>NW_027185764.1:13053871-13125514 GCF_028583685.1 Petaurus breviceps papuanus
CACACACACACACACACACACACACACACACACACACACACACACACCTCTATAAATACCTTCACTTGTCAGCTTAAGCCAGGAGAAAACAGTTTCCACCCAAACCTGAAAGATTTACTCCTCACCCATCAGACTGTGTCTGATCAGTCTGCCTTAACTTCTGTATAGTGGCAGTATTTGCCTTCTGGCCCCATCCATCCATCCTGCTGCACTGAACTAATGTCAGAATGATGGCAGAAAGGAATGCTGCTGAGAGAAAGAGAGACAGACCAAGATAAAAGGGAATGATAAAGAAATCACACTTAGCCTCTGACCATTGAATCCCTCTATACACGTCTGACATGTCAAAAAATTAGCTAAAATTCTGGGCATTTGGGGAGAATCCACATAGCCTCATAAAATGTTCAGCCTGGAAACCCTCTGATCCAGTGGTTCTTAACCATTTTTTGTCTTCTGGCCTCTTTGACAGTTTCAGGTAATCTATGGACCCCTTCTCAGAATAATGATTTTTAACACATGATATAGATTGTAAAGGAGACCAATTATATTGAAATATGTTAAATCACTATCACATTTTAATTAATTTATTAAATTAAAACTAATTATTAAAACTTTATTTTAAATAATTTTATCTTTAATTTTGGAAAATTATTGGGTTTTTCATTATTAAAAAATATTAAAAACGCTTCAGAAAACATGATCAGGATGACTGGAGATCAGGGACTGAGATTCCACACTCCTTCCCTGCCCACGGGAGGATCTGTCGATCAATAAGGGGATACAAATGCAAAGAATGAAACAATTCCTCCTTGAATTGAGGCTGCTAGCTGGCACTAGACTTGGGGTCAGAAAGACCTGAATTAGAATCCTGCCTCTGACACTTACTAGCCATGTGACTCTGAGCAAATCACTTCACCTCTTTCAGCCTCAGTTTCCTCATCTGTAAAAATGGAAGTTATAATAATTTGTTGTGTGGTCCTGTTGTAGGTGCAGCTCCAACACTAGTTACCTGTCAGTTCAGGTTCAGCATTGGGATAAAATGAGGCACTTACAAGTCATTGAACACTTAACAAAGCAGATTTGGTTTACCCTAACACAGGAAGAATGTGCCACAAGGATACAATAACACTTAGCTTATCTTGACACAGCCCCCTCTTCTCCATCAAGGAATGACTCTGGTTACTATGTTATCAGGATTTGGCAACTCACATGATCTTAATCTGAACCAGATTCCACACAGAGGGGCTTTTCAATGCCCCTATGTCAGTAGTGCCAAACTCAGATAGAAATAGGGCCACTAAATCATACAATATACGGGTTGCATATTGACTAAGAAAACCAAAAAAATAATATAATCTGTGCATTTTTATTTATTTTGTTAAATATTTCCAAATTACATTTTCATTTGGTTCCAGTCCCAATTTGGGAGTGTAGCACACATCTTCTTTAAATGACCAGGAAACTACATTAGCAAAACTAGGGGTCAGTCAGGCTCTGGGGCAGCATTGTCTGGGGTCTTCTCCAACTTGGCTGATTGGGTGGGGAAGGAAGCAGTGTCTTAGGAGCTGAGGCCAATCAGGTCCCAGGGACAAGCTCATCCTATCACAAGGTCAAATGAGCTCATGTAAGGTTTGCTTTGTAAACTTTAAAGTGCCACATAAATGCTATAAGTAGGTTCTGTGGTACTGACTGAAATTTTCCCATTGTGTGTGGAAGAAGAAGTAGAAGTCTTTTTTAGTGGGTTGAGGGAAAAAAACAAGATCAGTGAGTGGGAACAAGTCATGCAGCTGAAAGACCTCAAAGCACAGTCAGACCCAGAATGAACAAAAGAAGGTCTAGGGTCAAGTTGCAAGAGTTTCAGACTAGAGTAGATGGAAGGCAAACAAGCTTGGCAGAGGATCTCTAAGTCCTCAGCATGCAGTGTGCATATTTCATACCTGATCATGAAGACCTCCAAGGTATCTTCCAGCTCTATAGTGATGAACCTGTAATCTTGGGTAGACAGCCCTACTGTCCCATTTCTGAGTTTTTCTGTGCTGGACAGCTCCAGCCCTGCCTTTATTGTTCTCCTTTGGTGGGCAGATGATCCTGTGAATTTTGTACTAGTCCATCCTATATCTCAGAACTTCTCAATGACTTCTGCCCTCTTTTTTTTTAATTCTTTCAAATAGAGGAATCACAAAAAAGGGAGGAATAGCACACCATTCCTGCTCACTAAATTACAGTGTGTATGGGTTTCATAAGAGGTTAAGTGACTAAGAAGGGGGGGGGGGAGGTGTTTCCTAGCATACATAAAGTACTCTGATTTCAATTTAATTCAGCAAGCATTTATTGAAAACCTACTACATGCCGGGCACTGTCCCGGGTGCTAGGGAGCAAAGAGAAAAGTGTAAAAGGATCCAAGCCCTTACATTCTGTTGGGGCTACATCATTTCCTCCTGGCAAAGAGGTAAGCTATCAATAATTTTTAGTCTTCTCTAATTATCTGAGGCTAGGAAATCAGATAGATGAGTGATACTTTCTTACTGTTAATTTCTCTCAGTCTCAGAAAATTTCACTGACCTTTCTGGAACAGGGGCATGGGCCCATTCCATGCATAATGGAAAGACTATCCCTTTTTCTCTGTGTTGTGGATTTCACCTTAATGTCCCCGGTCTCTACACAGGAGAATGGAGACTCCAAATTCGGTTGTGGTGAGTCAGGCGGTTTGAATGTGATCTCAGATCAATTTGCATAATGGCCACCTGGCAGTGTGTGCTGGGAGAAATCATGGTGCCTTGCCACCTGAACCTAAAAGAGACAGGGTGATTTACTGTTAGCTAGAGAGGAGTGGTGGAACAGTGGGGGATCTTCACCATGATTTTGGGCACAAGGCATTTGTGTTATAACCTAACCAGGCAGCCCTGAAGTTTAAGGCAGACCCCCTTCAGTGAGAATACTTTTCTCTGTGTATTGGTTAATCCTCTATTATTAGGAAGTCTGTTAGGTATTCTAAGACCTTGGAGGAGTTCATATGTAAGGAGGAAATACCTTTGAAGGAATAGGTGAAGAACTAAGAATGAATCTAGGACTGAAAAAAAAAGTATCCTAACAATTCTATCTCTTTAACATGCCTTGTATCCATCCCCTTTCTCTACTCCGACCACCCCTCCCCCCTTAGTTCAGGCTCTTAAAGACTCTCTTGCACTATTAGGACAGGCTTCTGATTGGAATCTCTCTTAGCTTCATCTTTCCTCTCTCCAAGCCATCCTATACCCAGCTGACAAAATAATTATCCTCCTAAATTATATATCTGACCATGTCACTTCTTTCCTTTTGAACCTTCAATGACTCCTTATTGCTTTTAGGACAAAAACCTTAAATACCTTAGCTTAGTCTTTAAAGTCCTTTGCAATCTGGCTCCAGTATCTTTCCAGACTTATTTCACATTACTCCCCTTCATGTTTGCTTTAAGTTCAGCCAAAGTGGCCTACAAGCTATTCCCCAAACTTATGGAAACAATTATCTCCCACCTCCATGTCTTTTCATAGGCTAGCTTCCCCTCTGCCCCCACCGTACCTAGAATGCACTCTTGCCTCACCTCTACCTCCTAAATTCCTGGTTTTCTTCAAGGCTTAGCTTATGTACTACTCCCTACCATACCTTTCCTGAATGCCATAGTCATTAATAATTTCTCCTTCCTTAAGTAATTATGTATAGATTTTTCTGTTTGTATGTTGTATCCCCCAAGTAAACTTTAAACCCCTTGATGTCAGGAACTGCTTTTATTTTTTTCATTTTATCCCCAGAATCTTGTGCAATAATATTAAAAACTTATTTGATTGGATTGGGCACACCATACAGAAGGTTTTCTTATTAATGCCGTTAATGTTAACTTCTGTCGGTACCATTCAAGAATGTATAGTAAATGCTCTCTGTACCTGTGAGATTTCAAATGGTCCACTTACTTCTCTCCCACCCTCTATTTCCATAGAGGGTTCCCTGAACAATGATGCAGTCTTAGCCATTTTAAGATACAAATACTATGAGGAAGTCTCAAGGTACATACTGTCAATCACGGTCACCCACATCCATATCCTCATCATCCTGTACATCTCTTCCCAAGAATAGCCTAGGGAGAGCTCAAAAAAAGTCAGTGAGGTAAGTACTGGTTCACAGATTATCTACCAAAACCAGTTTTTCATAGTATTTAGGACTGGAAAGGAAGATTATCTAGCCCACAATGGGGTAGCTAGGTAGTGCAGTGGATGGAGCACTGAGTTTGGAAACAGGAAGACTCATCTTCATAAGCTCAAAATATGGTCTCAGACCAGACTAGCTGTGTGACCCTGGGTAGGTCACTTAACCCTGTTTGTCTCAGATTCTCATCTATAAAATGAGCTAGAGAATGAAATGGCAAACCACTCCAGTATCTTTACCAGGAAAACCCCAAATGGAGTCATGAAGACTCAGACATGACTGAAACAACTTAACAACAATCTACTTTATTCAATTTACAGTTGAGGGAAATTGAGACTCAAAGAGAGAAATAATTGGTCCATAGTCATACAAGTAATAAATTGTAGTATTGGGATTTGAACCTGTCAGTCAATCAACTAGCATCTATTAAGTGCCTACTATAAACCAAGTATTGTGCTGGGGATCCAAAGAAAGGGGAGGGGAAAGTCCTCCTAGATGTCACAAACAGTGCTCTTTTCACTGCCTCATATTGCATTTGTCCTCCTCCTCCTCTTTCCCCTCTTCCTCCTTCCCCTCCTCTTTTCCATTCTCCTCTTCTCCCTCTTTCCCCTGCTCCTCCTCCATACAAGCCCATCTGTGTCATTCTACCATATCCCCTCTCCATCCTTCATCCAACCCAATAAGAAAAACAGTTCTCATTTCTATGGCACTTTAAGGTTGGGGGGAAATCATTTCCTTACAGCTACCCTGTGGAGCAGAGAGTGAAACTGAGGCTAATAGAGGTTGAGTTTCTTATTCAGTTTAACACAATGCTCACTCGGGCTTTTATGCTTTCTCTCCGCATCACTTCCTTGTTCCTCCCTAGCTCCCAACCCCAGTCGGAACTGAAGCTTTCTCCCTAAGCAGCCTTGGTCAATGAAGAAGAAAGGTCTTTTCTGAATAATCACTCTACCTCAGGCCAGACACCAAACCACAAAAGTCCCTCATATACTAAGGTGTAAAAATTCCCTCATCTCCTACTCATGTCCATAAACTAGCTTTTCTATTTGCTTAAACATGCATTAATTGGAAACCAGCTTGATGGTAGGTACTGGGTAGGGGTCTGGTAGGATACAGAGGATGCATTTTGAAGGCTGAAAAGAAAGGGAGTTGGTTTGGAACATGGGAAGAAAGGTGGTTTATTGAATGGCCATCTCTAGGAGTCATGGTGGCTGCCTCCGTGGTCTTGGTCCTTCCTGGAACAGAGGCATGGGACCATTCCATGCACAAATGGAAAGAATATTCCTTTTTCTCTATATTGTGGATTTCACTTTAATGTCCCCGGTCTCTACACAGGAGAATGGAGACTCCAAATTAGGTTGTGGTGAGTCAGGTAGTTTGAATGTGATCTCAGATCAGTTTGCATAATGGCCACCTGGCAGTGTGTGCTGGAAAAAATCATGGTGCCTTGACACCTGAACCTAAAAGAGACAGGGTGATTTACTGTTAGCTAGAGAGGAGTGGTGGAACAGTGGGGGATCTTCGCCATGATTTGAGGTGCAAGACACTTGTGTTATAGCCTGCTATTGTGACATGGTATAGTGGAAGGAGACCATCTCTGAAGTCAGAAAACAAATCCTACCTTTGGCACTTCTATCTGTCCTCAGTGAATCCGAACCATTTAACATCCCTGAGTGTCAATTTCCTCATCTATAAAATGAGGAAGCTGCATGAATTCAGGGTTTCTTAAACTTTTTCCACTCACAACCCTTTTCAATTTGGCAGCAGTTTGCTGGCACTGCATGGCCTGAGGACATATGCAGTACAAAGTGCACATGCTTTGTGTTTAGAATCAAGGCTACAGTGAAGTTTGCCTGATGCAACACAGGCAAGAGCTGCCAGAAACACCTCGGATTCATTACATGTTTAATTTTTAATTAATTTTTGGTCATTGTACTTTCAGAAACCTTTTACTATTGTCAAATTTTTCATGACCCCACATGGGGTTGCAATCCACAGTTGAAGAAGGGCTCAACTAGATAACCATCCCTTCCACCTCAACATTTAATATCCGATGCTTGAGGGGTTCAGCCTTTTAAAGGCTTTCCTAATCGTCCTCTCTGCACTCCAACTAGGATCAAAGCATTTCCTAAAACCCAGGTTCTCTAAGCCAGAGGTATCTAACATGCAGCTACATGCCCTCACAACACTCCTGAGTGTGGCCAGATCCAGATCAAAATGTAATTCCTCTCTGATTTTTAATATGATGATATGTTAACAAAAAATAAGGGTGTGTGGTTTTCTAAGTCAATATGTTGTCCACAGGGATCCTTATCCACAATTTATCTGTTTCTATCTGACTTTGACACCACTGCTTTAAACAATTTCTTTTTCCTTTTATCTTTGTCCCCATCCCTGGTCACCAGTTAGCATAGACAACATAGATATCTTCTATCAATTAACTTTTTTAATTTTATTTTATTTTTAATTTATGGAATAAAACAAGCATTTCCATAACATAGTATAATTTTTTTAAAAAGGTGATTGCTCATGGAACTGAAAATCTATTCTGCACAACTTGCTATATCTTTTAAATATATAATAAAGTTATCATGTAAATTTCTTTTTTTCCCTTTTTTCTTCCTTCCCTATTAGACACAAATAGGTCTATATATGTAAAATTATTCTATACATGCTTCTATTTATCAGTTCTTTCTCTGGATGCAGATAGCATCTTTCTTCATATGTCCTTTATAGTTAATTTGGACATTTATAATTAAATCACTAGACAGGAAGTTCCAAGAAGGCTAAGATGGTATCTACCTTATCTAAACTTTACACATCCCCCCAGTCCCTCCACCCGGCACTGCACTCTGTACACAGAAGGTATGCTTAATTATGTAATAAAGATTTGTTGAATTGAATTGCAAATTATTATCCCCAGATAATACTTTTGCATTTGATAAAGGGGGAGGGGTACAAAACAATACACAATGAATTGAGAAAGTAGCATTTTTTTTTCCTAGAAGTTCAAGTCTTCCCTCAGACTAAAAGGAGATAAACTGAAGAAGCCAGAAGTCTTTCTTACCCCAGGAGTTCCCCATAAACAGCAGAGCTGTTTAGGAGCCCCTTTAGAGCTCAGCTGGTGGGACACAAAGAGTTCTCATAAGCACTGAACTTGGGATCAGGAGTCTTGGATTCAGGGCCTGACTCCAACACTGATTTACCAGTTTTGTGACATTTGCAAGTAAATTAACCTCTTTACATCTCAGTTTTCTGATCTGTAAAATTGAGACAAAAATTGGCTTCTTGCAAAATTCAATAGAGACAATGGTGACTTTTAAATTTTTTTATTCATTTTAAACTTAAATATAAATTGGCAGAAAAAAAGAACATTTCCACATACTACACAGCAGAATGCAAAGAAAGGATTCAATATAAAACCATAAATTCCTATTTCAGACCATTTACTTTAAAAAAAAAACACCATGTAATAAATACTACACATTGTTTTCAAAGCTGCCCATTAAGTTTTCTTTTGTTCCCTACTGTGCACTTTTTTCTCCCTCCCTCCTCACCCCAACCTAAAGAAGGCTATAATACAAATATATATATATATATATATATATACATATACTTACATATATACATATATAAAACCATACTGCACATACTTCTAATTATGACCTTTTTCTCTGGAAGTGGATAGCATCTTCTTTCATAGGCCCAAGTCTTTCCATGTTTTTCTACGATGAGATAGTTTTAAAAGGCTATAATGACTTTAAATGGGGCAAGGGAAGGGAGTCAGGTATTTTTATTTTCTATTCTAATGGTACTTATTTAAGCTCCTTGGAGGTAGGGTTTATGGGAGGGAAGGGGGAGAATTATCTTTGTATCTCTAATATCTAACATGGTATGAAGTACTAGGTGATTAATAAATGCTAGTTAAATTGAACTGAATTGAAATCAGAAGAGGCAGCCATGGTGTAGTAAATGCTGACCTTGTAGTCAGGAATACCTAGGCTCAAGTTCAGTCTCTGACATATACTACCTATGTGAGAAGTATATGGGCAAATCACTCAACCTCCCTGGATCTCAGTTTCCTCATCAGTAAAATGAAGGGATTGGATTAGATGTCCTCTGCAGTCCTTTCCAGCTCTAGATCTATAACCCTCCAAGAAAACCCCTCCTGGGATCTGGCTTCAGAAAAACAAGAATATCAGTGCATTGTTGGTGGGGGCTGTGAATTGGTTCAACCATTCTGGAAATCAATGTGGAACTGTGCCCCAAAAGTCACTGAGGATACCATAATACTGGGCCTATTTCCCAAAGAGATCAAAGAAAGAGGAAAAGGATAAATAGATAAAAAGTATTTCTAGAAGTTGTTCTTGTAATGGCAAAGAACTGGAAAATAAGAGTTGACCATCAACTGAACAAATTATGGTATGTGGATGTAATGGAATACTACAAGTAACTAAGGGAATGGTTTCAAAGAATCCTGGGAAGATTTGTATGAACTGACGCAGAGTTAAGTGAGCAGAACCCCAAGGACAATTTGTACAATAACAACACTGTGAAAACAAATAACTCTGGAAGATTGAAGAACCCTAATCAGGGCATGACCAGGTTTGGTTTTAGAGGACCAGTGATAGAGTACGCTGCCCACCTCCTGACAAAAAGGTAATGGATTCAAGATGCAGAATGAGACTAGTAGTTTGGATATGACCAGTGTGGGAACCTCTTTTGTTTAATTATGCATATTTGTTATGAAGGTTTTCTTTTTTCTTTTCTGATTGGGGGGATAGATTCTTGTTTATTCGAACAATTTTTCAAAATAAAATTTCAAAAAAATCTCATAATTCAAATAAACAGATTAGATAAATTTATAATGAGAGAGAGAGAGAGAGAGAGAGAGAGAGAGAGAGAGAGAGAGAGAGAGAGATGGAAGGATGAAAGGAGTCTTCCTCACCCAACAATTACCTTAGAGAATTTCCGGTCCCAATGACAGCTCCTGAAACACTAATTAAAGGAACCATTGTGTAATAGAAAGGGCAGTTCACTAGTCAGAAGACCTGGGTTCAAATCTCAGGGCTACTGGTCTCTGACTAGGCAAGTCCTTTTATCTCTGGGTCTCAGTTTCCTTATCCATAAAATAAGTGGCTTGGACATAGTCATATGCACCCTTGTTCCCCTCTTCTCCACCCCCACCCTCCGCCCATCCAGTAGGGCTCCCCATCAGGCTGAGCCCACCCACCGCCTTGGCATCCCCCGCCTTGGTGCTGAGTTATAAATTAAAATTCCATTTCATTAAAGCCGGTGAGTAATCAATCCCCAGCTCTCCTCGCTAACGATGTTGGGCAGGGGGATTCTGCTTTCCTCCCACGGCTGTAATTCAATCGGCCTCGCCGGCTCTCGTTCGCAAACTGCTAGAGCTGCACTTTCCGCCCAAATTTATGGCGCTGGCAACGTCTGGGGTTTGAGTTACAGCTGCAGGTTTGATCGGGGACTGCATTATTCTGCATCTAATCCTTGCACCGTGACAGCGCCGGGAGGGGGCCGGGGAGGGGTGTCGGGGAGAGTCTGGTGACTTTCGCCATGCGGCTCCTTGTTTATCAGGCTCTGGGCTGGGGTGGGAAGGGAAGAGCTGTCCCCTGGGCCGGCCCCTCACAGCCACACACCGACACACCGGGCTCTGCGGGAGCGGCATCTGGCCGCAGACGCCTCTCCACCCGGGAGCTGCTGGAGGCAGGAAAGCTGCAGGCTCCCAGATGTTCACCTCAGTCAGCACCTGCCCCGTCTGAGACCTTACACCATTCCCTGGGAGCCCTGCAGCTCTCAGCTGCACTGCCCGCCCCTCCTCTTCTCCCTTTCCTGGAAGCCCCTTAGCTGTCCTGTCTGCTGTGGGGGCACTTGGGGGTTTGCATGGCACTTATGACAGGGAAGGCCTTCAAGCAAAAGGTGATGAAAGAGAAAAGGGAGGACCATAATTGAGGAGGGTAAGCCAGCACATCTGTCTTCTAGTGAGCCAAGCATGTGTACAAATCCCATAGTGCCCAAATTGGCACAGTGTTTGTGTATATATGTACATGTGTGTAGATGTATGTGTACATACACACATGTGCCTATAATGCACTATATTATATGTAGAAGAAGCAGCCATTTTCTCCTCCCTCAAGTTTTCAAAATTCACTTTGCTGGTATCCCTCCTTTGTCCTCATCTCATTCTGCCTTGCTGTCTATACACATTTACATACACACACATACATACATATTTACACATCAATTGATCAACAAACATCTATTAAGCACCTTTTGTGTACCAGATATATACATATAGATAGCATGCTAGGGATACAAAGACAATAAAAAATCCCCATTCTCAAAGAGCTTATGTGCACACAAACATACACATATAGTATATGGTGCAAAGGAATATATATACATAAATCCATAATATTAGCTCACAATGACATAGCACCTACCTTGTGGTAGGTGGGCAGCAAGGTGGCCCAGCAGATAGAGTGCCAGGCCTGGAATCAGGCCGATCATCTTTCTGAGTTCAATGCTGACCTCAGACACTATGCGACCATGGGCAAGTCATTTAACCCTTTTGTCCTGCGTTTCCTTGCTTGTAAAATGAGCTGAAGAAGGAAATGACAAACTATGCCAGTATTTCTACCAAAAAAAAACCCCAAATGCGGCCACAAAGAGTCAGACACGACTAAAAATACAACTGAACAACAACAAATGTTCCAGGCAGTGTGCTAAGAACTTTAGAAATATGATTCATTTTTATACTCACAACAACTCTAGGATATAGGGGCCATTATTATCCCCATTTTACTATCAAGGAAACCCAGACAGACAAGAAGTCAAGTGATCTGCCCAGGGTCACCAAGGTAGTTGGTGTCTGAAGGCTGATTGGAGCTCTGGTCTCCCTGGCCCCAGACCCAGATCTCTACCAATTGCATCACCTCACTGACACATACATATATATACATAATATATAAAAATATATATAATGACTTTAGGAATACATTCAACTGGACCTATGATTTTATTAATATGGAGAACTCCCCTGTGAGAAAACAATCAATGCTGATCTGTAATGGCTCTCCAACTGTTAGCCTTAGCTGAGCACCTTTTAGCTAAAAGCTAAAAGCCTAGCACCTAGGGCACCAAGAAGTAAAATGAATTTCCCAGGGTCACTCAGTCAGCAAGTTTCAGAATGGGGACATGAACCCAGGTCTTCTTGACTTGAAAGATAGATCAGACGGACAGATAGATAGATATCTACAAAAACAGGCAGATATCTATAGACAAATGTAGATAGATAAGTAGAGAAAGATAAACAGATAGATATAGAGAAAGGAAGATATCAGTAGACAGATGTAGATAGATAGACAGATATAAAAACAGGCAGATATTGATAGAGATAGATAGATAGATAGATAGATGATAGATAGATAGATAGATAGATAGATAGATAGATAGATAGATAGATAGATAGATAG
Organism: Petaurus breviceps papuanus; assembly: GCF_028583685.1. Classification (NCBI taxonomy): domain Eukaryota; kingdom Metazoa; phylum Chordata; class Mammalia; order Diprotodontia; family Petauridae; genus Petaurus; species Petaurus breviceps. The sequence continues at coordinate 13,065,544 of NW_027185764.1, forward strand.
ACAGATATAGGGAAAGACAGGCAGATATTGATAGACAGAGAGATGTAGATAGATAGAAAGATAGATATATCAAGTGTACATATACATGTAGCAGCAAGCACCCTAGCATATCCAGGAAGGCTGCCAACACAGGTTCTTAGATCTACTTTTCTAAAGGAAAGCAGCTCAAAATGGGTTAACAATGTTGCTTTAATCAAACATATATCATTTACCTAGTTCAGGGGAAAAAGTTCAGCACCCCGAACTTCAGAGAATACAAACAGAGGTTACAAGCAGACAACAAATACAGACAGAGAAACATCAGCAGACAGGCTTCTAGCTGTCAGACCATTATATCCATATTTAGTTACCAGAGAGGGAAGCACCAGCATCTGGGTTTTCAAATTCGGGGGGCCAACAGCTACCCAGAGTCTCATCTGGTCAAATCACACAACTCTTCTCAAAGTGAGCCCTAAAGCAAAATCTTACATCAGGGTTTATTAGGGGGCAGAGCATATTTTCAAATCAGGGAAGGTTCTCAGAGTCACTTAAGCCTATCAAAGGGCCAAGGGGCAGGGAAGATCTTAGATTCCCATTCCCATAACAATACATACATACATACACACAAAGACAGCATTTGTACACATAGAGACATATGACTCTCAGTAAATAATGAAATGTATAGATGTATATACAATGATTTACAATCTCTTGTGTTTTTTTGGTTTGTTGGTTTCGGCTTTCATGTTCATTTTCCTTATTTTATTTTATACTCATGGTTCTGTTTTTAAATACCTGTCATCAGTGCAGATCAAAATACAATTTATACTTTTAAAAGAAGTATGACTACAAAATAATGTAAGTGATCTTTTAACCAACATGCCAGAATTTATCCATCCAAATGAGTGTTTTCTCTTCCAAGAAGTCCCCTTGAGAGGTCAGTCTCTTACTACAGCAACGGTTCCCTTGATAAGAACATATTTGGTATTCTTCTTTTGGAGTGCCATTCAGAGCCCATGACACATACTTTTTAACATCCTAATTGGTAGCTAATTTTTCTACCTTTGTATGGAGATGGAGTTAAACTATATGATGAGAAAGTAGGTATAGGGTACTGGACTTGAAATCTGAGACAAGGATTCGAATTCTGCTTCCAATATTTACTGGCTGTGTGATCCTGGGCAAGTCACTTAACACATCTGAGCCTCAATTTTCTTGGTTTTCTGTTTGGACTTCATGATTTCTAAGGTCCCATCTAAATCTAGATCTATGAGGCTATAAGATACCTCCATGCCCAGGTACTGTCGCTGGAGAGAACTCCCCATCACTTAAAGTAACCTGGGTTAGAGACAGCTGCTAGACACCTACAGACTAGCTATGTGACGTTGGGGCAAATGAGTCACTTATGAGTCTCAGTTTCCTGATCTGTAAAATTCAAGTGATAAAGTTTGCACTACCCCCTCCCCAGGATTTCTGTAAGGATCAAATGAGCTAATGTATGCAAAGTTCTTTGTAGATTAAAATGCTATGGAAATGGAAGCTATTCTTATGATAATCTCCAAGGCCTCTTCCAGCTCTGTTCTATGATTCTGTGATGGATTTTTGGAAACAGCCAAAAGTCATTTAGAACTGAGTCAAAAGGAAAAAGTGGGTGATCAAACTAGGCCATACTGTGCTAGCCCCCAAATGAGGCGACTAAAAAAAGGAATGAGATAGTTTCCTATGTGATAATTATTATATTGCCTTTAAAGGTTTTCCTTGGAGAAGCTATACCATGAGTGGATCTTTCTGCATAGACCATGTGGGGAAGAAACATGCTGAAGAAACAAAATACTGATTTACTAATCAATCAGTAAGCATTTTTTAAGCCCTTACAGTTATCCCTTCCATGTTGTGACTTTCCCCATTTCTATATATCACGGGTCAGCATAAGATATTAAATGGGAATTTGGGGGGGGGGAGTTTTGTGGAAACCACAGACAACACACAAAGGCCAGGAGATGACAGAGAAAAAGTTTAGAAACTCAGAAATACATAAAGTATATGTATAGTGTTGTATAATGTCAACATATTTTATCTTTTAGTACCAAAATAATTTAGAATCCTTCAATTTTATGTAGATTTTCCAGATCGCAGGGGCACAGAGCCACTAACTCCCAGTATGTGGAAGGGACAACTGTACTATGTGTACAGTTAAGTTAACTAAACTAAGTGCCTGAGATACAAAAAGTAGCAAAAGACTATCCCTGGCCTCAAGGAGCTTACAATCTAGTAGGGGAGATAGCATGCAAAAGAATACATACTGAGCAAGCTATATATGGGATACATAGGAAATAATTAACTGAGGGAAGGTCTTGGAATGAAGAGTGGTTGAGGAAGTCTTTGTATAGAAAGTGGGACTTCAGTTGGGACTTAAAGGAAGCCAGGGAGGTCAGTAGAGCAGAGGAGAGAGAATTCCAAGCATGGGGGACAGCCAGAAAAAAATGCCCAGACCCGTGAGATGGAATGTCTTGGAATAACCAGGAAGCCAGTGTCCCTGGTTTGAAGACTATGTGTCCAGGAGCAAAGTGTAAGAAGATTGAAAAGGTAGAGAGGGAGCTAGGCTTTGAACATCAAGTAGAGAATTTTGTATTTTCTTCTAGAGAGGCAATAGTAAGCCACCAGAGTTTATTGATTTGGGGAGTTGGGGGGTGAATTATTGGACCTGTGCTTTAGAAAAATCACTTTGGTGGCTGCATAAAGGATGGACTGGAGTAGAGTTAGACGAGACAGAGAGCCCCACCAGCAGACTATTACAATAATCAAGTGTGAGGTGAGGAGTGGTGCCAGTGACAGAGGAGACAAAGGAAAGTATTCCAGATATGATGCAAAGGTGAAATCAATAGGCCTCAGCAACAACTTGGATATGGGCAGTGAGAGATGGGCAGGAATCTGGGTGGCCTGGAGAGAGCGGGGTTCCCAGCTCTCCTCCAGAATCTCAAGCCTTTGTTGGTCTTCCAGCAAACCCTGGTACTTTTCTCCTTCTTGGCAAGGCTAACTCATATTTATTTATATAGAACCTTTAAGGTTTGTGAAGCACTTTTCTTATTTACTTTCCTTTTTTTTAACTTATTTACTTTAATTATCTCATTTGATCCTTCATACAATCTTGTAAGGTAGGGGTAATGATGATAACGACAATTGTTCCCATATTACAGATGAGAAAACTGAGACTCAGAGAGGTTAAACAACTTGCCCAGGGTTACAGAATGAATTAGTGCCTGAGGGAGGAATTAAAGCTAGATTTTCCCAACACCAAGTCTCACCTTCTCTCCTCGGAAGCAGTAATTCAATTCATAAATGCTTCACCTCCTGTCACCAGGAGAACAAACCTACTCAAAGGTAAAATTAAGGTCTCATCTATGTTCCAGAAGGAGTCGGTAACTTTCCAGACCCCCTTCAAAGTTCTTTCAAATAGGTCAGTAACTTTTTTGAGTCCCCATATCAGTTTAATGAGACTTTCTTGAACCCTCTATTCAATATGAAAGGAAATAAATTCTAGAGTTTATCATGCACATGTGCCTAAGAAATAAAGAGATTAATTTCAAGAGGATAATAGAATTATTTGCCAGTTATTCTATTCCCCTTTTAATAAGCTTCTTATACTCCCTGAAGTGCAGATACACAAGATAGGGAACCCCTCACATAGTACTTTTTCCAATGCATATAATTACTTAAAAATTTTCACAGAGGTAGTTAGGTGGTACAATGGGTAGAGTGCTGGCCCTAGGGTCAGGCAGACTCATCTTCCCAAGTTCAAATCTGGCCTCAGAAACGTCCTAGCTGTGCGACCCTGGGCAAGTCACTTACCCTTTTGCCTCAGTTTCCTCATCTGTAAAATGAGCTGGAGAAGGAAATGGTAAACCACTCCAGTATCTTTGCCAAGAAACCACCTAATGGGATCATGAAACATTGGACATGATTTTTTTTTTAATAAAGCAATTGGGGTTAAGTAACTTGCTCAAGGTTACACAGCCAGTTATTATTTCTGGGTGTGGTGCTGAGTATCTGAGCCCGGATTTGATCCAGGTCATCCTGACACTGGAGCCGGTGCTCTTACTCGCTGAGCCACCTGGCCGCCCCTGAAACGTTGGACATGATTAAAAAAACTGAACAAAACTGTCAAGAGTGGGAAAGGTTTATTATAAGATGTACCTAAAGGCATCTTCTTCCAGATAAAGCCTTTCCCCATCTCCATTAATTACTAGTGTTCCCTCTCCCCTCTAATTCCTTGCAAATGCAAACTAGCTTGTATGTATTTATATTAATTCTTCATATACTTATGTATAAACTTATTGCCTTTTCCATTAGAACGTAAGTTCCTTGAGGAAGGAATTGTTTCATCTGTATTTGTATCCCCAGGACCTAGGAGAGGATCTAGAACATAGTAGGCACTTAATAAACCCTTGCTGATTGATTGGAGGCACATCAATAGCTACAACTTCATCAAAAAACATTGACCAAAGCACTCACAAAGTTTGTATGACATATGTTTTACTGAGTAACGACTCTATAAGGCAGTAGAGACAGCATTGGATTTGAAGTCAGAAGATCTGGCTTTAAATCCCACTTCTGACACTACTACCTGTATGGCCTCAAAAAAGTAATTTCTTCTCTCTTGGCCTCAGTTTTGTCATAGGTCAAATGAGAGGGGTAGGGCTAAGTAGCCTTTAAGGTTCTCTTTGATGCCTATGATCCTTCAGAATGATGATACCCAATATTTGTAAGCTACTTCACAGTTTCCAAAGCATTTTTACAAGTACTATTATTATATTTGAACTTCAAAATTGCCATGTGAGAGAGGCAGGTTAGTGTACTATTATTCTTTCCATTTTATACATAAGAGAGCAGATTGGTTAAGGTGTTTGTCCTGGGCCACAGGCCTTATAAGTGACAGACTTGGGAATAGAATTTAGGTCTTTTGACTCCTGGTCTGATGTTCTTTCATTACCTTAAGTGACATTTTAAAAGTTCGAGACATTTCTGGGTAATTAATCATTTTATTAATAATGCTAGCATATTACCAATAAAAGGAATGGTCATTTGGCCATCTCTGTTGGATCAAATACAACTCATGGTGGTGGGCTTGGAATGCCCTTGGAAGAGTGAGTATTCCTGAGGTTGGGAATCAACTCTGACAGATTATAAATTAATGACAGAATGAACATTATAACAAGAGGTGGGCTTATTCCATTGAGGGTCCTAGATGTACACTGAGCACTCAAATCTTGGTCAAAGAGACTTACCAATTTCCATATCACCCATCTGATAAAAGGGAGAATCCACATTTTCCCCAAACTGAGTAAGCACAATGAGTAGATATCCATCCATTTGCCTAACCTTAGAATTTACTGTCTTTGATTAGATCTTAGCTTTCCTGTCTGGGTAATTCTTTGCCCAAGATTTCCCACACTGGTTGATTTCTGGAGGAGGAGCTAAAAAAGGGGGAAACCTGAATCCTAATTCAATAATTAGTTATTAATATATGAAAGAAATAATCGTTTCTCACTTATTCTCTGTCCCTAGTCTCTGGAAGTTTAGTATCTAAGAGACAACACTAACTTGGGTAGGTTCCTTGGGCAGTTTTCACTCCTATAGGAAAGCTGATTGAATCAACATTTCTGCAGGGGAATTTAGAAGTGCCAAGGAATGAAAGGCCACTGGTGCACATTGAGTTGGCGGATGCAGTCACCATCCTTTATGGTCATAGGGAATGGTGGTGATAGAATGTTGGGTAAGTCAATGGATGGAATTGGGAAAATTAGAAAAGTAATCCTTAGGGAAAGATCAATAGAGTTTGGGAGATGCCCTCACTATTTAGCCTTGCGTCATAGAATCATAAGCCTTGAGCTACAAGGGACCTACCCCAATTTTAGGGATGAAAGAGCAGAGTCCCAGAGATGTGCTGTAACTTGTTCAAAGTCACACAGATAAAAGGTGGCAGAACTGGGATTCGAATCAAGGGCCTTTGGGCTTCCCACTGTTCCACATTGCCCCCTTTCCCTACCCCCTAATAGGCCGAATGTAATCAAATGGAACCTGTGGTGGGAGGAGTTTGCTGAAAGGTGGAGCAAAATCCACAGGAAGCTAGGAGCCAGAGCAGTTAGAGCTGGAGGGAGGAGAGAACACACCCCAGGTAGACAGCTAGGCTTGTGAGTGTTAGTTTGTGGGAAGGCTAAAGGATGATTGTGGTGACTGCGGTATGTGAGACGGCAGGGGCGCAGTAGGGGAGTGCTGCTCATTCAGGGTGAGGAAACAAGTGATAATGGTTTTAAGTTGTACCAGCTCAACTGGCCTCCAGCTTGCTGTGGCTAAAGAAGGGCACTTATAGACCCTGGACAACATAACATGACCTCCATTGACACCAGTCTTTCTCTTGCTTCTTTTCTTTGTGAATTGAAATGTATTTGACTATCTCCCTTCTTTTCCTATCCTATCCCTATCTCCCTTCACCCTCCCACCCTAATCAGTGAGGGGGCGAGGAGAAATGAAAAAATAAAACTTTTGAATTTAACAAGTATTCATAGTCAAGCAAAATAAAAGTACACACTGTCTGTTTCTGACAATGTTTGTCTTCTTTGGCAGCCTGAGTACCTCAGTGGGCATCAAGCATTATCATCAGTCCTGAGAATCGTGATTGGTCATTGCATCAGTCAGACTTCTCAAATCCTTCAAAGCTGTTTTGCTTTATAATATTGTCATTTTATAAATTGTTTTCCTGATTTGGCTCATTTCCCTTCGCATCTCTTTATGTAGTTCTTCCTAGGATTCTCTGAAACCATCCAATTTGTCATTTCTCATGGCAAAACAATATTCCACTATGTTTCCGTGGCTCAATTTATTCATCTATTCTTCAGTTGATGGCTACTTCTTGTCTCTGTCTCTTTCTACTACTAGGAGAGTTACTATAAATATCTTTGTAAATATATTGTTTTTTTTCACCTCTTTATTTTATCCCTTTGGGGTATAGAACTAGTAGTACTGTCACTGATTGGTGGATAGAGAGCCAGACCTGGAGTCAGGAAGACCTGAGTTCAAAGCCAGCCTTAGACATTTACTAGCAGTGTTGCCCTGGGCAAGTCACTTAACTCTACCTCAGTTTCCTCCTCTGTAATATGAGCTGGAGAGAGAAATGGCAAATCACTCCCCTTCAGTATCTTAGCCAAGAAAATCCCAACTAGGGTGATGAAAAATCAGACACAACTGAAAATAACATTAACAAAATAATTAACATTAACAAATAAATAACAAGAAATGGTATCACTGGATCAAGGGATATGCATAGTTTAGAGACTTTTTAGATGTACTTTAAACAACTTTTCAGAATGGCTGAATCAATTGATAGATCAGCTAACAGTATCATTGTGTCTATTTTCCCACAGTCATTAGATGACTCTCTTTTCCCCAGCATTTAGAAGCAAATGCTTTCTAAATGGATAGTTTTATGGTAAGTCATAGTTATTGTTAATTTGTCCTTTGTTTTCAAAGCCATAACAACAAACAAAAAGCCAGCCCATATACAGTTTATATATATGAAGTAAAAAGTTTGGGGATGAAATGCTGGGGTACAGTAGATTCAATCTTGATCTCCAGGCAAGATGTTGAAACATGTCTACTGAAATGGTCCCCAAGATGATGTCCCCTTCCCACTTAGTGGTACATTGCACCAGCCATGTGCAGTTCCCTGTCTTCTGAGTGACTAGTGATTCCATTGCTATAAGTACCACCAGCTAAGACTCAGGTTCACAAGGAAAACAGTATCCCAAGACTGGAGTTTCTGGAACTCCCCTATATACAAAACAAGTCTCATTTCCCCACATAGGCTATGATGTTCCTAAAACTTTTTTCTCTTCAGAACCCACTATATAATTCAAGCTTCCCAAGGCAATGATTAACAAAGAGAGAAGTAGTTGAATTCTAACAAGGTCAGAATTCTTAGCTCATTTCTAAGACTTTTGCCTGGGATCTGTGATTCACCCTAATATCCATGTTCTCCAAGCTAAGGGGCCCACTCCTCCATAAAAATGGCTATTATCTACACAATTATTGTTCCTTGGGAGTTCAAACAAGAGGCCTCAGAGTTTAGGCTTTCAAAGCGAACAAATAGAAAAGGAACAAATACCACCTCTCCTTCCCATCCCCCCCCCAAAAAAAAAGGTACCATTAAATTTCTCCATGGGTTAATGTACTCTCCCATGTACATGAATTGACTCAACTCTCTTGAGTCAGTTTCCAAACTCTAAAGAATACCATATGTGTGAAGTAAACATATTGACCTTCATTCAGGACTTTTATTCAGTAATTCATACATTAAGGTGCCTTGTATCTATGATGTGGATTAACAGACCAGTATTTGGGCCTAGAATAAAAGACTCCTCCCACTGTGTCATATACCTGGGATATGACAAACAGACTCCCTACTCTCACCACACTTAATGAGCACTGCCCGCTTCTAGTGATTCCACTGAAGGGAATACTGCAAATGAAACCTAGAAATCAAAGGCGTTACCAGAGATGGTGAAGCACAGAGTGAGAAACCAGAGACTTTAGGGGGACAAGTGATATTTTTTATCTCTGTTATTGCTTGAAGATAAGGGTTTCTGATGGGAAAAAAAAGCTTTAAGAAGTGCACAGCTGGTTAAGAAGATAATACCTGAGAATAAGATTTGGGTTCCTGGAATATGGTTTTTAAGTTTAAAAATGTCAGGCTCTTGGCCAATCACCTAACAAGGGCTATTAAAAATGTATTTGCCTAAAGTCTTTTTTTTTTTTTAAAGCAAGTGGGGTTAAGTAACTTGCTCAAGGTTACACGGCCAGTTATTATTTCTGGGTGTGGTGCTGAGTATCTGAGCCCGGATTTGATCCAGGTCATCCCAACACTGGAGCCAGGGCTCTTACTCGCTGAGCCACCTGGCCGCCCCTAAGCAATTAGGATTAAGTAACTTGCTCAAGGTTACAAGGCCAGGTGTTTCTGGGTGGGTCTTACTCGCTGTGCTACCTGGCCGCCCCTTGCCTAAAGTCTTAAAAATCTTGTCAAATGGATTTGAAATTGAAAAGAAAAGCAAGGGAGAAAGTTAACCACAGAGAGCGCAACATAGGCAGTTAGGTGACCCAGTTGATAGAGAACTGGACCTGGAGTTAGGAAGAGCTGAGTTCAAATCTAGTCTCAGGTACATACTACCCTGGACAAGTCACTTAACCTCTTTCTGCCTCGGTGTCCTCAACTGTAAAATGAGATAACGATGACATCTACGTTTTAGGGTTGTTGTAAGGATCAAATGAGATAACTTTTATAAAGAGCACATCACCTGGCATAGAGTAAGCACAACATCAATGCTAGTTATTATTATTATTATTATTACAAGGAGTCAGGAAGACCTGAGTTCAAATCTAGCCTCAGATACTTACTAGTTGTATGGTTCTAGGCTTGTCAATTAACTTCCCTTTGCCTCAGTTTCCTCAACTGTAAAATGGGAGAAATAATAGCATCTATCTCCCAGGATTTTTGTGAGGATCCAAAGAGATAATAACAGTAAAACATCACAGTGCCTGAGACATAATAGATATTAAGTCAAATACTAGCTATTTATTGTTATTATTATTACTATTAACATAGGAAGAATAAAATTAGTAGAGATGACCAGTAATCCAAGAGAGACAGTATCAAAAAAGGAAGCCAACAATAAAATGCATTGGCTCAGTTGCTTATACACACATACACAAAGAATGAGGAACAGGGTGATTGTAACACACAGAGGAAAAGTCTCTCACAGGAATCACAGTAGCCCAGGTGGCATATGCCTCTAATTGCTGGTGCAGAAGAGGTTAGGGATACCTGGGCTCTCGTTTTCTCAACTGTAGTAGGGCTAGAGATAATTGGATGGCCATACTAAGTCTACCACCGCTATAATGAGCACGTTGGATTAGAAGGCCACAAGGCTGCCTAAGAAGAGAAAAACCAGCCTGCATAAAATCAGGGCAAGTTAAAGATTCCATCATAATTAGTATTGGGATTGAGCCCATGGTCAGCCTCTGTACTGCTAGCCTGCGCAAGATAGAGAGACCCAGTCTCCAAAAAAAAAAAAAGTTACTAACAACACAGAGTTGGTAAAACGGGATGCAAAACCTGGATATAGCCATGGAAAGGTTTGTCTTATTCAAAAGAAACAGAATAGATAGACGGGTTCATGGAAAAGTGTGTTAATTGAAAAGAACTATTCATGTAAGGAAATGTAGGAACTAGAGAAGGAAAACAAGGTGGAGAACATTTGGGTAAAGATAAATGGAAGGAGAAACAGATACAGCTTTAGCCTATGAGTATATTCTAGCCTACCTGACTAGAAGGAAGAAATGGACAAGGTGCTTAGGAAACAGGTCACAAATTTGATGCGACACATGATATAAGAGTGGTTTTATATGCATATACACACCCCCATACTATTGGACAACTATATACTTGGACAGATATATAGTCCAATTACCTAGACACATACTAGAGCTCTCTCTCTGGCAAAAGTAAAATAACTGATACATTCTTGACTAACCTTAATGATAATTTCATCTTCAAAAGATGTAAGAATTGACTAGGGTAAGTACTATTCTGGACATCATGACAAATAAGATGAAACTAGTTGGTAAAGATGGGAACCCTGGGGGGGGGGGAATGACCCTTTGGTCTCAGATTTCATATTAGGGAAGGAGAGGAAAACTAGACACAGCATCATACATATCCTAGATTTTGGAAGAACATTTCCAAAGAGCTCAGAGAAAAGATAGATAAAATTGTTAATATAGAAAGAAAAGCAAACCAGGAGATGGCAAGCTCCCAAGAATAAAATTCTAATGACTCCTATAAATGGTTCCATTGAGGGAAAAATGGGGGAGATATGTATAGAAATTAATGTAGACAAACAAAAAACACATTGAGCAAGAGAGGTTTTATGCCTATATGCCTTTTTTTAAAATCTAGTTTAATTTTTCAAAAAAGGCATATAGACATAACTCCTCTATTGCTTTTTTTTCTGCCTTTATCCTACTGCATAGAATGACTGAACTTTGACTTATTATGGTAATCAAAAGAGGAAGTCTGTGAGCAAAAGGGATTAATATGGTACTGGGAAAGAGGCATGGACAAAAAGAAATGTCTTGAATTGTGGTAGATGATTGTGATGGGAAACTATTGTGCTATAAGAAATGTCTCCGGCTGGATTTGAACTCAGGTCCTCCTGATTCCAGGGTCAGTGCTCTATCCACTGTGCCACCTAGATGCCCTGAGAAATGTTTTGAAGGTAGAAACAACAGGATTTTACAACTGATTGGAAATGGACGTAAGGGGGAGGTGAGATGGAATGAACTAAGGATGGCACCTAGATTCTGTGATTGGCTGACTGGGAGGATGGTGCCCTTGGAAGTAATGGAGAAATTCAAAAGAGGGAAAGGAGGGGAAGACTGAGTTTGGATTTGAACATGTTTGAGTTTAAGATGTCTACAGGATAACCAGTTCAAGATGTCCAATAGGCAGTGATGTGAAGAGAGATTAGGGCTAGGCAAACATATCTGAGAATCATCTTCATAGAGATGATAATTAAATCCATGGGAGATGATGAGATTACCAAGTGAAATAACATATAGAGAGAAGAGAAGAGGGCCCAGGATAGACCCTTGAAAGACATCCCCAGCTAGCAGGTATATGGATGAAGAGCCAGCAAAGGGGCCTGAGAAGGAGCTGTCAGACAACAGTGTGATGAAAACCGAGAGAGACAAGAGTATCAAGGAGAAGAGGATAATTGACAGTGTCAAAGCCCACAGAGAGGTCAAGGAGAATGAGGATTGAGAAAATGTCACTAGATTTGACATTTAAGAGATCATTGGTAACTTTGGAGGGAGCCTTTTCAGCTGAATTACCTCAGAAGCCAAATTGCAGAATTAAGAAGGGGAAAGGAAGTATAGACACCAATTGTAAACAGCCTTCTCAAGGAATTTAGCAAGAACTAGGGGAGAGATTTAAGTCACTAGATAGCAAGCATGGGGAAAGGGGAAGGGAAAGAAATAAGCATTTATATAGTGCCTACTATGTGCCAGGCACTGTCCTAAGTACTTTTTTCAAATATTTTATTTTATCCCCACAACTACCCTGAGAGGTAATTAGGTGCTTTATTATCCCCATTTTGATAGTTGAGGAAACTGAAGCAAACAGAGGTTAAGTAATATGCCCAAGGTAACAACATGGGTATGTTTGTAGGCAGTAAAGAAGCAGCCAGCAACCAAGAAGAGATTAAAAATTAGTGAGAGAATATGAATGATAGCAGAAGTAATCTGATGCAGAAGATGGGATGGAATGGAATCACTTGTGCATTTATTATCATGACTACGCTCCTTTGTCCAGTTATAGGAAGTGTGGTTTTGGTAGCTAAGCAAACTGAACTGTGCATTTCCTTGAACTCTTGGCTTCACAGCAGATCATATATTATCTGGAAATCACCAAGGTCTGGAAGAAGCTGTGAGCGTAGCTACACAATAGATGCTTCATTGTGCGTGATTTTATTGCTTGTTTTAATTCAATGCTAAGTGTAAAATACTGTGTTTAGTATCCAAGAAGGCCAGTCCCTTCCTAGGGGACACCAAGCTTATCGTGTAAAAGTCACATAACTAGAACTCAGTGAACTATAGCAAGTTCAAAAAAGGAAATGGGTTTTTCTACAGGATGAAGATTCAAGAGCCAATTCTGATTAATCCATACTTCTTTGATGACAAGTCACACAGAGAGAGGTGGAGCTGGAGAGCAGATGATCACAGATTTTCTAAGAACCACAAAGATCTTAGTACTTCTGCCTAATGAGTTGGAGTCCCAAAACTGCCAGAATAAGGATGGGATTGGAAGCGTGTTTGAGGCTTGTTGTTGAACAGGACCAGGAGAGTGGCTAACAGTGCCACCTTCTGGCTGAATATAGAAGGTAATGAACATTGTGTAGAAAAGAGTAGCAATGTATCATGAGTAGTGTCACAAGAGCTAAACCTCAGAATGAGTGTATGGTGGCAATAAATGCTAAGAACAGTAAAGGAGATTTTTGAAATCTATACTGAAGGCAAGAGGGAGATAAAAAAAGGAAATAAGATTACTTATTCAGGAAGGATGAGACGAAGCAGATAGATAATAGAGAGAAGGAAACACTGCTTACCTCTTATTTTACTTCTGTATTCTCTATTCTCTACAAAAATGATTAACAGAGAGTTAAAACTAAGGGTAAGTGATGAGATAATAAGAATTTAAGTCACTAGGTCTGGTTAAGTATATTCTAGAATATTAAAAGAACTGGCAGATGTGTTTGATGAATCATTGTTGCTCATCTTTAAAAGATGTTAGAGAATGGGAGAGGTGCTGCAGTGGACAGGCAAATGTTCTGATTTTCAAATTAAGAAAAGATAGTAGCATCTACAAACTTGTAGCAGCAACCACAGTGACATACCCAGGGTGGCTGCTAGCACAGATTCTCAGATCTGGGAAAGATAACTGTTTAAGGGGTCAACAATCTTTTCTAATTAATTACGTTCATCGCACCCTACCTCTGTACAATTCTCCTCCAGCTCAGGATTGCATCTCCTGTGATGTCCACGAAAATCTTTCAGTATACAAAAAAGAACAGGAATTGCATATACAATTGTGAGCTTCTACTATTTACAATTTTAATTACATATTTTATATTGAATTTAACGCAATAGAAACAGAATGTCCTTTCTTGTCTGTGTTCCTTTCTGAATATTTGCTCAATTTTCCGATGACTCCCCTTTCTTTCCTCTTTTTTTGGGGGGAGGAGCATCATCACTACCACTCATTCCTCTCACATCTCTACCCCACCCGACCCCCAACAATAGAAACCCTCTCTTGTAGCAAATACGTATAGACAAGCAAGAAAAAAATATCCACATTGACCATGTATTTAAATACATGTCTCATTCCGCATCTCTAGGCCATCACCTTTCTGCTAAGAGATGAAAATCCTGCTCCACCATCTTCTTATGAAGAGGGCACCCTTGATCAGGGTCTTGGTAGAGAACAAGCAGGCTTTTACAAGTGATAGTCAACAATGGACCACATCTATACCACTTCATAACTGAATAAGCATAAAATCCTACAGTGTTTATTATTTGTTGATTATGGAAAAAATATTAATTTAGTCCAAGCAAAACTCTACCTTTCCAAGTTGTTTTCTTTTTTTTCTTGAGTCTGGGTCTGCCTACTTTATTCAGGCTGGAAGTATAAGGATTACTCACAGGTCTGACGGGCATGGGAGCTTTGATTGACTCCATTTCTGATAAGTCAATTCTCCCCCTGCTCCAAACTTCAAAATCATACCTTCTCTACTATCGGCTCATCCTGGAGCTTCCCTCAGGGTCTGGGGACTTGCGCTGGAACAGCCTGACTTCACTCTCCTCCCAGTCCTGTTCTGGACTTTGGGGACCCCAAAACTATGCCCCCCTTGCTTGTACCTTCCTTCTCCTCACCCTGCCTTCCCACCATCACTGCTTTTCCCTTTTGTATACTGTCTTCCCTCATTAGAATGTAAACTCCTTGAAGTATTCTCAGAACTTAATATAGTACTTGGCAAACGACTTCCTCCCTTTTTTCTTTCCTTCCTTCTTTCCTTTTTTCCTTCCTTCCTTTCTTCCTTTCTCCCTCCATTCTTTTCTTCCTTCCTTCCTTCTTTCCTCCCTCCCTTCTCTCCCCTTCTTCCTTCCTTCCTCCTTTCTTTCCTTTCTTTCCTTCCCTCCTTCTTCCTTCCTTCTTTATTTCCTTCCTTCTTCCTTCCTTCTTTATTTTCTTCCTTCTTCCTTCCTTCCTTCCCTCCTTCCTTTCTTCCTTCCTTCTTCCTTCCTTCCTTTTTTTCTTCCTTTCTTTCTTCCCTCCCTCTCTTTCTTCTCTTTCTTTCTTTCTTTCTTTCTTTCTTTCTTTCTTTCTTTCTTTCTTTCCTTCATTCTTTCTTTCTTCTGTTCTTCCTTCTTTCCCCTCTTTAGACAGAATGGTGTGCGTCCCACTCTGGAGAGGCTCACCATATTAATGCCAGACTCATGGCAGACACCTGATCAGCTTTTACCCTACTGCAGCTCGGAACTTCTGAGCTCAAGAAATTCATTGGGCTTAGCCTCCCCAGTTGGTAGCACGGATTGGGTTCATTTCTGGGAGGACACAGGCACAAGTTACATCATACCAGCAAGCACAAGTGGATTGCAATTTCATCAGTGGAGAGAAAATTCCAAGGTGACAAGAGAAGAGATTCATTTGAATATGGCTTTTAATTTAGTCCTTCGATTAGAGATGGGCAGGAAGCATCTATGTAGTGCCTACTATGCAGTGGTCACTGTGCTAAGTGCTTTATCCTCACAACTACATTGAGAGGTAGGTGCTTTATTATCCCTATCTTATAATTGAGGAAACCGAGGCAGACAGGTTAAGTGATTTGCTTAGCTTCACACAGTCTCTGAGGCCAAATCTGAGCTCAGGCTTCCCCAACTACAAACCCGGCCTTTTAGCCACTGTACCACCTAGCTGCCTTTAGACAGTTATTGAACGCACAAAATTACACCAATTACATTGAAATATAGTTATCAGAATATTTTTAACAAGTTCATGGACCGTAGATTAAGAACCCCTGGTATAGAAGGAGCCAGGTGTGGCCTGGAGGGAAGGGGAGAAGGGGCATAACTTGAGGTCAGCGGTCCGGTCAGTTCCCTCTGCATAGCCAAAGGAGCCAGCAGAGGGCCTTGTCTGGTCTTTAATTTTTCAGTATTATAGAGTGCTTAGTTCAGGGACTGAACCCAAACAAGCTTCTTCCTAAGCTCTCCAGCATATGACAATGAGGGATGTTGAGTGGAGAGACTAGAGAGAGGTCTATCAGGACTTCTGTGCCAAGTGTTGCATCGTGACATCACAGAGAGGACTGAGAGGACCCCTGATAGCTGCCTTCAGGTATCTGAAGGGCTGTCATGTGGAAGAGGGATTCTCAGACTTGTCATACTTGGCCCAGGGTAAAGAACTAGATGGATGTTGCAGGGACAGATTTAGGTTTAATGTAAAGAATACCTTCCTAACAAGCTCTCCAGATGTGGAAGGCTTTTCACCAAGAGATCGTGTATCTAGAGGCTTTAAGGGAGAAGCTGGGTGACCACTTGTTAGAGATGAGTGGCAGGGGTGGCTAGATGGTGCAGCGGATAGAGCGCCAGGCCTGGAGTTAGGAGGACCTGAGTTCAAGTCCAGACTCAGATACTTACTAGCTATGTGACCCTGGGCAAGTCACTTAACCCTGATTGCTGAGAGGGGGGGGGAGAGAGAAGTGGAAGTCTGCAATAATGACTAGGGTATCTGGACTTGAATTCAAGAAGACCTTAGTTCATATCCTTCCTTAGACATTTATATGGCCCACCTCTGTGCCTCAGTTTCCTCTTATGTAAAATGGCTTGATGGTCTTCCAGCTCTGAATCTACGGCTCTAAGGACAGGTTGTTGTTGGAGGAATTCTTGTTCTGGTATAAGTTAGACTAAGTGATCTCTAAGGTCCCTTCTACCTCTGAGCCTCTGTGATTTTTGTATTCTTGGGAGGCAAGTTCTAACAGAGTATGTCTGAAGTTCAGGTTGTGAGATGAATGTACGGACTTCTATAGCACCAAATAACAAAACTTGGGCTTAGTGTTGCCATGGATAGACCCTGCACAAGGAAGGGAGGTAGTATGGTTCAGTAGAAAGAGCAGGTGCTCTAGAGTCAAAACACCTGTGTTCAAATCTGCCTGGGTGACCTTGGACAAGTCACTGAGTCTCAATTTGTCTGTAAAAGTGAGGAGGGGGAAGTTTAGCTACATGACCTCTAAGATTCCTTCCAGCTCTAAATCTATGTTTCTCTGTACTCAGATGCCTAATTCAAAGCTCACAGGAAACATAATCTTATATAGGTACATGCTACCAAGGAGTGGATTTTATTTTGGGATACAGTGGGAAGATCACAGGTTCTGAAGTCAAAAGGCCTGACTTCCACTCCTGCTTCTCAATACTACTTATGTGACCTTAGGCAAATCACAGGATCTCAGCTTCCCCATCTATAAAATGAGAAGATTAGCTTACAGTCTCTAATGTCCCTAAAAGGTACCCTTAAGAGCTATGAACCTATTACCATCACTGTCCCATTCCCTTCCCATAGGTGGATGTCATAACTGGCTCACTTGCACCTTTTCAGAGTTACCTGGGAAATATTGTGGGCTGAGGCTATTATGCCTGAAGTTATTCAGGAAATTTGAAAGGACCAAAATGGATGGGCTTGGGGTGGTGATATCGTGTTAAATTAATAACAATAAAGATAGCTCTGCACACTCACAAAGCAACCTTTGTCTGAGTGCCACAGAGAGGTTCTGAGTGGCATAATTGGGAGCCTTTGACTGGAATATCATTGTTTAGCATTAGTGCTGCTGCATGTGGAGGGGAAGAAGGTCCTTATCCAGGCAGATCAATGATGGGAAGACAGCAAGAGTTGTGCCTCTGAATGCTAAGATGGGAGACCCTTGGCAGAATTTAACTTAAGATTTGTGAAAACTTAGCTTTCAAGGCTCTGGAGAGCCTCTGATTGTGCTAATATCAATACTGATGATAGCAATTCTATCATGCTTTAAGGATTGCAAAGTGCTTTACACTTATTATCTCATTTGATCCACACGAGAGCCCTGAGAAGGAGCTACCATTATTACCCCCATTTCACAAATGAGGAAACTGAGGCAGACCTAGGTTAAATGACTTGCCCAAGGTCACAGAGCTAGGAAATGTCTGAGGCCAGATTTGAACTCCAGTCTTCCTGACTTCAAGCCTACTGCTCTATCCACTTCCCCACCTCGGTGACTCTTAAATCAGAATCTCTAGGTTAAAAGGACATCTCAGCTTATCTTTTGTTTGTTTTGCTTTTTTGGAAGGGGAGGGCAGGGTAATTGGGGGTTAAGTGACTACCCCAAGGTCACATGGCTAGTAAGTGTTAAGTGTCTGAGGCTGAATTTGTACTCAGGTCCTCCTGACTTCAAGGCTGGTGCTCTATTCACTGCGCCACCTAACCACCCCATCAGGTTATCTTATTCAAACCCAATAACAGTAACAATAATAATATCCAACATTAATATGACATTTACTATGTGCCAGGTTCTGTGCTAAGCGTTCTACAATTATTTTCTCATTTGATCCTCACAACTCTGAGATGGAGGCACTATCATTTTACACATGGAGCAACTGAGGCAAAGTGACCTGTTAGTATCTGAAGCTAGATTTGAACTCAAGTCTTC
This sequence comes from Petaurus breviceps papuanus, assembly GCF_028583685.1. Taxonomy (NCBI): domain Eukaryota; kingdom Metazoa; phylum Chordata; class Mammalia; order Diprotodontia; family Petauridae; genus Petaurus; species Petaurus breviceps. Next base: position 13,083,867 of record NW_027185764.1, read on the forward strand.
ATGATCCCAGACTCAGCATTCTATCCACTGCCCCACCTTGGTGCCTCTTAAATTAAATAAAACAAAATCTCAGCATTGGAAGGACCTTTCAGGTCATCTTATTAAACCCCAATCTGGAAGATGAGTCTTTTCAACAAAATTCCTGACAATGCACTCTTACACTTTGGCTTGATATGAAGCAGTGTATAGCAAGGCAATCTAGAAGCACAGTGCCTAGAGCTGTCCTTCGAGCAGGCACTTAATGCTTATTCATTTCCCTCTTCCCTTTAGGGCCAATATCTACAACGTCGCTACTTTCAAATTTTTTTCCTTCTGGTATCTTCTGTTCCATAATCATTATTTGCCTTACCATTCCTAATAAAGCTTTTAGATGTCACTTGGTGGCACAGTGATAGAGTGCTGGGCTTGGAATCAGGAAGACTCATCTTCCTGAGTTCAAATCCAACCTCAGACATTTACCACCTGTGTGACCCTGAACAAGTCAGTTTCTTCATCTGTAAAATGAACTGGAGAAAGAAATAGCAAATCATTCCAGTATCTTGGCCAAGAAAACCCCAAATGGGGTCACAAAGAACTGGATATGATTAAAAATATGACTGAACGACAAGGTGGCACAGTGGATAGGGATCTGGGTCTGGACTCAAGGATACTCGAGTTCAAATGCAGACTCAGGCACTTATTAGCTAGGTGGTCACTTTAACCTATCTGCCTCAGTTTCCTCAGTTGTAAAATGGGATGATAATATTACTTCATGGTTGTTGTGAAGAGCAAAGGAGATCATCTTTGTAAAGCATTTAGCTGTTGTGCCTGACACATAGATTTGTCCTCACCTTCCCCACCTTTCCTTTTCAGATTGACTTCCCTCGGGCAGCAGCACTGAAGGTGTTCCCACTCTCATTTCCATGCACAACCTGCTCATCTCATTTCTTATCATCAAAAACCTCAGAAGAAATACCTAGCATTCCTTTACCTCGTGCTTGTCCATAACTCCTCCATACAATTTCCTGCATTGTGAGCACACATGGCCTCATGGGAATGGAATTCTTGTTCTCCCAATGAGTATTCCCACTCTGGACCCAGCCATCCTGCAGAATAGTCTCCCTCCTATGCCTGTGACACTCAAAGTAAGGTAAATTTAGGGGAAGAAAAAGAAAGGATCAGTCTACTCCACACAGTAAAACTCACAGAATTCTTGTTTATATCCTGAAAACATAAATATTTAAACTCCCAGGAAGATGTTTAGTTAAACTCAGAGACTGCAGATCCAAGATGTTATTAAAGCAAACCAGGCTGAGTGGAGAGTATTCCTTAACTTAAGTGATTATCACCAAAGACTGTGCCCTTTGATAAGATTCTTCTTGTTCAGTTGTTTGGGTCATGTTGGACTCTTTATCACGCCATTTGGGGTTTTCTTGGCAAAGACACTGGAACAGTTTGCCATTTCCTTCTCCAGTTCATTTAACAGATGAGGTAACTGCTGCCAATAGGATTAAGTGACTTGCCCAGGGTCACACAGCTAGTAAATATCTGAGGCCAGATTTGAACTCAGGAAGATGAGTCTTTCTGACTCCAAGCCCAGTACTCTATTCACTCTAGCCACCTAGCTGTCTTGATGCTGTTGACAGAGACTAAATTAGGTCTAGGACCCAATAAAGGGCTCCCTTTAATGTCCTTCTTCAACGCTTCCTTATAGCATACAAGTGACCCTGGCTATGCTAGCCCTGGCAGATTCTAGCAAGCAAAGAAGGCTTTGCATGTGGGCCCAGCATGAGACTGTGTATCTGTGCATCTGAGAACCATCCAAATTAAATTTAGAAAGTCCTTATCTCTAGAAAGCTGACTGCCAGGCAATGACTTCTTTTGGCCATAGTTATTCATAAAAAGCATCTACAGGGGCACTGGACCATTGCAAACTATACTGGTGAAAGTGGAGGTGAAAAGAGAATCACTCAAGTCGAGGAAATCACTAATCCTTTAAAGAATTTAAATAGTGGGGTGGATAGGTGGTGCAGTGAATAGAGCACCGGCACTGGAGTCAGGAGGACAGTTTCCTCATCTGTAAAATGAGCTAGAGAAGGAAATGGCAAACCACTCCAGCATCTTGCCAAGAAAATCACAAGTAGGGTCACCAGAAGTTGGGCACGATTGAAACAAATGAACAACAGCAACAATTATTTTCCTTACTTTCTCAGTTGATAAGGGTGCGGTAGAGGGAGGGAGAGAATTCTGGACTGAGAATAGAAATAAAATTTAAATTTAAAAAAACTGACTAGGTTTGTGACCAAGATCAAATTGCTTGAACTCTCTGAGTTTCAGCTTCCTCAACTATGATACTTGTACTTTCACAATGGGAAAGATGCCATGTATACAAAAAATAAAGAGAGCAGCACTTTTTGTAGTAACCAAGGACTGGGAAGAAAGTGGATTTTCATCAGCTGAGGGATGACTGAATAAATTGGGGTGAACTAATGTGAATAACAAATGTGAGCTAATGGAATATCATTGAGCCAAATGATGAATATGAAGAATTCAGGGAAACTGGAAAATTATCATATATTGAGGCTGAGTGAACTAAGGAGAGCCTAGAGAGCAATGTACAACAATAACCATAATAATGCAGGGTGCCCCAAAAGTCTTAGTGCAGTTCTAAGCAGTTAAAGCTGTATTAAGATTTTGGGGACACAGTGTATAAAGGAAAACCACATTGGAAGACTTGAGAACCCTGATCATTGCAGTGACTGCCCTTGAATTCAGAGGGATAGCTGGTTAAGCCTCTTACCCATCTTGGCAGAGACGTTGCGGGATATTTGTGCAGAATGAGGCATATGTCTTCCTTCAGATATGGCCAATGTGCTGATTTCTTTTTGCTTGTCTATCCTTATCTGTAATGAGAAAGTTGTATGGGAGTAGGGGAGGAGTCATTGGGAAGAGATAGTGATCTGAAAAAAGCAAAGGATGTTAATAATTTAAAACAAGAAAAGAAAATGCTTCAGAAACCTTTCTGTAGAAAGGTATTATTTAACTTTTACCCTTTTTCCAATTTGAAGAAATAGAACTATTCCTCAGGGTAAATGGAATAATTTTGTTGTTCTAGCTCAGTTGGGTCTTCATGATGCCATTTAGGGTTTTCTTGGCAAGGATACTGGCATGATTTGCCATTTCCTTTTCCAGATCCTTTTTTACAAATGAGGAAAACGAGGCAGGCAGGGTTAAGTGTCTTGCCCAGGGTCACACACCTAATAAGTGTCCAAGGCTAGATTTGAATTCAGGTTTTCCTGACTCCAGGCCTAGTGTTCTATCCATTTTACCACCTAACTTCCCCAAGTAGAATAATGTTAGCAGATAATAATAATAACTTATCAATTATGCTTTGAAGTTTGCAAAGCACTTTACATAGGTTATTTTACTTGATTCTCACAAGCTTGGAAGGTAGGTGCTATTATTATCACTATTTTATATATAAGGAAACTGAGGCAGGCAGCAGTTCAGCAACTTGCCCAAGGTCATACAACTAATAAATGTCTGAGGCAAGATTTGAATTCACCTCTTCTTGAGTCTAAGTCTAGTATTTTATGCACTGAGGGCACCTGGAGAGAAGACAGAGCTGCTCAACTCATATTTTACTTGTTTCCTCTGCCAAGGAGAGAATGATCTTCGGACCAGAAAGAACAGAACAAAAGGGATCTTGACAAGTTCAAGTCACCTGAGCCAGCACCTGGACTTCGTTCTCAAGTTCTGGAAGAAGTGGCAGATACGATTGACAAGTGACTCTCAGGGATCCTTCGTAGAGATGTCTGAAGACAGGGCTTGGAGAGGGGCAAGCTTCTGTGTGGGTAAATGAAGCTTCCTTCTGTCCCTCAAGGAAACTTGTCCAGTCAGCAGGTTGTCAAGGAAGAGAATGGTGACTCAAAGTCTGAGAGGCCCGGACTCTGTCTGGCTGGGCCTATGTGACCCCCTTACGTGACCAGGAAGCTACATCAGGGAAACAGGAGCCAATAGGGTCCTGAGGGCCACTTTGTCTCTTTTTAAGGAAAACTGATTTCTGTCGTAGGAGGGAAGGTGTGAGCCTCATCCATGTTACATAGAAACACAGGGAGATATGAGTAATACCTCACAGCTACAAGTCTGACAGAAAGGTCCTGTGGTCCTTAGGGTGCTATAACAAAACAGATGGTAATGCTTCTTCCTTCTTGTCATTTCCACTGATGAGATCACATCATTTTCTGATGCTGACCTATTTGACAATGCTGAGAACATTGGTGGCAAGAACTTTCTTTTCTGTCTCTTCAGTAGCTGTGACTATAGCAGTTTCCAGGCTGCATCTCCACAGGGATTGCTTCCCAGAATGATGGCTGCAGATGCTGGGCTAGACACATTGCTGTTCCAAGGATCTTGGTTTAGGGTTCTGGTGTCTCTTCAGTGGGCTCTGAGGGAGAAAATGGTCAAGGTGGCACTGGCGGTTTGGCTTGCCACCTTGTCTCTCTCCCTTACAGTGCTTTCCTGTTTCAGCTAGACTGAACTGCAGAAAGAGACAGAAACAAGGAGAGACAGAGCCAGAGAGAGAATGAGACAGAGACAAGGAGGGACAGAGACAGAAAGACAGAGACAAGGAGAGACAAAGACAAGGAGAAATAAAGACAGAGAGACAGAAAGAGAGACAGCGACAAGGAGAGAAAAAGACAGAGACAAGGAGAGATAGAGACAGAGAGAGACAGAGAGGAGAGCAGAAATGCTAATGACAGGGAATATCAGGAAAGGTTTCTTGTTGAAGGTGACAAGTGAGTTGAGCCTTGAATTTGGGAAAAAATGGAGAGATGTGGACTAGATGATATAATATCACAGGATGGCTCTGGAGCTAGTTGAATGGCAGGACCCAAAGAATAGCCATTAAAAATTAGATGTTCCTTGGGAAGAAGTCTCTAGCAGAGTGTCTAAAGGATCTGTGAGATAAATTTAATATTTTTATCAATGATTTGGATAAAAGCTTGGGTGGCACGCTTACATTTGCAGCTAAATGGCAGAACTCAAAGAGATCATGACAGGCCAGAACATTGAGGGAAATCAAAAATGATTAAATTTAATGAGGATGAACATAAAATCTTACACCTGAGCTTAAAAAATCAGCTCCACAAATTTAAGGTGGGAAATCCATAGACACAAAGCCACTCGTCTGAAAAATATCTGGAGATTCTAGTGAACTATATCTTCAATGTTGTGATACAGCATCAAAGAGAGTTAAGGCAATCTTGGGTTGGGCTCAGGTGATGGCAGCCCTAATGTACTCTGCCCTGGTCTAACAACTTCTGCAGTTTTTGAGCCAGTACCGGAGACCACTAAGTAGATAGGTGATGCAATAGACACAGTGCTAGACCTGAAGTCAGGAAGACCTGAATTCAAATTTGGTCTCAAACACTTACTAGCTGTGTGACCTTGGTCAAGTCACTTAACTCTGCCTCAGTTTCTTCATCTGTAAAATGTCCCATTTTGTCTTTGTTAAGAAGAGTCAGATACAACTGAACAACAACAACAAACCTATGAAAGAAGAATTAGCATTGCTCTGAGGGGCCCCAGAAGGCAGAAATAGGAAGGTATAAAGGGATAAACTTAAGTTTGATATAAGGAAAAACTTCCCAAGGAAAAGAGTTATCCAAAAATGGGACAAGGCTGCCCCTGGAGGTTCCTCTTCAATGAAGGTCTTCATGCAAAGGCTGGATGACCAATCACTTGTTAGAAATATTGTAGAAGGGATTCTTTTTTAGGCATAGGTTGGACTGGATGAGGGGTAGGGAACCTGCAGCATCAGGGCCACATGTAACCCTCTAGGCCTTCAAGTGTGGCCCTTTGACCAAATACAAACTTCACAGAACAAATCCCCTTAATGAAAGGATTTGTTCTGTAAAAGTTGGACTCCATCAAAAGACCACACCCAATGACCTAGAAAGCCACACGTGTCCTCAAGGTCAAAGGCTCCCCACACCCAGAGTAGATGGTCTCTGAGGTCTCTTCTGAAGTTTTGCTTTTCTGCAGAAGATGGAAAAGAAATCAGGGAAGGGTAACAGTCGCTGATGCAGGTTTGTTTGTTTTTTCATTTAAGAAGTATTTATTTCCTCTCTCTCATTTTCCCATCCCTCAGTGAAAAAGAAAAGAAAACCTAAGGCTTTGTAACAAATATGCACAGTCAAACAAAACAAATTCCCACATTGGTCATGTCCAAAATTCTTTTTCTTGAATCCACACCCTGTCAGGAGCAGGGTGTGTGTGTGTGTGTGTGTGTGTGTGTGTGTGTGTGTGTTAAAGGAGCTGAGAGACTGAACTGACCTTCACTCAATCCCTCCACAACTCATTCCCCTCCCTCAGGAATGATGAATGAATGAACAGGCAGTATCAGTGATGAAGCTGGCTAGCCAGGTCTTTTCCCTCTAATGGACTGGAGGTGGCAGATGGACAACCGCTGGGGCTGGCCGAGAAAGTGGATGGTTGACGGCAGTATATCAAGAGGGATAGACTGGAACAGTGCTTAGAAGACTCAAGCTGAGCCATCTAGTGTGAAAGGAGATGCCTGCTGGGGGCAGGGTCTCTTGTCCACAGCAGCCAGAGTTGACCAGCTAGGGAATGGATCCAAACATCTTTCAGGGAAGGCAGAGAAAATGGCTACAACCAGTCAGGGAAATTTGTAGCCAGGTGTGGGGGATTGTCTGTTGTCCTAGAGAAGGAAATACAGATGCTAAGGAGGAAAAATAGCAGGCTCATTTGCGGATAACTCAAGTGTGGGGTTGAGGGGGAAGGGTGTACACCAGCTTTCTTTTAGACTATTTCTGTATGTGGCACAAGTGACATCTAGTGGTCAAAGCAGACACAACAGGTCCCGTTTTACCATGAGGAACAATAGAGTATAGCCAGTTAAATAAAGGTCACCAGCTGCTAAAGCCAATCAATGAATTATTATTTATTAATGATCAGTTATTAATTAATAATTTACTTGTGATCTTAAGCAGCGCTGGTGACCTTTGTTCCATAACAAGAATAATGGTAGACAACGACGTTTCGTACTTCATGGTTTTATAATGAATCAACATTTATTAATGTTTAATTTTATATTAATAATTAATGGTATCAAATAATACATAATAATTGATAAAATCAATAATAAACCTACTACATACAAGAGGAGCTAGGTGACACATTGTCAGGAAGATTCATCTTTCCTGAGTTCAAATCCAGTTTCTGACACTATGTGACCCTGGGCAAGTCACCTAACCCTGTTTACCTCAGTTTCCTCATCTGTAAAATGAGCTAGAGAAGGAACTGTATCCACTCCAATATGTCTGCAAAAAAAAAACCAAATGGGGCCACAAAGAGTCAGACACAACAGAAACAACTAAAATACATTATACACTAGACACTGGAAGTTCTAAGACAGGAAATTAAATACCTGCCCTCAAGCAGATTATATTCTATGAAGGGAGACGATATGCACACATATGACTATATGCTAAATATATGCTAAATTAATTTAAAAAAAAACTCTGGGAGCAGGCAGTAGCAGCCAAGGGAGACCAGGAAAAGTCTCATGTAGGAGGTAATTTCTAAGCCGAGGCAAGTGGTGAAGAGAAAAGAACACCAGGAGTCAAGGGACCTGAATTCAAATCCCAGTTTTGCTCCTTTTGTGTGTGTGTGTGTGTGTGTGTGTGTGTGTGCCCTTGGACAAGTCATTCACCTCCCAAAGCCTCAGTCTCCTCCTCTATAAAATGAAGGCACTGGACTAGATGAGGGGATTTGTTCTGTGAAGTTTGGATTCAAAGGGCCACACTTGAGGACCTAAAGGGCTACATGTGGCCTCGAGGGGGCAGGTTCCCCACCCCTGCACTAGATGGTCCTTACAGTCTAGTCCAGCTTTATATCTTATGATCTTCCCAGACAACCCTGTAAGGAGATGGTAGACACGTTATTATCAACATTTTAAGGCTGAGGGTAATGAGATCTGGAGATGTTTAGTGACTTGTCTGAAATCACATGACCAGTAAGTGGAAGAGTTTGGAGTCGGACTCAACCTCTCAGGGAACATCAGAAGGAGAGATGTAGCCACCTGACTCTGGGAGTGTGGGTTAGAGCACATCGCATCAGGCAGAGGAGTTTGGTCTTGATGAGAAAACCAAGGGGAAGAAGCAATGTTTTAGAACTATTGACATTTATCGAGGCTTGCCAATGCCTTTCCTTCATTATGTCAGCTGATCCACACCCTAACCCTAAACCTAAGATCAAAGGGCTGGATAGGAACTCAACAGCCTTCTAGCACAAACCCCCTCATTTGAGGCCTAAAGTTCCATGAATGTGCTAAAGTCACACAGGTAGTACTTGGCAGAGCCCGGATCTGAACCCACTTTCCAGAGCAAAATGTTCTTTCCACTTGTGTCCACCCTGTGACATAGACGCTCCTATTCCACTTTACAAATGAAAAAAAAAACTGAGGCTAAGGAAGGTTAAGTCACTTGCCCAGGATCACAAAGCTAGTAAATATCTGATTACAATCCAGGCTTTATTAGCCTCCAAATCCAACCCTACCTACTAGGCCACATTGCCTCTTTGATAGCTTAGTGTGGGTAGAAGAGATTGACTGGGGAAGGCCCAAAGGCCAGAAGAACAATGAGGGACTGTACTGCAGTAATAAAGGAAAGGCATAATAAATTTCATTAGTAGGAATAGAAAGTCAGGAACAAATCAATAGGCATGACAGGACTTGATGAGAGACTAAATAGAAGGAATGAAGGAAAAAGAAGGGTCCAAGAGGAGCCAGAGACTTCTGGCCAGGGCCTAAGAGGGTTGCTGCTGACAGAAAGGGGGAGGTTTGGAAAGGGATCCAACTTGCAAGGAAAATCCGTTAAATTCTAATCAGTGAGAATTTATTAAGCTCTAAACATATGCAAGGGATAGAACTAAAATGGTGGGGATAACAAAGACAAAATCTAAACTGACCAAAAAGGACACAGTCCTTAAGCTCAAGGAATTTACCTTCTGTTGTAGAAGGGAGGAGGGAGGAGACAGAATAAAAAGAAATATAGAAAGAGTTTTGGATTTGGAGTCAGAGAGCTCAGGTCCCTGTCTAGGCTTCTTGTCATTTATTACCTATATGACCTTGGACAAATTATTTAATCTCCTGGTTTTCAGTTTCCTCATCTGTAAAAATTAAGTAGTGGGACAGACTAAATGGTCTCCCAGGTCCCTTCCAGCTCTAAATATTTTGGTGTTTAGACATATTTGAAGTGACAGTGAGGCATCTAGATTAGAGGTTTTTAACCTTAATTTTTTGAGAATCCCTTTGGCATCTGGTGAAACCTAGAGACCTCTTTTAGAATAATGTTCTTTAATGCATAAAATATATTTCACATATATTTCATTTCATTATATGTTGTAATTATATATAATTACAAAGAAAACCAATTATATTGATATACAGTTATCAAAAAAATTTTTTTAAGTTCGCAGACCTCAGGTTAAAAGTCTCTGATCTACCAAGACAATTCCAAAGCATTCATTATGAAAAATGTTATCCACATCCAGAGAAAGAACTGATGTAGTCTGAATGCAGATCGAAGCATACTATTTTCACTTTCTTTATTTGTGTGTGCATGTGTTTTTCTTTTGGTCGGTTTCTTCTTTCACAACATGACTAATATGGAAATATGGTTTATATGCTTGCACATATATAAGTTGTCTCAAATTGCTTACCATCTTAGCTGAGGGAGTGAGGGAGGGAGAAAATTTGAAACTCAACTTTTTTTAAATGAATGTTAAAAATTGTCCTTGTATGTAATTGGAAAAAATATTATTTAAAAATAAAAATGCTAACATGGGACAAATTTTTTTAAAAGAACCATCTAGATGGATATGTTGGGCAGATAGAAAACAGCTAGAGTTAAAAAGTGGTGAGGGTGGGAGATAAAGATTTCAGAGTCATTTGCACAGAGATGAATCCTTAACCAATAAAAAATGGTAAAGCTAACATTTATGTAGAGCTTGTGTCAGGCACTTTTCATTTAATTCAATTTAACACCTGGGAGGTAGATGCTATAATCCCCATTTTACAGATGAGGAAACGGAGACAAACAGGTTATATGTCACACAGTCAGTGTCTAAAACTAGATTCTTGAGTCAGAGCTCTTTTCACCATACCACCTAGCTGCCTCAAACCAATATAGCAATAAACAGGGATGGAAAATGGACCTGTGATTTCACTGATATGGGTAACTCCCAGGGGAAGAAACTCCCTCTACCAATCTAGGTTGGCACCTTCTCTGAAACTTGGTCTTGTAGAGTTGCCTTACATACAGTGAGATTAAGGGTCACACAACCAGTATGTGTCAGACTCTCCCCTCTTGAATACATAATGCCACCAAAAGTAGATATTCCTGGAAAAAGTGAGTTCTCTATTCATTATGTCATCAAAGGGAGGCTGGATGACCACCGTATCACCTGTCAGTAATAGTGCAGAGGATTCTTGCTTCACAGTAAAGTCCAGGTTGAATTAGATGGTTTGAGGAAGTTTCAAACTTTAAGATTCTATGACTGATTGACATAAAGATATTTGTTGAAGCCAAGAAGAGCATACGAACTAATTGGTTGTAGACACAAGAGCAGAGGGCTAAAGACTGAGCCTTGAGGGCTGTCCGCCATTAGAGGGTGGAGTGGGAAAGAGGAAAAGGAGACAAAAGGAGCATTTGACTAGAACAGGAAAAAAGTAGTTCCATATAAGCCAAGGGAAAAGAGAGTTTCAAGGAAAAAGTGAACGGTCATCATTGTTAAATGTTGAAGGGAGGATAAGGAGAATGAAAATGGAGAAAAGGTCATTGGGCGTGACAACTAAAAACCTGGCCGACTAGTTCTCTGCTCTCCAAGGTTTTTTGATTTTGTTTTCATTACCCTTTTATTTGTACTCTAACGTCATATTTACTCTTATGGCATCAGCTGTTGTTTCTTCTGGGATATCTTTTTCTTTTGAGCAACCTCCTCTTGTGGTTTAGGAACAATCTGTTCCTTTTCAGGAAGAACCAATATGGCAAAGAGAACTCATGTATGAGTTGATTTGACCATGAGCCCTGGAAGTACACTGTTGCATTTTGGGAGCCTTGTTAACCTGGATATACTCAATGACGAGAGAATCCACATCCAAACCCTTCAGTTCTGCATTACTCTCTGCATTTTTAAGCATAAGAATTCAGCACTCTTTCTGGGCCAAGGACCCTGTGTCCAACCCCATTGTGTAGCCTAGGCACACCTGCCAACTCGACCATTATATTGTTTGAAGGGGAACACATTGTTTCTTCAATGTAACGTCTTTCAAATACTCGGTAGCTTTTCAGATATGCAAGCCCTTGATAGCTTGGGTTGTTCTAGAAGTAAACCCAGATATTTGAACCCCTTGACTTGCATGATTTTATGGGGTTCTCTGGATCAAGAGAGCACCTCACCATTTTAAATGATTACCTAGGATGGTTCAAGGGAAGAGGAAGAGCAAAGGCTTTGGGAAGACTCTTAAAACTCAGCTCCCAAGTTTTTAATCATAGAATTGAGAGGCAGTCTTGGCGTTAGGAAGATCTGGGTTCAAAAGCCTTGCTCTGGCAAATATTGGATGCAGGGCCCTGGGCAACTCATTTAACCTGTCACCAACCCCCTGGCAACCCCTTAAGCAAATAGGGAAAAGTGGCCTAATTGCCCACCTATAGGCCTAATTGCATTAGCATTTATTATTGCACTAGAGCGCTGTCTAGATCTCTTCTTGTGTTTGCCTGTGCATTTGAGTTACCACATCTGCCTCTGTATCCCTTTGCCTCTGCATTTATAGAATCTTAGAACTGGAATGCCCCCCTCTCCCCAGGCCATCGAATCCAATCCACACCTGACCTAAGAATCCCTTCTACAAAATCGATGCAAGCAGTCATTCAGTCTCTACTTGAAGAAATCTAGTGGTGAGGGACACAACCCCCTATGGCAGCTCATTCTATTTTTTAACAACTATATTCATTAGGATGTTTTCTTTCCATCAGGCAAAAATTTTCCTCCTATAACTTTCTTACATGTCTGCCCTCTGGGACCAAGCAAAACAATCTATTTTTCCTTCAAATGATTTTCAGGGTCAGCTCTGGACAAAAGGTGCTAAGCAGGTAGAATTTGTCTTTAGGACTTCCTCTCTCTTTTCCACTTCACTTCTGACTCCCTCCAACCACTGACCTTATCCTGGACCACCTGTGGGGGTGACACACATAGACCTGCCCCTCCCTGCCCCCAGGCAGTCCCCCATGGCTATGGTGCCAGAGAAAGAACCCTGGATTTGAAGTCAGACCATCTGGGTTTTATTTCTGGCTCTGTCACTTGCCAGCTGTGTGTGACCTTAGGCAAATCACTTTACCTCCATGAAGTTCAGTTTCCTTACCTTTTGACAATTCTCTAAAACTGTAAATTAAGAGAAGACTCCAATCTTCATTGGTAGAAGTTATCTCATCTGGGAATTCCTCATATCAGTGAAACCACAGATCCCATCCCATCCCTAACCTAAAACATAGATGATAACAGGACAATAATTGCCCAACTTATTTGCAGGTAAGTTATTGAAAAGTAAATATCTGACAAGATTTAAAGAACTAGATAAATGTGAAATTGGTTAGCCTCTTTCTTCATCCCTCACCCTCTAGTCTTAACGTGTCTCGTGTTCCATTCCTTCAAAACTCCTGCTAGGTCTGCTTTCCAAGGCTATAATCTTAGAATTGAGAGGCAACATAGCGTGATGGGAACTGGTCAGAAATACCTGGCTTCAGGTTCTTCCTCAACACATCCTGTCCACAAGACCCTGGGAAAAGCATTTAACCTTTCACAAGCTACACAGCAAGGGCATATCTGCATTGGAAGAGGAAGTTTTTTCACTGGAGTTCCCCATGCAAAAAAAAAAAAAAAAATCATGGAATCTTTGAGTTCTCTCATCTGTCATTCTCTACTCCTCAAAATTTTTGTCTTCACCAGTCCTCTTAAAGGATTAGATGGCCCATCTTTACAAAGCTAATGTCTCTAATTGGGTCCTTGATATCATTCCTTTCTTAATTCTATGGGTGCTTGCCCCATCTTTCATTCATATTCTCTCTGTCACTCTCTCTTCCTCTCTCTCTCTTTTTCTCTCTCTCTCTCTCTTTCTTTCTTTCTTTCTCTCTCTCTCTCTCTCTCTCTCTCTCTCTCTCTCTCTCTCTCTCTCTGTGTGTCTCTCTCACTCTCTGTCTCATTATCTGTCTCTCTTTCCCTCCGCCCCACACCCCTATTTACTGGTTCACTCTGCACTGTTTACAGACAGTGTCAGCTTTCTCTTATCCTAAAGGAAAAAAAGCACTTTTCCTTGGGCCAGCCTTTTAATCTATCATTCAACATCTCTACTCCCCTTCATTTCTGAATTTCTAGAAAGAGTAGCCCACACATGCTGCCTCTATTTCCTCACAGTCCACTCTTCAACTCTCAATAATACATCTAGTTTTTTACCATAATATTCTCCTGAAACTGTTTTTCTTCAAAGTTAGAAATGGCCTCTTAATTGCTGAAGTGAAGTCTTGGGATCCCCCTCACATGTGGACCCCTTGAAAGCTACCCTAGGTTCAAGGCATTCTTTGGATCAATATCCACACAAACCCTTAGTCCTTATCCTCCTTGACCTTTTTTTTGCAGTATTGACACTGTTAACTCTCCTAGTTCTTCCCCCTATATGCTCTTTCTTCCCTTGGCTTCCATGACATTACTCTTTACTGGTTCTCCTCCTACCTACCAGATGGCTCCTTCTTGGTCTCTTTTGCCAATTCATTATCCTCCTACTTTCCCTTAAAAACAATTACCCTTTAAAACTCTGATTTCAATACTTTTCCCTTCTATCTACAGTTAGAGTGATCTCATCAGCATCTATGATTTTAATTGTCACCTCTATACAGATGACTTCCAGATCACTGTGGGTGATCTGTCATGGGCCCTTTTCTCTTTTCTAACATCACTCTCTCTGTGTCTCTGTCTCTCTCTCTGTCTCTCTCTGTCTCTCTGTCTTTCTCTCTCTGTCTCTCTTTGTCTCTCTCTCTCTGTCTCTGTCTCTCTCTCTCTGTCTCTGCCTCTGTCTCTCTGTCTCTCTCTGTCTCTCTCTCTCTCTGTCTCTCTCTCTGTCTCTCTCTCTCTCTCTCTCTCTCTCTCTCTCTCTCTCTCTCTCTCTCTCTCTCTCTCTCTCTCTCTCTCTCTCTCTCTCTCTCTCTCTCTCTCTCTCTCTCTCTCTCTCTCTCTCTCTCTCTCTCTCTCTCTCTCTCTCTGTCTCTCTCTCTCACACACACATCTCTTCAGCTTCCATAGTTTGAAGTTTCTAATCAGATATCTCCCAATCTATACACCTAGCCTTATTCTTTTTTCTGACCTCCAGTCCTGAACCATCAATTTGCCTAATGGACATCCCCACTTGGATGTCCAGTCCACATCTCAAGTTCAACATGTCCACAATGGAGCTTACTATTCCCCCCCAAGCTCACTCCTTCTCCATACTTCCACCCTTTGTTGAGGATACCACCACCCTTTCAGTTACCCAATTTCCAAAACTTGGAGTCATTCAGACTCATCCCTCTGCCTCTTCTGTCATTCCCCTAATTAGAAATCTTTGGAGACTCCCTCTTCCCTCTAGGATTAAATACAAACTCCTCACCCTGGCATTCAGAATCCTACACAATGTACTTTTCCAAACTTATTTCATATTCTTCCCATTCTACATTCCATCCATAATAGATTATTAGCTGTTTCCCAAACTGGAATCATATTTCTCTCTTCACATCTTCTCACAGGCTATCCCTAATACCTGGGATATACTTCTCCATCATGACCTCTTAGAATATTTGGCTTCTTTCAAGACTTAGCTCAGACACCATATCCTGGGCACGGTCCTCCCTGACCTCAGTCCCACTGCCAGTATTCTTGTCCTTCTCAAATTATCTTTATTTCTTTCTCTGTGTATCCTTAATAAAATGTAATCTCTTTTAGGACAGGGTCTATTTTGTGTTTCTTTTGGTGAGTAAATACAGGTGACTAACCAGAGATCCTGAGATAGGCATTCTAGCCATGATGGCAAACAGGTTGGAAGTTCCTGGGTTTGGAGGATGACTGGCATCGGGAGGTATTTCCTGCTACCACAACCCTTCTCAGAAGAGAAGCTAACCCTTGATAAGAGAATGACCTTGCCTACCTGACTTGACAGAAGACATGGGCTTTGGCAGAGTTGCTCCTACAGTCTGAGGTGAGAGTGAAATGCCTGTGCAGCAGTCCCACAAAGTGCTTAATGTTTAATGTTTTAATGACCACTCTATGGAGAGAGTATAATAGGTATTATGGGCCACTGTGCCATGCTTTAATATTGTCAATGCCTATTTATGAGACTTTTGTTTTAAGCATTTCTTATATAGTAAAAGAAATAAATTGCCATCCTATACCTAATTTACTTTACACATTAGGTACCTATTTACAAGAGATGATGTTAACTTATTTTGAGAAGACTCTAATCATGAGTTGAACCTAAACTTTAAGACATTTTTCATGGCTCTCTGGAGTGGAGTCAGAGAGTACAGAAAAAAATCCTGATGCTTCTCTTTGAGGGTCATGTCCTCCCAGGAGTGACTCTAGTTGGCACAAGCCCAGGACTAAGGTCCCTTAGTTTGAGAGGACATCCTTCTCCCCGGGTCACAAACACTTGAGTTTCAAAGGTAGCTCAAAAAAACTTTCAGTGGATCCTTGTTGCCTAAAGGATACTTAGCCTGGGACCCTGCCCCTTAATATGAGGGCCCTTTGAAAGACACCCTAAGTTTAAAGCACACTTTGGGTCAACATCTGTTCAATACCATGGCCACAACTACACCACTGATGTCTCTTTTACTAAACCAACCAGAGGGCAACTATTTCAAAGCCAATAACAATAATAAAAACAACATTACAAAATACATGAAAAGGAAAATCCATGCCTTCCCTCATCTACAGAGAAGTACATTTATATAAAGATTTTTATGCCCCCAGTTAGAAAAGGAAAATGTTGTTGCATAGGGAATAAGTCTTGTTAGGGAACATGAATGGGAGAGGGAGCACACATAGATAACCCATGGAGGTAACCAAGACAGCTCACACTCCTACCACTGAGTCCCAGCTTATGTTCCTCTCAACCAGCAACATCCCTTGTTGAGGCCCCATAGATGCAACGGTGTCAGATGCTGACCAGATGATGTCATTCGAGGTGGGCATGCCAGGCAAGCCTTCTCTGCTACATTCCTGGGTCATTTTTTTGCTCTCTGCCGCCATCTGCTGTGCAATGTCCTTCCTCTTGGGGGAGTGCTCTCTATTACAGGCATACCTTACTTTATGGCATTTCTCAGATATTTAAGCTTTTTGCAAATTTAAAAAAAAAAAGGTTTATAACAACTCTGCATTGAACGAGGCTACTAGCACCATTTTTTCCAACAGCGTGTGCTCACAATTTGGTAATTTTCACAATATTTCAAATGTTTTCATTATTATTATTTGTTACGGTGATCTGTGATCAATGATCTTTGATATTGCTGTTATAATTGTTTTAGGGCACCACAAACTATGCCCATATAAGATAGCAATAGATAAATGTTGTATACGCTCAGACTGCCACACTGTTCTTTGTCTCTCTGCCTCTCCTCAGCCCTTCCTATTCCCTGAGACACAACAATGTCGAAATTAGGCCAATTCATAACCATACCATGGCCTCTAAGTATTCAAGTGAAAAGAATAGGCAATTGATACGGCAAATATCATTGTTGTCTTATTTGAAGAAATTGCCACAGCCACCTCAACCTTTAACAACCCTCACCCTGGTCATTCAGCCGTCATCAACATCGAGGCCAGGCCCTCCACCAGCAAAAAGATTACAGCTTATTGAAGGCTTAGGTTAGCATTTTTTAACAATAAAGTATTTTTTAATTAAGATATGTACATTTTTTAGAGAATAACACTATTGTCCACTTAATGGACTGCAATATAATGTAAACATAAGTTTTATATGTGCTGAGAAACCAAAAAACTCATGACTCCCTTTACTGAGATATTCACTCTGTAGCAGTGACCTAGAATGGAACCCATAATATCTCCAAGGTATGTCTGTACTGATCTCAGTTCTTGTGACTCAGACTACACTGTAGCTATCCAGAGATACCCTTAGACATTAAAAGTATCTTACAAGCTCCTTTTCTTTGACTTCAGCTGCCACTTTCTAACCTCATTCTACTATCTGAATAGAGTTTAGAATATTCTGTTCCCATTTTACAGATTAGGAGACCCAATCCCTGAGAGATCATAATCTGTTGAAGTAACCCATGCTATTGTTTAGTGGCTACTAGCATTTTCTCTTCCTCCCAAGCAAGATGTAGCTTCTAGGTCCCCGGTGCCTTAATCCAAAGGATTGATTCAGATGGTGTGAACTTTAGAAATTGCAGCTGGCCAATGGCAGAAATGTTTGGGGAGAAAGGAAGCTTTTGCCACAACTTAAGCAAATTCCTTTTTCTTTTCTGTTTAAGGCCACCCCTGCCAGTTTGTCTCTACACTTCCCGTGGGCCAGTCTTCTACCTATTTCCCATTGTCCAGTTATGTCCTACTTGTTGAAAAGGGCCTTGCCATTTTTATATATATATTTAGCACAGAGTGATAGAAGGACACTTCTTATAGGTGCCTTCACTGGACACCAGATGACAATTACTTCAGAGCAAAAGGCATTTAATTAAATGACATCTCATACACAGAGGGGAATATTTTTTTTCCTCAGATCCCCTGATCACTGGTTGGAGAAGGAATGTGTGAAGCCACATGCATAGAGAACAAGTATGGTCTGGGAACATTCATGGGAGTCCACATATACATAGGGAACACATGTAGCCAAGACTAGCAAAGGCATCCCATAAAATTTCCCCTCCATATCAGGGGGAATATGGGACTTGGGCAGCTGGATAGAGGAAAGGGATTGGGACGGGGTACTTTTTGAATAATGACACCCCTGAGGCAGTTTGGTAGTATGCAGGAGACAGAGAATTGACCCTGCTGTCTAAAGGACCTGATTCCAAATCCAGCCTGAAACATTTACTAGCTGTGTGACCCCAGGCAGGTCACTTAACCACTATCTGCCTCAGTTTCCTCAACTATAAAATAAGAATAATAATAACAATGCTTTCTTCTCAGGGTTGTTGTGAAGATGAAACAAGATAATATTTATAAAGTGCCTAGAACAGAGTAGGCATTTAAACCCTTTGTTTCCTTCTTCCTTTCCTGATTCCTAGAGGGTCTCTAAAAGGTAGGGACCTATGGCATAAATTAGAGAAATGGCATGCCAACCAGTTTTCAGGAGCCTGCAGGTCAGCTGCTATCCCCCAGGCCCCTGCCAGTTGCTTCCAAGAGTCCTGCTACTTGCTATCAGAGTTGGCATAGTAACAGCTCTGCTTCATGATAGCTAATGACTGGTGCCTGATCACTCACCTTGCTCACAACTGTCAATGAATTATCATCAGCCGCTGTCACAAGAGTGAACCTCTGGGACTCAGTAATAGCATTTTTATCCTCCCCTCCCCAGACCCCAGAGCCAGAAGAAAAAGATTCGGAATCTTAGCTCAGTTCAGTTCAAGTGTGACTAAACCACAGCTGGATGGGCAGCCTATGGAGCCCATTCATCAGGACTTTGCCCAGACACTGCTCATGTCCAGTGACCTGGGCCCAGAATTGAATAGGAGGAGAATGGGCCACATCGCTTTTAGGAAACTGAACAGTTCTTTTGAATGGCCCTAAGATTCTCCCTGAAAAAAAGGCCCATATTTCTAACACTGCTCTTTTTCAGGGATGTATAACTATGTCTCATGGGACACTATACTCTCCAAAGAATTGAAGTTAAGAATTCAAGGCGAATGGAGACACACCACGTGGTGGATGGGAGCGGGCTTCTACACATGACAAACAGGGCATTCTGCAGGAGAGGCGATGTGCAGGATGTGAACAAAACAATGCAGATTTGTTTAAAAAGCCTGGATGGAGCCATTTCTTCTAATGGTGTCCTAGAGGTGTTCAAAGAACCTGAGGAAGGTCCCCAGGAGGTTGGGGGAACTTGCTGTGATTAACTTGTGGGAAGATGGGATCTCCATAGGATGGACAGGCATGGATTAATCTCAACCTGCATCTTTGGAAGGAGTATTCACATGATTGAGATCTATTGTATATTGAAATATATCATGAAAAAAGGCAGCTGGAGGCACAGCATTGGACCTGGAGTTAGAAATTCAAATCTAGCCTTAGACATTTAATAGCTGTGTGGTCCCAGGCAAGTTACTTAACCTCAGTCTGCCTCAGTTTCCTCAACTATAAGATGGGAATAATAATAGCACCCACTTTACAGGGTTGTTGCAAAGATTTTGTTTTGAGTTTTTTTCTTACGGGCTTAACACAGTTGCCCGGCACATAGTAGACACCATTGTTTTGTTATTCAGTTGTGTCTGACTCTTTGTGACCCCGTGGACCATGCTGTCCATTGGATTTTCTTGGCAAAGATACTCGAATGGTTTGTCATTTCCTTTTCTAGTAGATTAAGGCAAGCAGAGGTTAAGTCACTTGCCCAGGGTCACACAGCTAAAAAGTGTCTGAGGTCAGATTTAAACTAAGGTCTTTCTGATTCCAGGCGCAGCACTCTATCCACTGAGCCACCCAATTGCCTCCTAGGCAGAGGTTAAAGTGACTTGTCCAAGGTCACATAGATTGTAAATATCTGAGGCTGGATTTGAACTCAAATTTTCCTAACTCCAGATCCCACACTCTATCCACTAAACTATCTATGCACTAAATAAATGTTTATTCCCTGTACCCTGAAGAGCATTGTTCTATGTACTGAGGGAAACAGACAATTTAGACAATACAAGGTCCCTACCTTCATAGTGCTTACAGTCTATAAAGTAGAGAAAACAGACACAGATAAATACGTTTGCCTTAATACATTAAGTTTCCTAGTTTTGTTGGTGGGGGGTAGGCAGATATTCTATTGGCACAGATTACAACTATCATAGAAACTTCCCTGGACTTAGAATCAGAAAAGATTTGGTTCAGATCTTGTCTCTAACATACACTCATTTTGTGACTTTGGGTTAATCATTTAATCTCTCTAAGACTAAATTTACTCCTCTGCAAAATGAGGACAATAATACTGGAACTCCCTACCTAGCAAGAGTGTTGTCAAGAAAGCACAACCTAGTGGGTAGAGTCAATCTTATAGTCCAGAAGCCATCAGTTCAGATCCTATTTCTTACACATGATGGCTGCTTGACCCTTGTACTTCAGTCAACTCTCTGCAGGTCACCAAATAGGCATGAATCGATATTAGTAGCATTTCCTATGTCAATAAAACCACAGGTATGGTTAAAAAAATCAGAGGGCCTGAGTTCAAATCCCATCTCTGATCTTTACTTCCTATATAAATTAGGGCAAGTTGATTAACCTCCCTAAACCTCAGTTTCCAATAAAATGAAGAGAAGTTTGAATTAAATGGCCTCTAAGGTTCCTTATGACTCAAAAACAGACACTAGCCCCCATATTCTTAATCTTTGTGAATTCATGAGGCTTTAAAAAATGCCATGCCCTTTTAGTCAACCTTCCAGTGATCTGCCTCTTTGAATTTAACTCAACTGGTCCTTGAAAAACAGACTTACAGTCACTGATCCTGTAAATGGAACCTTCCTGGCAGGGAGGGACCATCCAGAGCTTGTGCAATAAAGACATAATCTAGGAAAACCCAGGGCCACCTCTATGCTATGATGGATATCAGAAGAAAAGACTTAGTGGAAGGCAGCTACTGTGTGATTAGTGTTTACCCAAGTGCAAAACAAGGTGCGTCTGATACAGTCAAAAAAAGAAGACCTAGGATGAAGAAGCATGCTTCTTACCTTTGGCAGAGAGGCTATGACCAAGGGGCAAAATAATACATGAATTTTCTGACATGACCAATATGTGGAGCTCTTTTGCTTGACTATTTATTTGTTCAAATAAGGGCATTCATTTGTTTTCTTTAGGATGGAAAGATTGGTGAAGGAAGGGGAGGAAAATAGGTTTAATGATACCAAGAGAAGAAGAAGAAGAAGAGAGTGAAGGAAACATTTATAAAATGCACAGAAGAGAAAAGAAAGAAGTTCAGGCAAGCAGGCCAGCATTGGAATTACCATATTAAATTTATTATATACTTCTTTTAAAAGCAAGCTGTATATAATTGAGATTTACAACTTGATAAACAATTCTCTTTTTCTGTTTTTCTTTGTATATAGAAATGATCAGGTTTGTTGATGTCTGTCAAATTCTTTATAAAAATAAATAAATAAAAATAAACCTAAGGTTACTAACTGCTGTCCAAGACTACTGGGGAAAGGTTGGGGGCACTCCTTCCTTTGGGAAGGGACTGGGACTCTAGTCAGAGGGGCCTTCTCTGCAACACAGAAACCCTAGAGCAACCCCCCCCCCACATCCCTATCCTGGACCAAAGTAGAACAGAGGGATGCTTATGTAATGCTGACAGCAAGGCCTGCTCCTGAGACTCCTGGCTTCTCTAAAGTCAGCATGATTTTAAGGAAGAAGCAGTTGTGTGATGCAGGCAGGCCTTGAATTCTGGAGGATGGGTGGAGGGGAGGCCACCTTCCTCCCAGTCATTAACACATCTTCTGGAAACTAGGAGGGCCCATTCTGAGCAGCTGTGTCAGCAGGATGGCATAGCTGGGTGTTGTTTTTGATTCGGTTAAGATTCAACCCTCATGTGTTCATACATGTTGCTATTTTATTTATATTAGAAGCTGATGGTGCCTTTGTTAGCATTCCATCCAAGGCCCTCAGAGCACCCCTTAGAAGCCAGACAGGCAAACTGCTGGAAGGAAGATCTGGGAAATTTTCTATAGGTAATGTGATCAGGGTGTCTATTAGGTATCAAATCCATTAAAAATTGCTCTATCAAGACAAGGACAAACAATGACCCACATTCCTCTGGGGCAGCGAGGGGGAAGGGCCAGGGTCAGAGGAAGGAAGAAGAATTTGTTCAACATCTCAACCTTCATGGAGCTACAGGCTCACAGATCTAGATATGAGAGGCCATACAGTTCAACCTCCTCATTTTTCACATGAGAAACTGAGGCCCAGAGAGGATGAATGACTTTACTAAAGTCACCTAGGTAGAGAGTATCTGAGGCAGGATCTGAATTCAGGGCCTGTGACTCTAAATTCATTTCCATTTTTGGTGTGTTACTCTCCCTCTCTTAAAACCAAACACACAATAGGCTTGTATTTTTTTCAATTTTTTTAAAATTTTTGAGTTCCAAATTCTATCCCTCCCTGTCCACCTCCCTTCCTGAGATGGTAAGCAGTCAGATATAGCTTCCTGTATGTATTTTTTACTATGACATAGAAAAAGCACTCACAGGCCTAGGAATCCATAAACTTAGGCAATGCTGTGTAGTATATAAAAAGTAGTGAATTTAGAGTCAAAACACCTGAGTTCAAATTCTGATTGCTTCTTATGATTTTTGTGACTCTGGACTTTAGGTCCCTCTCTAGACCTTGTCTAAAAAAAGGGGTTGAGTAAAATGATCTCTAAAGTCCTAACACAATCTGGACAGCCAGGGCCTATTCCCCCAATAGGTAGGCAGAAAACACTAGAACAAGAATTCCTAACTATTTTTTGTGCCATGAAGACCTTTGGCAGTCTAGAAAAGCTTCTGAACCTTTTCTCAGAATAATGTTTTTAAATTCACTAAATAAAACACAGACAGACACGGTGGCTCGCCTGTAATCAATCCCCAGAGTCTCTCTTACGGCCCGCGTCCACATCCAGCCTTTTGCCAAGGCCTATTGATTCTACCTTCATAACATTTTTTACATCTGACATTGCAGCTGCCTGGTGTAGGCCCTCATCATCTCATGACTGGACAGTTGCAATAGCCTGCTGGTGGGTCTATCTGTCTCTCCCCACTCCAGTCCATTGCCTCATCAGCTGTCAAAGTGATTTTAAAGAGTTAAGTCTCATCATGTCACTTCTACTACTCAGTAAATTCCAATGACTCCCTATTACCTCCAAGATCAAATATAAAATCCTTTCTTTGGCATTCAAAGCCTTTTATAACCTGGCTTCTCTGTACTTTCCAGTCCTTCTACACCTGATAGCCCTCCACATACTCTACCATCCGGTGACACTGGCCTTTTCCCGCTCCTTACACAAGACCCTCCATCTTCTGCCTCTGGGTATTTCCACTGGCTGCCTTCTATGTATGGAATCCTCTCTCTCTTCATCTTCACCTCCAGACTTCCTTGGTTTCCTTCAAGTCCCAGCTAAAATATCACCTTATACATACAAGAAGCCTTTTCCAACCTTAACTCTCCCCTCTGTTGATTATTTCAAATCTATCCTGTATTATAATGCAAACCGCTTGTTTGTACATAGTTGCTTCCATTAGATTATAGTTCCTTGAGAGTAAAAATTGCCTTTTGCGTTTCACTTTATCCCCAACACACAATTCCTGGCACGTAGCAGAAACTTAGCAAACTGACTGGGGAGTCTGATGCCCGTGGATTTCTGGAGTTCTGAGCCATGCCAATTAGGCATCCAAATGTTTTGTCCCCAAAATGGTGAGCACCCAAGGGCGGCCAATGGGTTCCCTAAGAAGGAGTGAACTGGCCTGGGTCAGAAATGGATCCATATCCAGTCTTAAAATAAATAAGCTATAGACAGAAAAAAAAGATTAGATGATAGATAAATTGAAAAAATATGTAGTATTACAAAGGATGCCAATTATATTGGAATCCACTCACTAGAATCACTAGTTCCAGAAGCACAGTCCGTACATGGCACCAAAGAAATTCCACCTTCCCCATGCAGTGGAGCTGAACCTGACACTGGCCAGTCCCCTTGTAGCTGGGATACAATACTGGACCAAAATGAGATAAAATCATTTCTGCTATAATGCAACATATGCTTTCCCAAAAAGCACCATGCTAAACAGAGGTCCTGTACCCCAGGATGCAAGTTCAACAGACCACAGGAAGAGTGGGCCACCCCTTGGGGATGGCAAGCACCACCCCCTCCACTCACTGCTCCTACCACACCAAAAGAGCCACGATGACCATGACACTTGACCTTGACAAAGAGCTGAAGTTTTCCTGTGCAAATGAGACTCAGAAGAGCTGCCTGCAGTACAAGTTATTGTGAATGGTGTTGTTTTCTGCATTCCGGACATTTCTCCTGGAAGAAATCGGGCTTGATTTCTTGAAATTTGCATTATGCTCAAAATTCACATTGGGTTCCCTAACATATCGGTTAGGTTGGAACAAATTCATGTTTTTGAAACACAAGCTGTACAGGACTGACTGTGCTTATAAGCCATTCGACAGTTAACAGGAGGTTTACTCTACCATACATACAAGGGAGACTCAGCAAGCATTCAACTCTCCAATGAGATGGATCTGGCCCCTCTGACCTTCATATGGTAAACAGCCAAGAGGGCAGGGTCTGGTGACTTGAAAGATCCTGGGACACGCACCAAGCCCAAAGGGTTACCAAAGAGCTACCCCATTTGGGTAAACCTATTATGCCCTTAGGAGTGCAGAGAGTCACATCAATATATCCTAAGATCATCAGGAAACCATTTCAATACCTAGGCAGTTTTAGCCTTGGCCCCTTGGGCTGATCCAATCTCAGGGACAGCTTAGTTGGCGTTTAGGAGAAGAGCTAGCCTAATCTACAAGGGTATGAGGGAGAGGATGGACTCTGGCCTAACACCCTACATATATCCTTATCTTCCTTGGTCTTCATCCAAGGTATGGCGAGTTTGTTTGCTCTGGGTTGGTGCAGTTGAAAAAGGTTCTAGCTCTCTTCTTCTTAAGTATAAAACAGTGGGGACACTTAGGCCTAGAGTGTGGCTCTAGACAGGGCTGATTTCCCCCAAACTACCTCCTTGTTCTGCTGTTTGTATGTCAGGAATCAGGACAAGTAGTTGAGAAACTGAGTGGTCATGGCTCCGATTAGCATGCGCGCCCTTGTCTCTTCTTGGTGTGTACCCACTGGCAGTTGCTGTTGCTGTTGGTCCTTCCTTCTCAGAGATGACCCATGACATGACTTCAGTGTGAATCGTCTGTCAGTGAGGCAGAGCTGTGCAAAATCATCAGCCTCCCTCTCTCCTCCAGTCATCGAAGTCTAGTGGCAAGACAAAGTCAAGACAACTGACAATGGCCCAGGATGCAGAGGGTGACCTTGGCCTTTCTAAATTAAGGTCTCCCACAGATCTCAGTTTGTCTGAGGTTATGCTCATTCAATGACTAAGGGCTGGATAAGAACTGAGACAAAAAATGGTCTAGTTCACCGTCCCAAAAATATCAGTCTCAGAGGGGAAGACCCTCAAAGTTTGCATATGATCAATAAACATCATTGCATTAGATGTAAAGAACATGCATCTATGTTTCTAATCCTTGCTATATAGAACTGAACTAATTGCATTAATTTTTAACATATTAAAATAATCCATTAAATATATGTTTGGAGCTTTTGTGCAAATTCATGATACCCCTTGAGCTAACCTGCAATGACCTAGATCAGGGGTTCTTAACATTTTTGTGTGTTCTCTGAACCCCTTCCAGTCAGTCAGTCAATAGCATTTAGTAAATACCTAATATGCCAAGCATCATGCACTGAAGAGACAAAAAGAGACAAAAGACCCCATGGGCAGTCTACCAAAGCCTATGGAAGCCTCCTCAAAATAATGTTTTTAAACATGCAAAATAAAATATGTAGAATTACAAAACAAACCAATTATATTGAAATATAGCTATCCAAATATTTTTCAAAAACAAGTTACCCCAGGTTAAGAACACATAACCTAGCATGTTGCAGAGCCAGGGCCAGGAATTATGGTTCTGAGAGGCACATTTCGTCTAGAAGCTAAAATGTGTCTGCTATTTGAGGATTTCTCCTGAGTAACACAGGCTTCCACTGCTACGATCATTCTTCTTTGGGCAACAGACTGGAGCACCAATGTTCAATTTTCTCCATAGATGCCCCACAGAGTTAGGTAGAATGAGGTTCTGGCTCATTAAATTCAAAATAGAAAGAATTATTCTGCCCTATAGGAGGAAAAGGAAGAGTTATAATCAGGATGTTCCCATAGCCAAGAAACAAGCATCTTCATCTGACTCACTAATAGCACCCGGAAACTTATTCAACTGAAACTAGGGCCCTAAAAGCAATTTTTAAATGGACCTACTCATCCTTCCAGGAGTGAACATTATCTATTCCCTTTGCCCTTGTCCAGCTTAAAAGGCATAAGACCTAAGGAAAAAAGAGTCTTGAGATCAGAGGACCGGGAAGTGATTCCAAGCCCAACCCAGGAGAGTTTTTGCTCTGCTTCTTTCTGGCCATAACCAGCCATACTTCTCAATTTCACTTCATGGGAGGCATCTGAGTATCATGGGAAGGAGCCCTGCTGCCCTGGAAGTAAGTAGATCTGGGGTCCTGTCATAGCTGCCACGTCTAACTGCATGATTTGGACATAATCTGTTTAAACCTAGGCATCCTAGTATATAAAACGAGGGATTTTGACTAGGTGACCTTGAAAGCCTCTTCCAGATAAAATTTCAGAATTTTTACATCCAGCCCAGCCTACAATCATCTGCCTACAAAATGTTCTCTTGGCTCACAAAACGTTCCCTAACTCTTCCCACACTTGCCCATTGCAAGGAGGCAGCATCTGCTAGCAGAAAATGTCTATTGCCTGAAGGACGATGCTAGTGATTAGGGTCATAGTTTCAATTTTGTATTAACATTCTTACTTGACCATGACCTTATTTCTTTAAGTGGAAAGAGGCCAGACTGACCTCAATAAAATAAGGGGCTTAGATGAGATTTCTCAAAACTCCATACTCCAGGGCCCAAAGCCCCTTTATCATCTCAGAGGCTTCTTAAAGCTGGCCCCTAAGTGCAATGCCTTTATTGGGTGGGTTACTCATCTGGCTTCCCATCTGTGCCTCTCCAGAATGATTCTCAATCTCTAGGACAATCTCTGTCTTGAGCACCTTGATGGCTCTCTTTTCTGTTGCCAGAGGTCATATTCCTCAAAGGGATTTCTTTCTTTTAATGACTGCTTCCACACTTCTGTCTGTTTGCAGTGTGTGTCTCAGATCCTTCACCTGTGCCTGGGACTCTGGAATTGACTCTGCAGATGGTGGTTGAGGTATCTTTTTCTTAGGGAATCACTCCATGCCTCCAGGGGAGCTGGGTGGAAGACAATATAAAAATCTCCTCATCTTACAGTGTGAAGTATGTCACATAGCAGCTAGATGGTGCTGTGGTTAGTGCACCAGGCCTAGAGTCAGCAAGACCCCACTTCCTGAGTTCAAATCCATCACAGACACTTACTAGCTGTGTGACCCTGGGCAAGTCACTTAACTCTGTTTGCCTCAGTTTCCTCAATTGTAAAGTGAGCTGGAGAAGGAAATGGCAAACTGCTCCAGTACCTTTGCCAAGAAAACTCCAAATGGGATCACAGAGAAAAAACGACTCAACATCCACAAAGTATTTAACAGAAAACTCTTACAGGAGTTTTCTCCACAGGCAGCCTACATTCCCCCAAACTAGCAAATTCTCCCTACAGTTTAACAATTTAAAGCTCCCAAAGATATGGCTCATTTTTAGCCCAACTAATCATGTTATGCTTTCCGATTCACTAAGAAAAAAATATGTTCACTCTTTGGAAATTAATCACTGGCTAGTAAGACTTTAGTAACACATTAAGACCTCATTACTTGTTATTTGTCAACCAGTCAGCTATGCATGTGTGGGTGAATTGGGGGGGGGGGGGAGGGAAGGGACAAAACCCCCCCCCCCAAAAAAACTTAACTTACTGCACTTGACCAGACTCTGAGACTGAGGCTCAGAGAGATTAGTTGACTTGTCTAGCTAGCAATTGATGGAGTCAGAGATCTCACCATGGAATGGGCATGGACTCTGTGTCCTGTGTTCTTTAACACTCTGCTGCCGCTTTAAAGATCATGAATGGTTTCTAAGACAGTGGGCCTCTGTTATGTGACAGCAGCTATTAGCTAGAGCTCTCTATTAAGAGGCACTTTGGTACATTTATGGTACAATGAAAATCAGTGTTCAAAATGAAGCCCCTGAGGCACTGTGAGATCCTCCATGGTCCAAGAAAGAGTCAATACTGGCAGCACCATTCTAGTATTAATTGTATTTTTTTTTGTATTAAAATTCTTTGAAATTTCATCATATAGGGACGATATATGTGCTAACTCCTTCTTAGCCAGAACAGTTTGTTGATGTAGAACGTTTGCCCCTTGAGGGACGGAGCTTTTCCCACTTTTGCCATTATATACAGGTTCTCTATACACATTTATTGATTGAATGGATAATAAACTATATTATCGCATTTCATTAGAGGAGAGCCCTTAATACCAAACCTAAGGTGGCCAATCAAGCAAGCAATATTTATTGAGCACTCCATTCTGATAGAGCAGTGATCTCATAGAAGCAAATGGACATTTTCTCACTACTGGTGATCATGACTCATTTCAACCTTTTCATCCTATATAATTCTTGTCCATTTCTGAGTAGAGTTGAAATAGGACATTGGTGAACCAAAGTCAATCTAACAAAATATGACTAGGAAGGTGATCCAAAAGGTTCTAGAAGACATCTAGTACAAGAAATTATTGCATATAATTGTCTGGATATTGTCTCTCTCACTAGAATGAGAGCTAGAACTGTTTTTACCTTTCTTTGTGTTTCTAAGTTTAGCACAGTGACTGGCACATAGTAAATGCTTAATAAATGTTTGGGATTTATAGATAGTAGAGGGATTTTTACCCTGAAGAAAACACTAAGTGGACATGTGGTGGTCTTCTTCAAGAATTTGAATGGCATCGATCCAAAGGGTTGAATTGGTACCTTAGAACTAATTGGATTTGCAGGGAATCAGATTCCAGCTCAATAAACAAAATAACTTTCTAACAATTGCAGTTGCTCATCGATGGAATAGTTTGCTAAAAGAGGTGTTAAGTTTTCCATCCCTGGAGAAGTTCAAGAAGAGGTTGGATAACCATCAGGAAGGCTATCAGAAGGATTATAAAATCATAGATTTAGAGCTGAACAGGTCCTCAAAGGTCATCTAATTCAACTAATTCAATGAGGAAACTGAGACCCAGAGAGGTTAAAAGACTTGCCCAGGGTCACACAGATAGTAAGTATCTGAGGTAGGACTTGAATTCAAGTTTTCTTTATATCTAGCATTCTATCTACTACACTAAGCTGGTGCTGTGAGAATGAAATGAAAAACCATGTGTAAAAAATATTATATGTCAGCTGGGAGAGTCACATGAGATAACGTATATAAAGCACTATGCAACATTTTTGGAGAAGGAAACGGAAAACCACTATAGCATCTTTGTGAAGAAAACCCCAAATGAGGTCATGAAGAGTTGTGCACAACAGAGAGACTGAAAAACAACAATATGCAAAGCTTAAAGTACTGTAAATATGTCACCTATTGTTATTATTATTACCAGAGGTTATCATGGAAAACAAAATTTGGCACACATAACTGCTTTAGATGCTCCAGAAATATTATTTTCCCTTCTATTAATAATATCTTCTCTGTTGGTTTATCTGCTTGTCCTCAAGGTCTCTGAATTTCTTCCTCCTGAGATCTTCCATAATTTCAGTCTCTTTCCCCCCTTGTATTCCCCTGTTGCTCACTTTCTAACTCCTTTCCCTTTGATGATACTTTCCATAGGGACTGGCCTCAAAACTGTCACATCCTCCTCTGATGTTGGGGAATTCACATTTCACAGGCCTCAGTCCTGTCCTAAGTGACTTCTGCCGGGACAGAAGTACTTTGCATATACTATCTCATTTTTGTCTCACAATAATCCCATGAGGTAGAAATTGTATGTTTTATTATCCCTATTTAACAAATAAATAAACTGAGGTTCAGGGAGGTTAAGTGACTTTATTCACGATTACAAAGCTACTAAGTGTCATCAGTGGAATTTGAACTCAGATCTTCCTCATTCCAGGGCAATAATAAGTCAATTCTTTTCACAAGCAATCACAGGCCTGTAGCCAATTTTGCAGCCATCTAAAACCACCAGTCAGAATCCTTCCTCTCTTTAAATACTCCAGCTAAATGCAGCCTCACATGCTAGAATGGTGGCACAATGATTTGGAATGCAGTCCTCCTACCCCCAGTGGCTAGGTTTCCCTAATTACAAAGGTAACTTGAGATAGCAGTCTAACCAGGCTTCCCTGGCCTGTTCCATTAAGCCAGGTCAGAGTGTGAACACCTTAGACTAACTTGAGAGCTGGACAGATACTGGCTTGGGAGGAAAGTGGGCCTGGTGCATACTGTCAGAGCTCCAAGAGTGGAGGAGGGGAGAAGATTGTTTGTTTGTTCTGGATCTGCTTGCTGCTGGCTTGCAGCTGGGACCCTCCAGCCTGCAGGGCAATGGAAGCAGACAAGGAAGAAAAGAAAGGAGGGGTGTGGGGAGAGATAAAGATAGAGTGAGACAGAGGGAGGGAGAGAGAGACAGAGACAGAGACAGAGAGAGTAAAAGAAAGAGAGAGAGTGAGAGAGAGAGAGAGTGAGAGTGAGAGAGTGAGACAGGGAGAGAGAGACAGAGAGAAACAGGACAGAGAGATAAAGAGACAGAGAAACAAAGAGAAGGGTAGAAGAGAGGGAGACAGAGACATATAGAGAGAGGTGGGAGGGATAGAGAGAGAGGAAGGAAGAGGAGGAGAGGAACAGAGAGAGACAAGAAGAGAAAGGGAGGAGAGAGAGGGAGACAGAGAGTAAAAGAAAGAGAGAGAGAGAGAGACAGAGAGAGACAGAGAGAGAGAGAGAGACAGAGAGAGAGAGAGAGAGAGAGAGAGACAGAGACAGAGACAGAGACAGAGAGAGACAGAGACAGAGACAGAGAGACAGAGAGAGAATTCTTTACTCACTCAGGATTCTAGTATGAAACCAGCCTTCAGGCAACTCTCCGTTATAGAGAAATCCAGCTTAGTTCCCCTGTCTCCTTGGCTGGCCAGGACACCTGTCCACAGCTCTTTATTCTGGTTCTTAGAGATTTTGATGCTATAATAGAACTTCTAAAAAACCTGCAAGTTCTTTCCTTACCCACAAAGAATGACTCACTTTTTCAAGCGATTTTCCACCTTTATAACTATGATCAAAGTCCCTTAACTTCTCTCAGCCTCAGTTTCTTCTTCTGTCAAATTGGGGTAGTAACTGTAGTTCTAACCTCACATGATAGTGAAACTGTGCTAGAAATCAGTTCATGGGGAAAAGACCCAAGGATTTTGTAGCCTGTCGTTTCAGTATGAATCGCGCAGCATAACTTCCCCAAAAGCTGGTGTTATCTTAGGCTACATTCAGAGAGTTATCATGGAGCATGATCATCCCATTTCACTGTGCTCTGTTCAACCCACAGCTAGAGGAGTATGGCAAGGAGCTGGATTCAGATTCTGCATCTGACACACAGTATCTTTGTAAATTCAGGCAAGTCCTTTAGCTTCCTTAGTCCTATATTTCCTCATCTGTAAAATGAGGGGGTTGGATTAAATGCCTTCTGAATTGGGTCCCTACTGTCTCTGGTCCTATGTTCCTAATGGAATGTGGTCACTTCTGGGTATCACTTTTAAAAAAAAACGGCAGAATTCACTACATAAAATTTATTTTTTTATATAAAAATGTAACCAGCACCTACTTTTAAATCAATTAATTTATGAAATCACTCTGTTCTGTAGGAAACACATGCTAGCATTAAAACAGCTTAAAGAAATGTCATGACTACCAAAAAATCCGTTTTGATCCTTTTTTTCTTCCATATTTTAATATTGGCATACATGAGGGAAAATTAAATTCTTGTGTTATAATCAATAATTGTTTTAGACTATACCCTGCTTAATCACTGCTGTGGTCTTTAAAGACTTAATTAAGTTCCTTTATTTTTTATTTTTTTGCTTTTTGGAAGGCAATTGGGATTAAATGACTTGCCCCAAAGTCACAAGGCTAGTAATTGTGTCAAGTGTCTGAGGCTGGATTTGAACTCAGGTCCTCCTGACTCCAGGGCCTGTGTTCTATTCACTGCGCCACCTAGCCACCCCATTCAATTAAGTTTCAAATAAAAAAAAATAAAGATGGGTGTCACTACTGCACCACTCCCTACGTCCCCTGAGGAAGGAACTCAGAGACCATCTAGTCCAACCCATACCTGAATGAAAATTCTCCCTACAATACATGATCTTTCCTCTGTTGATGACTCCAATTCATCCTGCATATATCCCATTTGGACATAGTTGTTTGCACATTGTCTCCTTCTAGAACCTGAGCTCATTGAGAATAGGGGTTGATTTTTTTTGGGGGGGGTGGTTTGTCTTTCTTTGTATTCCCATCAGTGACTACAGTGCCTGACCCTACATTTAATAAGTGTTTAATAAATATTTGTTGATGAATTGAAATACTGGACAGAAGGCCATTCCTTTGAAGGCCTCTGAGGCCTGCCTCCATTCCCATTACCTCCTGAGGCCCATTCCACTTTTGGATAGCTATCGATGTAAGAAAGTTCAACTATGTCCAGGCTCTATTTGCCTCTTTCTAAACTGCATCTTTTACATGCCTTGTAAGGTCAATCTGAACAAGTCTTCTGCCACCTCAAAGTCCTCTAAATCCTCAAAAACCACTATCATGATCCCTCTAAGCCTGCTCCAGGCTAAGCACACCCAGTTCCTTCAATGGATTACCATATGGCATCTCTTTGTTCCATAAAAAGACCATGAAGGATAGTCCCACATTCTGCAGCTAGGCCAAATTCATCACCTACCTAACTTTCTCTACTTATTTAAATTGACATCATCCCTTAGAAGATCAAATTGCATGCAAATTCTATTACTTGTAGGAGTAAATAATACAAGATTTACATATAAATAATATAAAGATTGCAAGTCTTGGACCTGACTCACCTGTCAGAGGCAAGACAAAGAACTGCTTTATAACAATAACAGAAAGACTCAAAACAATTGAGTTAGGGAACCCTTAGAAGCTACACAGCAAAGCAGTTCCGGTGTAATTCCCTACATATACAAAATGTGTCTGAAGGGTCATAAGATGATGTTAAGTGTCAAACAGCCTGGACTCATTTCCCAAACTCGTAGACCCCATTTTAATATAACTGGTCATATGTTGCACTTATTATAACTGTTCATATTATCATGACTAGTTAAGCAGTGGGTAGGGTGCTGGGCCTGGAGTCAGGAAGATCTGAGTTCAAATCCAACCTCAGTCACTAGCTGTGTGACCCTGGGCAAGTCGATTCACCTTGTTTGCCTCAGTTTCCTTACCTGTAGAATGAGCTGGAGAAGAAAATGGCAAACCACTCCAGTATCTTTGCCAAGAAAACCCTAATGGAGTCACAAAGAGTCAGATGGAACTGAAGAACAACAAGACGTATTTAAGAAGTCAGATTTACTGCCCGTCTCCTCCAAGAAAGATCCAGGGATCATAGTATCATAGATCTAAAACCACAAGAAAACTTAGAATACATTTAGCCCAACCCCCTCATTTTATAGATGAGGATCTAAGGCCCAGAGAAACCAAGAAACGTGCTTAAGGTCATATCAATATTAAGAACAAAGTAAGGATTTGAACATAGGTCCCCTATTTCCAAAACCAGCATCCTTTCTATTGTCACCACTTTTAATAGGGTCCTCCTTTAAGTATCATCTCTTCTAACATCACCTTTCTGCTTACAGATCATTTATTATTTGGTAGAAATGGGGAGGGATCCAGTGAAGAGTGATAAAAAATAAAGACAGTATATTGAGGGAACTCAGGATCACTTGACCTGGACAAGAGAATCAATGAATGGATGGATGGATGGATGAAAAAAGAATTTATGAAGCGTTCACCATGTATAAAGCACTGTATTATTTACTGAGGATATAAATAGAAAAGACAGGCTCTATTATCAAGGAATTCAGATTCTAACTAATACGTTTTCTTAACTTTTTTGTGTGTAATTGACCCTTTTGATTGTCTTGTAAAACTTAGGAACCCCCTTTAAGAATGAGGTATTTAGATGCATAAAGAGTAAAGAACATAGAATTACAATGAAAACTGATTTTTTTTAAATACAATTGTCAAAAAATGCTTAAATCAAATTCATCAATCCCAGGATAGGAGCCCCTGTAATAGGGGAAACAATGCATAAAAGGAGGTTTCTGTAACAATTTAGATGGAAAGTATCTGTGGTCTTCAGGGCACAGCAGAAAAACAGATGGTAATACATCTTTAATGTTATTTCTGCTAATAAAAACCATTCCCTATTTCTGATGTTAAACTATTGGGCTGTGACAAGGACTCTGGTGGTGAGAACTTTCTTTTCTATATCTCCAGTAACTATGGCTGCAAGGTCAGGGCCTACAATTGTAAAAATCGTTCCCAGCTTTCATCCCTACAAAGGTTGATGGCTAGGGCTGGACTGGAAGTAGGTCTAGTGGTCTGGAAGATATAGCTGTTTCTGGGTCTCTTGGGCACAGGATTCTGGACCATCTTTAGGGTCTGAGGGAAGGTGATGACTAAAGCGGTATTGGTGGCTTTATTTGACTAGCCTCTGTTTCCTCCCATTCTCCCTCAAGGTGCTTTGCTGCTTCTATTAACTCTGGCTACCTTGTCCCATGGTCAGCAAGAGAAGATTGGGGGGGGGGGAGGTGAAACATGGACAGCTACTTTCAAGTATTTTTCAAAGGTGTCATATGGAAAAGGGTCTAGATTTGTTCCCAGAGGGCCAAAGCTGGAGCATTGGGCAGAAGGTATGGGGAAGAAGAAGCCAGCTCAATCAATAGGTGCATACGTAATGAGCCATTAAAACTGATCAAAAGTGGAATAGACTTCCTCTGGAGATTATGTGTCTCCTATCACTAAAAGTCTTCATACAGAACTTGTAGGATGTTTTATGGGAGATAATGTATTTTGTTTGGAGTAGCTTCCAACTCATTGATGTGAGATTCAATTTTTTCTACATGATAGAAGGAGAGTGTATTTATAGGTGAAAGGGAGACTGTAAATTTTTTCTTTCAGACATGGAAATGGCTTGACACAATATTAATAGCTAGTTAACATTTATATAGCACTTAATATGTGCCAAGCAATTATTATCCCATTTGATATTCACAACAACCCTGGAAGGCAGGTACTGTTATTATCCCCATTTTACAGATGAGGAAACTGAGGCTGTGACAAGATATTAGTGTCACAGTTATTAGTGACACATAAGTGTCACAGCTAGTAAGTGTCAGAGGCTGGATTTGAACTCAAATTTTCTTGACTCCAGGCCTGGTGCTCTATTAGTAAACAACACCACCTCAATACCAACATTACCTTTCTCATGGAGTAGGGTCAAGCTGCTACTCCTACTGCAGACTCTGGAAGACAGCTAGCTCAAGTTTGTCCCAGGTTAAGAAGGGACTACTATAGATATGAGTTTCTTTCATACTTTCCCACAAGCAGGGACAGATTGATTAAATTCACATTTTACTGTTAATGGAAATGTAGGGTGAGGATCTCAGCTCCTTTTAATAAAGATGGCCTATGGCTAAGGCCAAACCCCACAGGCTCACAGGCTCCTAGATTTAGAGTTAGAAGAGGCCTTAAAGATTATCTGGACCAAACCATCATTTTATAGTTGAGGAAACTAATGATCGCTGGTACCTACAGCTAAAGCAAAATATTTCATGCAGCTTGGAGCCTGCAGAAAGAAGGTCGGCAGATGTAATTTTGCCCTTGCAAACTGTGCTGGCATTCATGAGCCTTTCTAGCTTATGACAACATTCTGAAGAAGCCTGGACACTCTACTAGTCTCTTGGATGCCAGGATGTGCCTTTGGCAAAAGGAAGAAAACCAGCATGATACAACGAAGACAGTGCCAAGTTGAGAATTAGAACACCTGGTGGGTAATCCTGCATCTGTCACTAAATTCCACCATAAATCAGGAAGCAGAATCTAATCATAATTACTGGGGTTTTATAAGTTCTCTTTAGACTTTTCTATTCTCCCATATCCCTGTTCTATATCAGGCTTCTAAAAGCATGACAAAGGTCCTTCATTGAAAAGGATGGAGTAAAGAGGGTCTTGCCTCAAGGCGTGTCTCCCCATCTCCCCCTCTGATGATATGTCAATGAAATTATGCCATGACATAGAATCACAGCATTTCAGAAGTGGAAGGAACTGCACTGGCCATTTAGACTAAGGCTGGCGAAGAGCCAGGCTTGAAGTTCAGCAGAGAATTGATAATATAGTGTTTACCAAATATGTTTCAGCTACTAGTAATAGCTAGCAAAAATTGCACTAAGACTTTGGAATACTCTGTATAGTGCTTTAAGGTTTGCAAGACTCTTAACAAATATTATCTCATTTGATTATCTCATAACTCTCTGTAAGGTAGGTGCTATTTTTATTCTCAATTTACAAATAAGGAAATGGAGGCTCATAAGGGTTAAATGACCTATCCTTTCTCACACAGCTAGTAAGAAGATAGTCTCTATTCTTATCCTCTTTTTAGAGATTAGGAAACTGAGGCAGAGAGCAGTTTAATGGGATCACACAGCTAGTAAATCTTGTCTGAGGCAGGATTTGAACTCAAGTCTTCCTGACTCTGGGCCCAGCCCTCTATCTGATATGTCACCGAGCTGCCGACTGGTTCCCAGTAAGTCTCAACAGAGGTTATTATTGATAGTTGTCATTACTCAAAAAGCATGTTTTACTTTCCTACTTACTCCTGATACTGTGCTTTGTTAAGGTTTTGGAAGTTCAGAGCATGAGAAATGAGAAATATCCTCTGTCCCACAAGAACTGCATAAGGTAGGGGTAACGGACTATGATGTGTTTTTAAATATGGCATCTGGGTCAGTTTTCATTAGCACACATCCCCTCTATTTCTCTTGGAAGAGTCAGTATTTTCAAATCCCTCTAATCTTGGATAAGATCAGTATACATAGTCAGTACCTCTCCTAGCACCCCAGGAGGAAAGTGGTATGAACATCCACACATAACTTTTAAAAGGATGCTAATCCCTGATCAAAGACAAAACCTTCATAGTAGATGAGATTGTCTACTGGTGACTGTTTCCATAACTATAAGGGAATTTGAATGGTTTCAATTTTAGCTGACTGCATCTAGTAGTTGAAACAAGTAAGGTATAGATGGAGGGAGAGACAGAGACAGAGACAAAGAGACAGAGACAGAGAGAGACAGAAAGAGAGAGAGAGAGAGAGAGAGAGAGAGAGAGAGAGAGAGAGAGAGAGAGATGGATTGAGTGTAGATAATTAGCTTAAAAGAGTCCTAGACTAGACATCCTAGGTTCTGATTCAGATGTTGCCACTAACTTACCAGGTGACCTTGGGCAAGTTACTCACTAGGCTTCATTTTCTTCATCTGTAAGATTTACCCATTCTTTCAAGAAACATTCATGAATGCCTACTGCATGCAGAACATATGCTATAAACACTGGAAGCCAACACAAAGCTTAAATAAAATAATGGTCCCTGGCCTCATGGAGCTTATAGTCTATTAGGAAGATAAGATTAAACACCGATAATCATAATGCACAATATTACATTCCAATTTGAATTGTACAAAACAAATAATCAAGATACTATCTAAGGGGGGAGGCTAGGTAGTGCAGTAAATAGAGCACCTGCCCTAGAATCAGGAGGACCTGAGTTCAAATCAGACCTCAGACACTTAACACTTACTAGCTGTGTGACCTTGGGCAAGTGACTTAACCCCAGTTGCTCTGCCCCTCCCCCCTCTAAAAGAAAAAGCAAAAAAAAAAAAAGATACTATCTAAGGTCTTCTTAAGCTTTCTGACATCCCATTATCTAAAGCTGGCGAAGCAAGGAAGGGGGAAAAACTACTCAGAACTGATATTTCCTATATCTTTAAGCACTCAGTTTGCATCTCCTGCTCAGTCACATGCCTTCCTGGCACACTAGGCATGTTTTATTTGTAGGATGAGTGATACAGAATCTGGAAACAAGTTGTGAAGCCTTTATATTGGCATTGCTCTAGTCTGCACAGATGGACTGAGCCCAATCTTTGACCACCTCCCTGACTGCCAATGACTGTGTTTAGGCTTTGTCCCCTTAATGCTTCTGATAAGATATGAGTTGGCTGACAATTTAAAACACAAAAGACAGGACATTTTAAGATAAGAAAGAATGGAGTCCATCTAGAGGAAACCTAAAGAATAGATAATTTCAGGCACCAGCACTGGGTGAATTACAACAAAGATCACAGATTTTAGGGCTGGAAGGTACCTTGTAAGTCATTGGGTCCCACCCCCTCATTTTACAGATGAGGCAACTGAGGTCTGTAGAGGTTGAATTAACTTGGCCTGTAAGTATCTAACTTAGCACTTGGATTCAGTTCTGTTCAGATACCCAGTCCCATGTTCTATCCACTATGCCACATGTAAGTACCAAATGTTCCTCTGGTAGCTTACAGTTAAGCAGAAAGGAATACACAGTTTTCATTTTCTGAGAAGAGGGGGTATACTTCAGTCAAAGACAGTGAAGACCTGATTTTCCCTGAAATTAAAACTCAAGCAGGAATTTATTTTGTAGGTCCTTGGAAAAGGACACTGAGTGACATGAGTGCATAGTATCTTTAACCATGGTTTCACAAAAGGCTTTCCTGAGTTCGTGGCCAGACGTGTTGAGTGTGCTTGATGGAAAGTTTTAGAATTTGTAGAATTTTAGTTTTAGATTTGTAGAAATTGTTAGGTTATTGGTCATGTTTCCCCTGCCAGTCCAGCCCCTCTCACTGTCAACTCAAGTTCCTAACCTTACTAGTTAGTGATAGGGCCAACCCATAAACCCAG
This sequence comes from Petaurus breviceps papuanus, assembly GCF_028583685.1. Classification (NCBI taxonomy): domain Eukaryota; kingdom Metazoa; phylum Chordata; class Mammalia; order Diprotodontia; family Petauridae; genus Petaurus; species Petaurus breviceps. The sequence continues at coordinate 13,122,855 of NW_027185764.1, forward strand.
GGTTTGTCTTTTGTAATCTCTTCCATAACAATCATAGGTTTAAAGATTGTCTCCAGCGTTCCTTAACTTAGAATCCATAAATCTCATATGTCTATATAAATGTATGACTATATATATATATACATACACACATATGTATATATATTTGAATAACTATTTCAATATAATTGATTTTCCTATGCATTTTATTTTATGCATTTAAAACATTATTCAGATTGCTAATCCTGTATCCCAACGATATTTTTTATTAAAAAGGGAAGGGGAGGAGGGGAGAACCTATTTGTTAAAAAATATTTATAGTAGCTCTTTTGGTGGTGGCTAAGAATTGGAAATCAAGGGGATACCCATCAACTGGGGAATGACTGAACAAGTTGTGGTATATGATTGTAATGGAATATTATGCTATAAGAAATGAGGAGCAGGATGATTTCAGAAAAATCTAAAATAACTTATATGAACTGATAGAAAGTGAAGTGAGCAGAACCAGGAGAACATTGTACACAGTAACAGTGATGTTGGATGATGAACCCACATTGAATGACTCAGCGATTCTCAGCAATATGATTCAAGACAATCTCAAAGGACTCATGAAAAATGCTATCAGCCTCCAGAAAAAGAATTGATGTCTGAATACAGACTGAAGAACATTCTTCTTCATCTTCTTTCTTTCCTTCTTGCTTCTTTCTTTTCTTCTTTCCTTCCTTCCTTCCTTGTTTGAGGTTTCTTATACAAAATGTCTAATATGGAAATGTTTTACATGATTGCACATGTATAACCTACTTCAGATTACTTACTATCTCAGGGTGGTGGGAGACAGGGAAATATAGCATTTGGAACTCAAAATTTTTTTTTAAATGTTAAAAATTGTTTTTGCATGTAATTAGGGAAAAATAAAATATTACTTAAAAATTATTATTCTGAGGAGTCCACAGGCTTCACCCAACTGCCAAAAGGGTGCCACCAAATAAGTTAAAAATTCCTCTTCTGATCTAACCCCCTCATTTTACAAATGAAGAAATATTGCCCAGAAAGGTTAAGTAACTTGCCCAATCTCATATAAGTAGTAAGGGTGCAGAAGAAGGATTTGAATTCAAGTCCCCTGACTTCTAAGCCACTGATAGTTCCATTATACTATGCTTTCTTCACCCCTTTTTCTCTTTATGATATTCCTTGAGAGGCAACTGCCCCAAGGAGTCATCCCTGCCCCCTTGAGGCTCTTAGTACTTTACCTTTCTCCCATCAAAATCCACCCTCAGGAATTTTTTATATCTGTCATTTCTACCTTAATGTGAATTTTAGTCCCCTCTCTTAGGGTTTTAACACCTCATTTCTGGCTATGGAACTTTGTTATCTGTCTTAAAGTTTCAGGTCTAAGTGACAAAGTGAAAGCTCTTAGGGATAGGGGACAAGGAAGTATCTAGGGATATACTGTGAAATAACATTGTGGGTTCACAGTGACCCACTCAAATCTTTAAAATAGGAAATAGCCCTAGGATGTCCTATGGCTTGAGAGGCGTGGCTCTTCCAGAAAAATCCAAGGGGAGACCGCATAAAGGTAATCAATGGACCAGTTGACTGGTAATGGTTTCTGGATATGGTACTTGGAATTAAACACAAGCACTGTCTCAGATAAAATCCCAGAGTAAATGATATTGGAAAAGAGCTTAACAGTTATCTAATACAATTGTCTCTGTGGATAATGTAGAAATATAAAGTATAGACTGAAATAAACAAAGGTCCATGTGCCAATCAACTTTTTGGCTGCCACGTTCTCAGCTGTCTATTCTGGTCTCTGAGAAGCAAAGTCTATTATAGATAAATGAACTTGTATGCTGGAGTCAGCTTAAACCAATTCAAAATAGCCAATTTTCAGAATGAGCATTTATACACATCAGAAACCAGCAAATGCTACAAATCTAGTCATAATTTATCGTTTGTCGGTTGTCTAGACCTAAGAATATGGAGAAAATGTTAACGCAGATGAAACTTCTAAGTGTGTCATATACATTTTCTTTTGAAGGGCTGGTTGTTAAATATTTTACCAGCATACCTCCATGTTCAAGTCTTCTGCTAGGCAGTGCTTTTTCTACTATAACAAGGATGCCTTGCAAAGATTTTGGAATCCATATGTTATATGTCCATATGATATAGAAATCTAGTATACATACAGCTCTTTTCTGCTTTACAATGGTAAATCTGAGGGGAACTCCCTTCTTTTCAACAATTTGACAGCCTCTTCAGATTCCTAATGTTATAAGGAAGGTTGGAAGAGGAGGAACCTGGATGGATTGGGATTTTAAATTACGTAATTGTGCTCAGAATCTCCCAATGGAGATTCTGGATACCTCTCCACTCTTTCCCTCAACCACTCCTCCCCACTCCCTCCCTTGTCCTCAACAGAATGGAAAAGAAAGCCAAGGAAAGGAGTACACTATTTCATATCCACTGCTTAGGAAAAGCAGTATGGGGGTGGATAGGTGGCACAGTGAATAGAGCACTGGTGCTGGAGTCAGGAGGACCTGAATTCAAATTCAGCCTCCCATCTTAACATCTAACTAGCCGTGTGACCTCAGGCAAGTCACCTAACCCCAATTGCCCTGCCTTCCCCCCTGAAAGAAAGAAAGAAAGAAAGAAAGAAAGAAAGAAAGAAAGAAAGAAAG
>NW_027185764.1:13125524-13232904 GCF_028583685.1 Petaurus breviceps papuanus
AAGAAAAGAACCATATGTGTCCAGAGAACTGGAGTTGGTATCAGGAAAGCCTGAATTCAAATCCACCTCAGATATAAATCACTTAATTTCTTTGAACTACAGTTTTTCTCAGAAACCCAGGATTTATAAGGATGTGTAAAATCTTTAGTACTTACCGCATAGGGTTGATGTTCAAATGAGATGCCTGCACATGTCAGCTAACACTACTGCCTAATTTGGGAAGGATGGGTTCACTTCCCCTGCCTGATCTTTTTTAAGGTCCTAGGCACACCCAGATGCTTATTTTCATTTTCAGTCAGTTAGATGGGGGAATGGATTGAGAACAAGATTTGGAGTCAGGAAAACTTGAATTCGTATCTTGCCTCAAACAGTTATGAGCTGTGTGCCCACGGGAAAGTCACTCATCCTCTCTGTGCCTCTCTTTCCTCAGCTGGAAAATGAGGGTCCTTTACTGGATAACTTTCAAGGTCCTTTCCCATCTCTAAATCTATGATCCTATGATCTCTATGAAGCCTTCCCTTTCCCTCCCAACTTACACTGATCTCTTACTCATTCACCAATTAATGCTTATATCTTAGCATTTACCTGCAGAGGGATAAGTACTGGACCTTTAAACTCAGGGACACCCAAAGCTGTTGCAGTGGGGGCTCTGCCCACCCAAAAACTTTTGGGGTTTCATGATGTGTTGTGGTGAAACCGTTTCAAAGAATTCAGAGTCAGACCACCTCTAACCCAAGTATAGGCATTTTTTGAGATTGACACCTCTCATGAAGCAGACTAAATTCCAAGAGGAACCAGCAACTTCTGAGAAAGCAAGATGGATTTTTATAGGGTAAAGATGCAATTACATAACAGAAATTATGAATATTAAAAAGGCAGGAGGGGTTTGTTAAGGGATTAGGTAATGGAGGAGGGGTCCCATTTATAGTTCGGTAGTTAAACATTCTGGTCATACTGCCCTCCAATTGGCTAGCTATTATGGTCCTCTCTGGTCAAGATAGATAGTTAGGTATTGTGATCCTGTTTTGGGCTAGATGGATGATGTGATTGAATACAAGACCACACCTGTTTCTGTGGGAATGGGTCTGGTGGCAGTGATTAGGTAGAGGAAGTAGCTGGGTTCCCATCACTTGGACACACCTACTGTTTCTGTGGAAACTAAGAGTTCAGGGACACACCTGTTGTTCCAGTAAGCAGTGAGGCATACAGGAAGAAGTTAGGACATTGGCAGGGGGGCCAGGTAGGTATGGTGGGACCTATAATGACATTAGAATATTGGGGGTGGGGCAGCTTTATTAGGATTCCATCAGGTATAAGGACCTCCTGGTAAAGAAGTGAAGACAGGGTAACACCTTCTCTGTAATATATGTTCCCAAAGATTTGACTAGAGTATTAATAGATTAAGGAACTTACTCAGGGTCACCCAAGCAGGCAAATGTCAAAAGTGAGACTTGAACCTAGGTTTTCCTGGCACTCAGGCCAGCTCTCTAGCAACTTTTGTTTGACACTGCCTTTCACTTAAATTTGTTGTTGTCGTTCAGTCCTCTCAGACTCTTCTTTGATCCCATTTGGGGTTTTCTTGACCAAGACACTGGAGTGGTTTACCATTTCCTTATTCAACCCATTTTACAGATGAGGAAACTGAGACAGAGTTGAGTGACCTACCCAGCGTCACACAGCTAGTAAGCATCTGAGGCTGTTTGAACTCAAGAAGATGAGTCTTCCTGATTCCAAGCCCAGTACTCTATCACCACCTTTCACTTAAATACATACTACCTTAAAGAGTTAGTTATTTCTTTGTCAAATGGGACCTCAGCTCTGTAAGCCAAAGTGTGTGAGTCTCAGTGGGTGGGTCCTTGCAAATAACTGCTTCTCAGCTGGAATTGCTGTCTGGGCACACAGGTCATATGCTAAGGTGTGCCAGGTGGTGAAGTGGGTAGAATGCTGGGCCTGGAGTTAAGAAGAGGGGACTTCATCCCTTAACCTCTGCCTGCCTCAGTTTCCTCCTCTGTAAAGTGGGGATAATAATAGCACCTACCTCCCAGGGTTGTTGTGAGTATCAAATGAGAGAATATGTGTAAAGTTCTTAGCACAGTGCCTGGAATACAGTAAGAGCTATAAAAATGTTTGTTATTTTATCATTATTATTATTATTAATCCTTGGCAAAAAAAACTCCCCCTTTTGCCTATATTCCTAAATTCTGGCAGTATCCCCCATTTTATATTCCCTTCCCCCCTCCCTAGGTGGAGACACTGAAGATAGGAGAGACTGCAGCATGAGGGGCCCAGAGAGGGAACCATGGCCACTCTCACCCCCTTTACAATGATATTTAAAATGCTGAAGTAGCCTCTTAGTCTGGGTGAAAGTTTCCCTACGTTCAGCACATTCGAGAGTTCCTCAACTTCCCCAAGACAACCCCTGCCTATTCTTTCTCCTCTAAGCTTGTTTTCAGTTTAATTTTTTCTTTCCCATTCCCTCTTTCTTCTACCTTCTTCTGTTCTAATTCTTGGTCTTTATTTTCTCTGTCCTTATTTCTGTTTTTGTTGTTCTCCATTCCCTCTCTCTGCTTCCTCTGTGCCAATGTGTCCTTTCAGCAGCGGACTCTCCTCAAAGTTTTATCTTGCTCTCAGTTTTCTCACTAAGACATCCTCAAACCAAGGTTTCTTAACCTTTTGTTTAAACCCTTGAGTAGTCTGGTGAAGCCAGTGGGCCCTTTCTCAGAAAAAAAAATGTTTAAATGCATAAAATAAAATACATAGGATTACAAAGAAAACCAATTCTATTGGAATACAATCATCAAAGTTCATGGACCCCAATTTAAGAATTCCTGCTCAAAATTTTGTCCAATTTGTGTGTTGCTAAAAAGTAGCCCCAAATCTTCCCCCAGTTCTCTCCTTGTGCTACTGGGGAATCTCTAAGGCCTCCTCATTTAACATGCAAGACCTTTCTCCTGGTAGTAGGATGTTAATCTACTCTTCCCTATCCTCAGTTCCTCTTTCTGGTATCAGTAACCTCTTCCCTACATTGACCTTGGAACTGGGCTACATCTGTTATGGGAGAATTACAGGGCAATGTCTCCTTTCTATCTCTCTGAGCACAGTGTGGGGGGAGGAACATTGCCCAGATCTTCTACTGAGGTGGAAAGAGAATGACCTGCTTCAACAAGCTAAATTCTTGGGCTCCCACAATGAAAATTTGGCCTCAGCTAGTCTAAAAAGCTGTTCCTTGGAATCCCAGCTCTGCTACCTCCATCAACTTGTGATACTAACTTGTGAATCGTCCACCATGAAGATGCTGCAGGGAACATTTTTCTCCCTTGCCATTGCCACCTCCTATCCCCATACTCACTGCTCACCAGGCTGGGCATCCTCAGTCAATCTACCATACTCCGGCGGTAATGTAGAGCCCTGCTCCCATAACCCTTGAGACCACTCTCTCTTTTCAGAAAGTCTTTGGTTAGTTACATGCCCACTAGCAGGACCTGAATGAGAAGAAAGCTACAACCACAATCTTTTCAGTAAGATGGCGGACACTGTGCCTTAATGTCTTCTTTGCCATTGCTTCCTAAGGCCTACCAGGCAGTACCATCTGTCTTGACTTCATGCTCTCATCATTTCTCATCTGTAAAATGAAGTCATTGGACTAGATTGCATCTAAGGTTCATTCCAGTTTTAAATGCATAGGTCTATGATCTCAGGCCTTTGTCTAACCCCATAGAGGCCCTATCACAGAAATTTCCTACTTAGTCTCCAGTATATCTCTTCTAGTCAGAATCCCACTTCAGGCTCACTGGAGGGCCTAATGCCTTAGCATACTACACTAGAAACATTAAATATTGCATGCCCTATAGTGTCTGTACTGGGATGTCAATGCATGACAAATGGACCACAATCACATGGATTCCAGACCACACCACCCATACCAAGGTTGGATCCTGTTTCTTCTGGGGGAGGGAGAGAAGATCTCTAGCCCGTGACAGGACAATAGCATTAGGGAAGCAGTCCTCATACTCAACTCCTAGAGAGTTTCAAAATGAACATTGGAAGCTCCCTCAAACCTTCAATGTCCTTCCAAAGTGAATAGGGGAGCTGCTTCCCTGCGAGAGCTGTTGTTGATGTTAGAGAGACACTAATGCACAATCCTCATGTTAATGCCACTGATCTTACTTTGCACCAATTTCTCAATCACACTTCTCTGTTGAAAACACATTTTTTGTATTGAAACCTTCACATACCAATTTCTCAAACCCAGGGGCTCAAGTCTATAGTTACACCCTTCAACATTAATTTCTTTTATATTTTTCATAGATTTATTAAAAATTTATCTTTTATAAACATTTGATGTGATATCTAGTATATCTAGCTAATCTATTGATCTCTCCTTTTTGTCTATTAGCAATTTTTTTTTGCATTTTTATTTAAAGTTTTAAGTTCCAAATTCTATCCCTCCCTCCCTACCCTCCCCCTTCTCTGAGATGGTAAGCAATCAAATAGATGTTATACATGTGATATTATGCAAAACATTTCCATATTAGTCATTTTGTACAAGAAGACTCAAATAAAATAATTAAACAAAGTAAAAAATAGCATGCTTCTGTCTGTATTCAAACAATATCAGTTATTTCTCTGGAGGTGGATAATATGCTTTATTATTAGTCCTTTGGGATTGTCATTGTACTGCTGAGAATAGGTAAGTTATTCACAGTTATTCATCGAACAATATTGCTTTTATTGTGTACCATGTTCTCCTGGTTCTATTCACTTCACTATGCATCAGTTCATATAAGTCTTTCCAAGTTTTTCTGAAATCATCCTGCCTGTCATTTTTTATAGCACAATAATATTCCATTATATAATCATATACCACAGTTTGTTTAACCATTCCCCAACTGATGGGTATCCCTTTGATTTCCAATTCTTGGTCACCACAAAAAGCTGCTATAAATATTTTTGTACAAATAGATCCTTTTTAACATGAATATCAAGGGTATGTATGTATGCATATGTATATGTATATATTAATAATAATAAAAGTAGCTGGCATTTATAGAATACTTGAAGGTTTGAAAGCCTTTTGACATGTCATCTCATTTGGTCCTCATAATAATGCTATGAAATAGTTAATATTATATTTTCTAGAGGAGTAACTGAGTCATAGAGAAAGGGTCACACAGCTAATAAATAAGTGTATGATTCGAACTCAAGTTTCCTTCTCCCTCTAGGTCCAGCACTATTTCCACTACAATCTACTTCTTGAGGCTATTTAAATATGCCTGGGGCATAATTAGCAGCTGTGTAGGCAGCTATGGATTCTCCTAACCTCAGGTGCACAGATAAATCCCCTCTTGCTGCATCCCCAGATAGATTCATTCTCCTGTCCTTTATTCTGTTCTCTTGGAAAAGGTAACCCAGGACTATCATATTCATTGTTGTCCTCTCATGCTTTTGACACTTCAAGAATGTGTGATTTCTTCAGTGTAGAAATGATCTCCATTGATGCAGATTGCCACTCCTCCATACCTTAGTAAACATTCTGCAGGAATGTCAGGGGCTGGAAAAAAATCATCACTGGTGGCCAGCCCTCTGGTGACAAGTCTGGGTGAACTTGGGCTGACTCTGTTAATCATGAGGTCCCATAATTGGTAATGTGTTAGCAAATGTTTAACAACCAGCTTTTGGGTGGGCAGAAAGGATGTATGTATGACACATTTTTAGTAGAATCTATATTACTGACTTTTTGTCATTACTTTCTCAAATCTAGATAATCAAGAAAACAATAAATCAAGTCCCAATTTGTTGCAGTTTCCAACATGTAATTGCTTACATTGAAAATTTAATAATTCCCTCTCTTTCCCAAGCTAGTTTGGGTTGAATCTGGAATACCCCTGAGTCCAAGCTAGAGTTTAAACTCCATTGGCATAGTTGTTCCATATTATTTATATGATCAAGTACTGGCTATCTTTCCAGGGTTCTGCAGTCCAGTCAAACTTGTCTACTTGTCCCTCTTACAAAATGAATTCTATTTCCCACCTCCCTTCCTTTGCACAGGCATGCCTGGAACAAATTCCCTCTTCACTTTCATTTTTTAGAATGCCTGGTTTCCTACAGACCTCAGGGTCAAATGTCATTTCGTCCATCAGGACCTTCCTGATTCACAAAACTGCTAATGACTGCATCCCTCCCCCAAATTATATTTTATTTACTTTACATGCAAGCTGTAAGTATTTATACCATATATTTCCCCAGCTCATGGTAGACTTATTAACTGATTGATCAGTTGGTAGTTTTTGAACATCTAAGCACAAGAAGGCATCAGAATCAGAAGAAAACTTTAGTGAGTTGTCTTGTAGATTCAACATAGAATATTCAACAAACGTTTAGTAAGTAGATACTATGTACAAAATCCTATCTTTCAAAAAAGTTCTTTAAAAATTAGAAATGGCAATGATTAGGGGAATCCTACACAATCAGTCAAAAAGAATCCTCTTCAAATGTACATGAACTTTCCTTTCAACATATTCACTTGGTAATGGTTCTATCTACCAAGAGAAATGGTCCTCTTTTCAAATCTCTAAGAGTCTTTATACCCAAAAGTCATAGAATCTGGGAGTCGCAGATGACTTTTGTTGCTTCAATGGATTTGCTACTGTAACCCAGCATGCATCTGGCCAACACACCAGCTCAAACCTTAGGCTTTTTGGGGATGGCCAAGCCTCTGACTGACTCCAGTCAATCTTGTGTGACTTAGCCCTCAAGGACTTGGGTGCTGAGAGCATAACCAAGAAATCCATTGTTAGACACTGAGCAAAAATAGCCTATGACTGAGTGGACTCTTACAAAGGACATGATTTCACTCTTTTCTCTCCGAGCTGCAATTAGTGTACCTGAGAGTGCTTGGGGATAGAGTCTGTCCTTCCACTGCTCCACCAAAGATAACGCATGGCATTTAGAGTATATATCCTGTCTAGGCTAGCCAGAGGCTAGGTTTGGAGCTGCTACTTGTGTGTTTGTTCTTTCCAAAGTAGAGGTGACTGAACAATAATATTGAAGTGGACCGGTTCAGTTTCAGAGGCAACCTTGTGAATCTGAGAGTTTGGAGATCCTAGGTCCCTTCATCAAAGCTGACTGGTGCCAGGCAGAATTGCTGCATTGCTTAGGATCCCACCAAAAGGTATAAAGTCCAACCCCTGGCCTGACCAGCCAAGGAGACATGAATTTTGAAGAGAAATGGGTTCAGTCATTCTCTTTTCAAAGGCTCACTGAGTTATTGGCTTCTCTTGCTCAGTGGACAATAAGAAGATGGCTTTGTCTTCCCCAAATCTCATACATTCTTCAGCACTGAGTCATAGATGGTCACCTGGAAATAGCCAGGGGCATCCTTATTCCCAAAGTGCTCTAATACATGTGACGCTCTGCCACATAATAGCCAGAAGCCATCAGGGTAGCTTTGTTCTTTCCTACATATTCCAAATATAGTTATTTGGTAAGGGGTCTTTTGGGCTTCCCTTGTCGATTATGCAGCCATGATGACACAGAGAAGACACAGGAGGGACTTGAAATCTATCTTTTAGTGTTTAAATGTTTGCCACATAAATGAGGTATTTGGACGTGTTATGTGTGATCGCTTGAAGTTTCAATGCTGCTCCAGGAAATACTTCCTTTACAATTAGAACTATTCAAAAGTGGAATGGGTTGTAAATTATTACAATTCTAGAGGAACTGGCCAAAAAGCATGTCCTAAGTATCTTCTATGTGCTAGAAGCTGTGTTAAGCACTGGAGATACAATGACAAAGAGACTTCAAGGAGCTTACATTCTAATCGATATAACAGTGTGTGTGTGTGTGCGTGTACTTAGGTAGGTATATACAGCACACATGTAAGTTAAATACATAGTAATTTAGGAGAGTACATCTAGGAATACCAGGAAAGATGAGTAAGTTTCTAGAGTAAATAGATCTTGAGGTGAGCATTGAAGAAAATCAGAGATTGCAAGAGTCAAAGGTATAGAAAATTAGTATTCGAGGGATGAGGAAGAGTCAGGGCAAGGAGATTTAGCACCCTCTCTGTGATTGCCCCTCCAACTTAGCATTTAGGCTTATAGCTTGGGGTCCCCAGAGGGTAGATAGCTGACTAATCCTCCTCTCAGAGTTCTAGAGATAATTTTGGGGGAGGCAGAGATTTCTAATGATGTAGCTTATGAGCCCCCACCAATGTGCTTCCCATTAACAGTCAGTAGATAACAATTAACTTTTAGGAAAAGGATTGACTAAGGTATAGTAAGAATAACTGGTACCAAACATCCCCACATACATAAAAATTGGGTGCAATCTCCCATTGCACACCTAAGATCCCTGGGGAGAATGGGTTCATACAAAATACAAGCTCTTGTCCCTGTAACTCCTTTATTCCCCTTGTGGAATCTTCATGAAGTTCACTACAAGTCATGGTGCTGGTGATGGATGGGTTAATCCACTATTCAGCAAGGCTGGTTCATCAAAGGTCCCAGTGTTTCACTGGATGGGTCAATCTACTGGTAGGCTGAGTCAAGAAGGTCTCTTGACTGCTGAGCTAACTTCTTGCTGGGCTTGACTATTGCTGGGTAAGGCCACTCAGCTGCCCCACACTATAATCCCTTTAGACCTTGCAGTACTCACAGTCACTGCTTGGGCGTGTCCATCTCAAGGTTGCTTGGTCACCTCCTGATTCCTGTTGTCACTGCTATTGGATCTAATGGACTCTGCTATTGACTACAATCACCAGTGAAACCTCTGAATTTCCCAGACTCAGAAGGTCACTGCCTAGGCATGTCTATATTAGACTACCTGTTTGTACCATATCAGGAAAGAAGAAACACAAAGAGATAGAGATGGCCATAGGTTCACAGCCACAATGACCTAGTGAGGGATGGAGCAACTGGGGCAGCTTGACCTTTGGTGTGCTCAGGTCTGCCTCTGGAATGCCTGAATCATCAGTTCTTCTGGCTCCATATCTAATGAGAAGACTTTTCACATCAACTCTTGAGTCATCATGGCTAGAAATAACTCCCCTCAAGTTTCCCAGTCTACTTCCATTACAAAGAAATACAGCTATTTACTACTTAAATTAAGTGTTTATTGATTACATACAAACTATCAGTGTTTCATCCAATAATCAGTCAATAATCATTTATTGGTATAAATGGAAGGACGCAAATTAGAATAGAAGGATTTGCATTCAAGTCTTATTTCTGGTTAAACCCTTTAAGTTGCAAAACAGTTGCTGATCTGCAATGGTTGAGGGAGTTTACTCACAGGGAGTTCAGTCATGGATCCAGGAAATCCTAGCGTTGGCCAGGAAATACAGTCTAGGTTTCTAATGGTCCAGGAGCAGCACTGTTTTATGTTCAAGAGAACAAAGGAAGATGGAGCCTTTTTCAAATGTACCCTGTGACTCCAGGTACTTTCCCAGTGGATCAATCATGAATCAGCTAGATTAGGATGGTCACAGAGTTTATAATTCCTTTGGTTAGGATGGGGATGATTGAACTTCACTTGAAGACCTATCTGTCCTGATGCATTTCTAACTACCTGTCCTCTCTTCTCCATGGCTCTGGTTAACTGACCAGAAAGCATCTGGCTGCCTCAAATCAGAAAGTAATCATTGGAGATCTAGAAGAAAAGACTGGATACCACTTGTCAGGGACATTGTAGAGAGCACTACTTTTTAGATATGAGTTGGACTAGATAAGGTCTTAGGTCATAAGGTCATAGATGTACAAATAGAACAGACTTTTGAGATCATTCTAGACCAAACCTCTCATTTTACAGATGAGGGAACTGAGTCCCAGAGAGGTGACATAACTTGCTGAATTAAGGTTACATAAATAGTAAGTGATAACGTCAGAATTTGAACTTAGATCCTGCGGCTCCATGTTGGGTATCTTCTCCACCACCTCCAATCCTTTCCAATTCTGAAATTCTGGTATTTTGTGAGCAAGCAAAACTCAAGCCCACAGTTTAGTAACTCCATTCATTCCTTCAATAAACATTTACTAAGCATCTATTGTATGTAAAGTACTGTGTTAAGCAGGGGGAGGAGGAGGAGAGGGAAAGGGAAAGGGGAGAGGACTCAAATTTTAGATATTACATTCAGGAAGCTTACTGGTCTAGTAGGACTCCACTTAAAGGAAGAACGACACCATTCAACTGAATGCAGATCTTGAAACGTGTATGGGCATCATTACAGAGCCAGGAGTTTCTACCAAATATCTGGATTCTAGGCCCCTCACTTATCTGTAAGCAGTGAAAAGCAAAGTAGATGACGTGAATCCTCCAGCTTCCGGGGCTCAGAGATTGTAGGATCAGTCTCATAAGGCCATGGATCTAGGAGCAAGCAGGGGGCAATCTTGTTCAACCCTTTCATTTTACAGATGCACCCTTGTCCCAAATTTTTCTTCCTCACCACCTGTAGAACTTATATTAGCAATTCATTCCTGCAGGGTCTTCGAGGCTTTCTCATGCAAGGGTTTAGGGAAGAGGGGAACAGTTCTCAATTTTGGAATTCATATGATCTGGGATGTCTTCCAGAAAGGTTAAGACACATTCAAATATTCAAACATGAATAAGAACAGAGCCATCCCTGGGGGCTAGAGCTGAGATAAAACATATGTTGGGGGAAGGGTTATATTACTAACTATTTTTTAGGGTAAAATTGGGTTAAAATGAATATCAAGGGCAGCCTGGGGGTAGAAACTGTGGGAGACTGTAACTAGGTTTGAAAGTGGAGAAAGAGGACTTCCTTTAGTCACAATAGAAGAAAGGGATAGTATTTCCTAGATGAAATTAATAATATTCTGCTAAACTTAGCTTTCTCCTTTCCTCTCCTCCTTGATTCCTCACTCTTATTCACCCCACATATATAATTCGGGGTCAAACCTCACCTTTCCTACCTGCCCAATAAACAGGAAACACTGTCTCCCATCTCAGAATCTTTGCAAGGCCTGTCACACGTGTCCGTAATGCTCTGCTCCCACACTTGGGAGTTTCCCTGGATGCCTTCACCTCCTGCCAGAGGCCTTTGCCAGTCCTCCCCTTTGTTCCTCCCTCGGTCGATAGTCTGTCCTCTCGGATTACTCTCGATCTCCGCTCCATGTTTATCTTGTATTTACCCATCTATTTACATGTTGTCTAACCCATTAGAATGTGAGTTTCTCAGGAGTAGGGAACTCTTTGTCTTTCTGTGTATCCCAGTGCTCAGCGCAGCACCTGCAGGGCCCTAGTGAGTGCTTAATAAACGTTTGTAGGCTGTCTTTCCCATTAGACTATAAACTCCTTGAGGGCACAGACTGGATTAGTTTGTATCACCGATCTTAGTGCAGTGCTGCTATATAGTAGCATTCCATAAATCCTTCTTTATTGACTGATTGTATCAGTGGACATCAATCACACGTAGGGAGGCTTCTATTGACGGTCTCCTTTTAAACTGTAAAGGGCCCTGGAAGAAGTAACACTCTACATACAGGGGATCCTGATAGCTGGTTTGCTGGGAAGATCTTCAGCGACGCTCTTGGCTTATTCAGTTATCCCTTCCACATCACGACCTTCTCCATCATGGTTCTGATATATCTCAGGTTGGCATAAGATATTAAATTGGAGGGGTGGATAGGTAGCGCAGTGAATAGAGCACCAGCTCTGGAGTCAGGAGGTCCTGAGTTCAAATCCAGCTTCAGACACTAGCCATGTGACTTTGGGCAAGTCACTTAACCTCAATTGCCCCTCCAAAAGCAAATTAATAAATTAATAAATTAATTGAATTGGAATTTTTTGGTAGTTTTTCAGAAGCCACAGGTAACATGCAAAGGTCAGCAGATGACACAGAAAAGGTTTAGAAACTCAGAAATGCATAATATACATATACATACATACATGTGTATATATATCTATATAATTGTATAATTTCAACTCAGATTTTACAATAAGGTACTATAAACAATCATAAAAGAAAAAGAAAAAATTCAGACTTCCTCACTGTTACAAAGGAAGGGCTAAAAATTTGTACGTGGATTTTCCAGATTGCAGTTGGGGGAGGAGAGGTTGAGCCACACTGGTAACCCCTGTGATTCCACAGATGACCCTGTGGAAGGGATAACCATAGTATGAAATAGAGAATTTTTAGCCTGGTATTTAAGGCCGTCCATCATCTGGCTCCTTTCTAGTCTATTTTATTATTACAATTCATGCCCTGTACGTTACTGTTAAACTGGAGTAATGGGTGTTCTTTTATCTGTCTGCCGTCTCCTACCTGTGGGACTGGAGTTGGGAAGATCTGAATTCAAATATGGCCACAGAAGATGGCTAGCTGGGAGCAAGTCTTTTAACCTGTGCTTTCCTCGACTGTAAAGCTGGGATAATAACAGCACCTACCTCACAGGCTGTTGTGAGCATCAAAAGAGGTGATATCTGTAAAGTGCTTAGCACAGTGCCTAGTGAGTTTGTAAGTGCGATATTAATGCTTATTTCCATCCTCTTCCCCCTAAACTAAGCCCAAAGACACATTCACTTTTTTTGGCTAGCATAGATTTCTTTTGGCAAAGTGGATAGAGCACTGGGCTTAGAATCAGGAAGACTCATCTTCATGAGTTCAAATCTGGCCTCAGGACAGTTACTAGCTTCATGATCTTGGACAAGTCACTTAACCCTGTTTGCCTCCAATTTCACCATCTCTAAAATGAGCTAGAGGAGGAAATGGAAAAATCATTCTGTATTTCTTCCAAGAAATCTCCAAATGGGTCACAGGAAGTCAAACACAACTGAAAAATTATTTACCATCATTCTTTTGATTTGTATGAATTTGTAATCACTAAAACACACCTCTCTTTTCAAATTGCTGTTTTTACCCCTATATTTATTTCACTTATAAAACCGACTTTTTTCAACCCATTTCATCCCTATTAAATTTCCTCTCATTAGATTCAGCCATCTGTCAAATCTTTTTGCTTCCCAGCTTTGTCAACCAGTATGTTAGTTACTTCTCCCAGATTATGTCACCTGCAAATCTGGTTAGCATGTTATCTGCCCCTTTACAAGACATTGATAACAGTATTAGACAGCACACCACCAAGTATAACTCATTCCATTGGATACCTGTCTCCAAGTTAATATCAGACCATTCATGACTACTCCTTTCTTTAAGAAGCTTTTCCTAGGCCTTCTTAACCTTAGTGCCTTCCCTAGGTTAATTATCTCCAGTTTATCCTGTTTGTATTTTGTTTGTACAGAGTTCTTTGCATTCTGTCTCTCCCATTAGACTGTGAGCTTCTTGAGAGAGGTAACTGGGTTTTTGTTTTGTTTTGTTTGCCTTCTTTGTATGCCCACTGCTTTGCCCAGTGATTGGAACATAATAGGTCCTTATAACTGCTTATTGACTTGACTTGACTTTGGATTCAGTCATTCAAACTAGTTCTGAAATGACTTAAATATATAGCCTATATAAGACAACTCCAAAAAATTTATGATGGAAAGAGATATCCACATTCAGAAATAGAAGTACAGAGTCTAAATGCAGATTGAAACAAACTACTTATTATCTCTCTTTTGTGTTTTGTTTCTACTTTCTTGTTGTTCACTCCATTAGTTATAATCCTTCTTTACAACCTGACTAACGTTTAATGTGAAGGTATCTGTAGAACCTATATCTGATTGCATGCTGCCATGGGGGGTGGGGGGAGGGAGAAGGAGAGGGAGGGAGAGAAAATTTGGAACTTGAGGGATTGTGGAACTGAATGTTGTAAACTAAAGGTAAATAAATAATTTTTAAAAAACAAAAAAACAGACAGTTAAACATTTTTTAAAATAAATAAATATATATAGCCTACTTTTTTTTTCATCTTTTCCACAACAATACCATGAAAAACTTTTGTTTTGATAAATTGTAGATTAAACTATGGTTATGGTGTTCTTTTAGTCTACCAATTTAATATTGTTAAAAAAGAAAATAAGATTAGTCTGACATGACCTGCTCTTTATCAAATCACGCTGGGCCTTTTTGATCATTGCTTATTTTTTCTACCTTTTCACTAATCATTGTTTGGTAGAATAGGAAATAGAGCCTGGAAACTGGAGTCAGGAGGTCTCAGAATCTCAGTTCAAATATAACCTTAGACATTTACTATCTGTGTGACCCTGGGCAAGTCATTTAACCACTATCTGCCTCAGTTTTCTTTTCTGTAAAATATGAGCAAGAATAGCATGTCCCTACCAGGGTTTTTGTGAGGATCCTCAAATGAGATAATACAGTTATCCCTTCCACATCTTGACTTTTCCAGTCACAGCTTCCATATGTCAAGGGTCATCATAAGAAATTAAATGGGAATTTTTGGAGAGTTTTGTGGAAGCCACAGATGACACACGAAGGCAAGCAGATGACAGAAAAAGTTTAGAAACTCAGAAATGCATAAAATATATGTATAGTAGTATATAATATCAACCTAAATTTTATAATATGGTACTGTAAATACCCTATAAAAGAAAAAGAAAAAATTTAGACTTCTTCTCTGGTAGGAAGGGAAGGCAAAAAAATTTTACATAGATTTTCCAGATTGCAAGGTGCCTCACCCCTAACCCTTTCAATGTAGATAACTGTATTTGTAAAGTGCTTTGCAAACCTTAAAGCACCATATAAATGTTAGCTAATACTACTTATTATTGGCACAAAAGTTGGTGGCCTATAGTTTGCATGTTTCAACCATTGCTTTAAAAAAAATTGGGGTAGTAAGTGCCCTTCTTCAATCTGCAATAGTTCTTTCATTCTCCACAATCTTTTGAAATTCTAAGTTGGTTGGTGAATTTCCTCTGCATCTATTTCAGTCTTTCTGACCTCTTCCCTTTTCCTCTTTGTTGGAATCATTTCAGGTTCCATTTGTAGAACTTTATCCTTGAGCACTTCTAAGTAATCTTCTTCCTGGCAATCTCTCTCTCTCTCTCTCTCTCTCTCTCTCTTTATATTTCTCATGATGCTTTGTCCTTGACATATTTTTCTTTGTACCATGCTTATTTGTATACCTATCTGGCTTATCTCACCCCATTAGACTGTAATGGGCAGTTACAATCCTTGAGGTCAGTGACTGGCATGTTTCATTTTTTTATCTCCAGCACCTAACCTTGTAAGCTCTTAATAAATGTTTGTTAAATTCAATTGAATTATTGGATTGAAGGTCCTACAGGAACCGGACACAGGATAAGCACCCAGAGGGGAGATAGGGGAATACAAAGGAGTACTGGAGGGCAGATATGAAGAAGCTAAGAGTAAATTAATATATGTCTCATTTTTGCCTAATAGTGGCCCTACTACAATAAATGCAGGCAGCCAACTGATTAAAAACACAAGTCTTATGAGTCAGGAAGATATTCAAAGACCACATTTTTCAAAACAAAATTTGTTTTTTTGAGCCTTTGCTGCCTCTGTTACTTGGGCTTTTGTGTTAGGGTATTCAGTTCAGTGCTTGAAAGCTTTAGAATTATTATCACCTTGAAGCCCACATTGCACCTACCACCTGCATAGGCGTAGTATAGTAGGTCCACAGCTATAGCAGTCATTTACAGAAGATGGGTCTAATCGGCCTGGGTTTTTGTGAGTAATCACAAAGTTTCTTCAGCCTGTAATTCTGCATGTTTTATTGCTCTCAATCTTTTGTGACTCACAGATATTTTTATTGTAATTCTTACTAACCTGTTTCACTGAGTTTGATGAAATAGTAGAATTTCCAGGTCATTGTGATGGTTTATAGGGACAACAAAGCAAATTATTTGAAATTGGGATTGTGCTGTTGCTATCCAGAGAGAGCTCCCAGTGAAACAGAAATGACAGACAGAATATTTTAATATTCATGTGTAAAGAATATAGCAATTTTGGTTGCCAATAGAAAGCAGAGCAAAGGTCATCAGCTCTACCTGGTCCTTTTCAATCTTACTCTCAAGTTGACTCACATAAACCAGAGATTTAATGGGAGTTGAAAGAAATCTCTCCACAATTCCTTTGTAGTTTTGCTAAGGGAGTCTCTGGGACAATTTCTTGAAGGAATCCAAACTTCCAATTCTGTAGAGCCATAATGAAGAATATTTTCATGTAGGGCAAAAATATATTGGGTGAGGAGAATGGGGAGAAAGCAGCAACTTAGAAAGCTGTCTAATCATGGGTTTAGTTGTGCTGAAAGAGAGATGGATCATTCTCTCTTTCAACATGATTGGACCTGAGGTTAACACAGGTAGGTAGAGGACTATGAGGCAAGCTGTTAAGGGGAGTCTCTCCTAGGGAGGAATTTTGGTTCCTCCTGTATGTCAGTATCCTAGAGAAAAGCACTATTCATCCCAGATAGTTATAGCTCTGTGACCCTGAGATATAAACTTAAAAGGCATTTTCAGGCCATAATTCAGATAAGAATTCTGGCTGAGAGAGTCCAAGTGGCAGTGGTTCAAAGTGTGGCATAAAGGAGTTCAAAATATCTAAAGACAGACTTGTGTAAGATGGAAGTAGAAAATAAAAAGGGCAGTCCAGAGGAGACTCTAGCAGAAAGAAGTTCATTAGAAATACTAGCTTGTATCTCAGTGACCTGCATATCAATCTAGAGGTCACCAGAAGTTCCTTCTACTGCTTGGGGATATCTCCCTTTACATGGTGAGAGTGGGAAGAGACTAAGAATGGGGGAGAAAGAAGAATGGTAGAGTTGGTATGCAGCTTGGTTATCTACTGCCTAGAATCACCTTGAGTTCCCCTCAAATCCCCATGTCCCACTTATTACCTTACTCCAGGGTTGATCTAGGCAGGATGCTGTGGGGGTTGAAAGAAAGGTAAATTTCCTCCATTACTGGAGAAATATCTAGCTTGTTAATTTCAACTATTTATCTAATTGTCTCTCCATCTATCCAACATCCATCTACCCATCCATTTATTTATCATCTATCTATCTATCTATCTATCTATCTATCTATCTATCTATCTATCTATCTATCTATCTATCTATCCCCTAACTTATCTTCTTAGTTTCTTATCACCAACTGACTTCTGGACATCCTGAACTAGATAACCTATAGACTCAACCTGTTCAAAACAGAACTCATTATCTTTCTCTCTCCCTACCCCAAATCTTCCCCTCTTCCATACTTCCTTCTTACTGTGGAGGATATCACCATCTCCCATTCGCCCAGGCTTACAACCTTTATATCATCTTGGATTTCTCTACTCAGTGGATTCTCTCTCACTCCACACATGCCCAACCTGTTTCTACATCTTGTCATTTATAGCTTCACAATATCTCTAGTTTATTCCTCCTTTCCTCCACTCATACGACCACAAACCCTAGTTCAGGTCTTTGTCACCTCTTGCCTGGATTATTGCAATAGTCTTCTAATTGCTTTCCCTATCTCAAGTCTTTTCTTACTCCAGTCCATCCTTTGTGAAACAGTTAAAATGATTTTCCTAGAGTGTAAGTCTGTGTCACACATGTTCCCCAACCCCACTGAGCTCCTGTAGCTTTCTATTGCCTTGAGGATTAAATATAAACTCCCTCTATTTAGCATTTTAAGCTAATCATACCACTGACCCCTTCCTACCTTTCTAGGTTTCTCATACTTTAACTTACTCCCTTTTCAGGCATTCTACAGTCTAGCTACACTGGGCCACTTGCAGTTTTGCAAACACCACCCTCTAAGTCTCATTTCCACACCTTGGCATTTGCTATTTCCCCCAAATACCTGGAAGGTTTTGCCCCCTCTCATCCCCCTTTCAGTTTACCAGGCTTCCTTCAAGACTCAGCTCAAATCCTGTTTTCCATAGGAAGCTTTTCCCAATACCTCTAACTGTTAATGACTTCCCCCTTTAGATTCCCTTCTCTCTTCTCTGCATGTATGTTCTATAAACCTAGATATCTATACGTTTTTTTTTCCTCATTAGAATGTATACTCCTTTCAGGCAAAGACAATTTTTGTCTTTCTGTACATACTAAGCACTTAGCACAGTGCCTGGTACATAGCATGCCATATTTAATAAATGCTTATTGATTTACTGACTGATCATTTAGTAGTTATGTATAATTGTTTTTCCCCATAGGATTTGGGGGGAGAGCAATTATTGGTAGAAGATAGGAATAGGAATAGACCTTTTTACTCCCTACCAGTTTCTTCTTTATTTACTTTAATACTTCAGAACACTTGTAATTTAATTGCTGTACTTTAATGTGTGGGATAGGTCTCACAACTTGCCCTTGCCTTAGATCACAGCTTTCTAGACTATGGAGCTTGAGGCCCTTTGGGGGTGAGGGTGGGAGCAGTATGAAGCAATAGTCAAAATTATTGGGTCTGTTAGAGTATAATTCCCACATGAATGTATGCACTTTTTTCAATGAAAACAAAGTTCAAATCAAAGTCAACAAAAAATGAAACTAACACAGCAAATTCCGGCAAACTAACAGAGAATACAGCTGAGTGAATATTTAATATGGTATGTACAAACAAAGGCAAATTTGAGTTGGCTAGCTTTGACTCTCCACACAGGCAAGCTCTGCCACCAAAGCTATCAGCTAGCATAGGCTTATGATAAAGATAAGCCGTGTCATGAAAGTTATTTGTGAAGATTGTTGTATAAACATTGTGTTTGGAGATACAATTTTTAGTTTAAAAATGGGGCACCACTGCAATAAAATGTGGAAATCTCTGTCTTAACAGATGATCTCTATGAATTGCTTTGGTAAAATATATATACATATATATTTACATATAATATATGCATATATATATATATACATAGGAGGTTAGTGTCCCTTGAAGTAAGCAAGACTGGACCTCAGTTGGCAGTCCATCTTCTGACCCCATATTTAAATCCTTTTTAGCTTAGTGAGACCTTACAGAGGAGTTGTGCTCCATTGACATTGCCTTCAAGAGCCTGAGGTTATCTCCTTGATGAAGCATCAGAGCAGGAGTTTATCAGAGGTTCCCTTTGGTTTACTTGTAGTAACAAATCCTCTGAAGTTCACAAAGAATTCTATCTGATCTGTTTTTCAGTGATCTGGGAAAAGAAAGAAGTCTTGCTTGTTAACATCAAGTAATGTTAGTATAAAGGATAACAGATAGGACAACATCTTGAGGCCTAAATAGGAAAAGAAAGATGATGGCTAGGAGACCAAGAGGAATCAACATACCATGGTAGAAAGTTTGCTGGGACTGGGAGTCACAAGAACTGGTTTCAAATTCTGGCTCTGCCCCCTACCTGTGTGATGTTGGACATTTAACTTCTTTGGGGATCAGTTTCCTTGCCTATAAAATGAAATGGATGAACTAGATGACTTTGAAGGTCCCTTCTAGCTCTAAATCTTTGATCCTTCAGTGGTGATTCAAGGGTCAGGGTTTATGTTGCAGGAGACCCTGGTATCCTTCATAGTTCCTCAGTCCTGCCCACATGGAGGACACAGTCATCCCATGGGACTAAATAGTATGTTTCAGTTTTCTCAATCCATAAAATGGATCCCTGTCATACAACACAACTTACAGGACGTTTGTAAAGAAAGGCTTTAGCATTTGAGTTATATAAATGCAAGGTATTATTTAAATTAGAATATTCTTGTGAAATGCAAATAGCTTAATTTATTAATTAAGAGAGAACATGCTTAGCAAACGCATTTTGGGGCGTTGAAGCGTAGACAAAGGCTAATTTCTAAATTTTCTCATTGCTGTTTATCACTTAAACTCGAGTTCCTTTTTGCTTTTAACTTGACACATAAGGCTTTTAGGTCAGTGGCTGGTTTAAAATGTACCACCCCCTTCTTCCCTGCATCTAGTGGTACTCAATAAAGATGGCTTTAGCTGAAGCTTTTTTGTAAAAACAGAGGGACCTTTCAAAGCAATTTCCGTGAGTTTTATAATATAGCCCAGTCCCCTTGATGCCGAAAGTCTAGTGGTCCTTCTCCGTGATTCTGCAGCCCTTTAGACCCGCAGAGTACCCAGAAAACTGGAACCGTGTTCGGTACACCTGGCACTCCTAGTGCCACGCCCATTCGAAGGTTAAGATCCAATCCGAAGGCAATCCAAGATGACTGGCTTGCTTATTGAGCAATAACAGCCTGCAATAGTGGGTGGCCGTTCCATCCCTCCGAGTCCCCGCCTCCCTTTCATTCTGAAAGAAAGGACCTTTGCAGAGAAGTCCAATGAGAAGCGTAGAGCCCGAGAAAGACGTCTTGAACCCCGCCTCCCATCCAACGCCCCTCCTCCCTGACCCCGCCCAAGTAGGACTCAGCAGCCTTCTGGAGGAACAACACACCAATCGAAGAGCGTCCTGTGTAGGATTGACAACAGCCCGCCCAATCCCTTGGGCCAAAGCGAGGGCGACACACGCCCCTGCCTGTACCCCTCCATCCCTACCCCCCCCCCCCACCTCCTACCCTCAGCGGGGGGTCGGAGCTGCTTGCTGGGAGCCAGTGTGGGGTTGGGAGCGGGCGGTGGCGACGACTGCCCCGGGCTCTGGTCCCTGACTCGGGGACTCGAGTCCGAGTCTCCGTCCTCTAGGATTTGGAGGTCGGCAGCAGCCCGGCTTGGCCCGGGTCGGTCCCCCTCCTCCGTCCGTCCGGGGGTCGCCTCAGCGGCTCCCCGCTAGCGGCCGCGCCCCTCGGCCGCCTCCGCCCCGGGCCGGAGGAGCGGCGCTCCCCTCCCCCTCGGCCGTGGGGCCACCGCCCCCGGAGGGCGGGCTGGGGCTACTCCGATGGCCCCCGGCTCCTAGCCGGGAGAGGAGGGGGCTGGGCGCCTCCGGGATCCGGGCTCAGCGCGCCGGCGGCGGATGCAGACGGCCGCGGGGGGGCCGTGAAGGGGCGGCCGCCGCCTCCCGCCCCCGCCGTCCCCCCTTTGCTCAGTCCGTTCTCTCCGCGGCCGGCGGGGCCATGTCCGGGGTAGTGAGGACCCTCAGCCGCTGCCTGCTGCCGGCCGAGGCCAGCGGGCGGGAGCGCCGGGGCGGCGGTGGGAGCAGCGGCGGCAGCCGGGACTCGGAGCGGGAGGCCCGGCGGCGGAGCCGGGAGATCGACGCGCTGCTGGCCCGGGAGCGGCGGGCGGTGCGGCGCCTGGTGAAGATCCTGCTGCTGGGGGCCGGCGAGAGCGGCAAGTCCACCTTCCTGAAGCAGATGCGCATCATCCACGGCCGAGAGTTCGACCAGAAGGCGCTGCTCGAGTTCCGGGACACTATCTTCGAGAACATCCTCAAGGTGAGGGGGGCGTCCCGACGGGGGGGGGGAGGGGGGGGGGGGGGGGGGGGGGGCGAGGCTCTGCCGGCCTCTCCTACAGGTCTTACCTGGTGCAGGTGAGGAGGGGACCAAAGGGCCGAGCGCGCTCCCGATGCGGGTGAAAGTGATGGTGGGGCCGGGACTTTGTTCTTCCGAGCGTCTTTGGTCGGGCCCACGTCTAACTAGGGACTGAGTCAATGATGGGAAAGTCTTAACCCGATCCTTCGGTGAAATCCTGTTCTTCCTCCGGCTGGAGGCACAATCCGCCTAGTAACCCCGGTTCTTATAACTGAGGCAGAGTTCAAGTGACTTGACCAGAGTCATACAGCCAAGTAGCTGTGTTTGAACTCATGACTTCTTGAACCAGCTTCGAGGCTTTTCTCCAAGTCAGAGGCCTCGGTGATGTGCTAGTTCTGAGTGCTGGATTTGGCCAAGGGTCAGGAAGACATGGGTTCGATTGTGGGCTCGGATGATGTTTAAAAACTACACCCGGGGAATCCCAGAAGCAAGTTTTAAGTTGTGTGACCATGGGCAAGTAAGTCACTTTTAACCTTAACAAGCCCCAGTCTCCCAATTTGTAAAACAGGGATAGCTATGGCTCAGACTTGCCTCATGGAGATACGGAATCAAGGTGCGTTGCAAACTTTAAAACGCTATAATAAATATTTACTTATGTTCCACTTTTATCTGTCTTCTAGCATAGTGTCCCACATATAGCAGGCACTTATGCTTAGTGCATTGAATTGAAAGTGCATATGGTTATTTTGTTTGGGGTCTATAAGGAGACTTGACGTCCTATATTTTTACAACTCAGACTCCCTTTTTTTTTTTTTTGCTATCACCAAAAAAATAGCCTTTTCTTTCACTATCCTGATCATCTGAGCATGCTGTAGTGTGGATGGTAAATCTGGCCATAGTTTGTGCATTTGGTGTGTTGATCTTAGGGGTTGGAGAGACCATGACTGGACTTCTAAAGGAAAAACCACATTGGGAACTGGGGGGAGCAAACCTCTGCATGTTGGCTGCTTACTTCAGAAAGCTGCTGTATGATGTCTGTGGTTTTCCCACTCCACCCTTCAGAGTCTTCAGTCAAAACTGATGAGGAGGAAGTTGTTCCTGCTCTTTTCAAGAGTGTGCAGTCGGAGGAAAAAGCCCCAAATCTGTTGTAGTGTTAAAAAGAGTCCCAGAGAACTTTGGGGAAGTCATTGAGTGGATGCAGAGTTGACCTTTCTCTACTTAGGTATTATCATTGGCTTACTTTTTCTCTCCAGATTTTCAAATGGTCAGATTTTCAGGCCTCAAAATTGTCTTTTTGCTCGTTGTGGAAGTAGGGGGAAGGGAATGGGAAAGTAGACCTGAGGACCCAGAGAAGCGTTGCGAAATTAGTTATTCCAAGGAACTAGCCTGCTGTCCTGGAGGCTATGGATTTTATCTTGCATTTAGGATTTTAGAACTGGAGATGTCTTTGGAGATCATTTAGTTTAATCTCATTTCACAAATAAGGAAACTGAGATCTAGGATGACTGACCTTTTGAAGGTCAGTATAAGTGGCACAGCCATGTCTAGAATAGGTCTCTTGACTAGTTCAGTGATTTTATTAGACCATGTTGTTTTTCTTTATAGACTTACTAGAAAAATTTAGAAATTGGTAGGAAAAAAATTTTAAAAAACTGGCAAATGACCCTTTTCTTCTTTCCCCCCTTTTTCAGAAGACTAAAAGTTTAATTTTTGTCAAGTATTTAAATATTAAGGATAGTTGTTTCTAATTTGGTAGGGATAGAGTGTGTATTTGGGAAACTACCATTTATTTCTAGGAAAAATACATTTGATTTTCTTTTCCGGCCAAAACCGTTTGTCTTTTAACAGTCATACTCAAAATAAATTATGCCTCCTTCCTGAAAAAAGCAAGATCGTGGCATTTGATTTAGGTTAAGGGGAACTTAGCATCTTCCAGTTTCTTTAAACTAAGGAGGCCACTGGCAATGTAAATATTACAAATATGACTTAAAAAATAAGCACTCTTGAAAATGACAATTATAATTTTAAATGAGTTTTAGACAGTCTAGTCGTAACCTTTACCAATGCATACAAAATATTAACTTTTACTTTTGTTAACTTTAGCTTTTTTAAGCAGAAACAAATTCCGTGTTAGCCACACAGGTCTTTCCTTCCCAACTTTTATGTAATTGTAGTTCCATTTTAAATTAAACTTTAGCTGTTCAACAAGATAAGAAAGGCTTAGAATTCTACTTTAAATTTGGAACACAATGTGTGGGGCATCTCATTGCTGAGGAAGAGATTTTTTTTTTAAGCTTTTAACAGTGGGTTTTGCAGTTATTCAGAATAATATTAGTGTTTGCAAATACTGTTGGAATTGCTGTGACTGAATTATCTAGTTATTTCAAAGGGACAACTAATTTGATTTTCCCCCCTTTCTACATTAAATCAGCTGATGATGCGAATGTCATGCAAACCTGACCCGAATCTATATCCTTGTCTTCTTTTTATACTATCATAAGCAAAATCCTCTACTTCTAAAGAACCTGTTAAGGAACATAATGCCTGAAAGTGAATGAATTGATCTTATACAATTGACTTAGGATTTTTTTTTTTAGTTGTTTTCTTTAATTCTGAGCTCTTTTTTTTTAACTGCATTTTCTATTAAAGCATCTGTCATAGCAAGTTACAACAACTTTGGGATAAAAGGCAACTGTTGAATTTTCCGAGACAAGGTTTCAAATATCAGTTCTTAGTGGCCCCTACCCAGACATAGCCCAGATAAAATTTTTGGTCAAAAATATGAAATAGATCCACCTGCTTTATTTTAAGTATATTGAAAAGGAAACTAATTGAGCCATTTCAGTTTGCCTATTTTATGTAAAATGTCTATACAGTGTTACACTTTATTCAGGATACAATTAGAATGTTTATGAATTAGTGTTCTATATCATTACTGGACCCTTAAAAATGAGAAATTGCTGTAGTAGTATCTACTGTATCATAACTATTAAAGACTTAAAAAACTAACATTTATTGCCAAAAAGCAAAAAGGGAAAGTTTTGTCAAAGCAAACAAAGGCAATACCATTACATAGATTTTGGTAGTTTGCTCCTCCGATATTTTTGTGAAAATCGTTTGAATTTGACTTGGCAGTGAATTACCACCACTTTACAAGTATACTTCATGTTAAACTTCAAGACTTTTTTTAATTGGATTTGTCCAATTTTATTATCCTTTACTAACCTATCATCAACAAACACTACCATTTCATTTTACAGAGAAGAGCTGAAAAGAATGCATCATGATACTGGGAACACTGGTTATGTAGTTTATTTTTTTAAAGTATGCAATAAATTTAACAAGGTAATTATAAAATTGCCCTCTTTAAGTTCTCTTCTTAATTTTTTCTAATTTTTAAAAAAGTTTTATTGTTAGTTTTTTTTTGCATCTCTATCCCTATCCACTAACTTATCTAACATCCTTGTAACAAATATGTAAAGTCTGAAAATGCCTGAAAATGTCTCATTCTTTACCCCTAGGCCATCATCTCTCTACTAGCAGGGAGAAGGTATGCTTGCTTCACCATAAGTCTTCTGAATCCATGACTGTTCACTGTTTCAAGTCTTAGAGTTTTTGTAAATTGTTCTCCTGGTTCTGCTTATTTAGCATTGGTTCATGTAAGTCTTCTTAAGCTTTTCTGAATGCTTCATATTTATCATTTCTTTCAACACAATATTTTGTTATGTCCGTATGCCATAATTTGTTAAAATTCAATTGATGGACATTCACTTTGCTTTCAGTTCTTTGTTTTCCATGATTTTCCATGACTGCACATGTAGATTCTATATCAAATTGCTTGCCTTCTCAAGGAGAAAGGAAGGGAGGGAAGGAGAGAATTAGGAACTCAAAATTTTAAAAAACAGATGCTAAAATTTTTTTTTACATGTAATTGAGGAAAAAAACCTAAAAACAAATAAATACATTAAAAAAATAATATCTAGCTTCGAGGCTCACATAAGAAGGTGTCAACTGTTGAGTCAAATCTTCCCTGATCTTCCCATTCAATGATGACCGTGGTCTCCCTCTTTATCGAAAAAATGCCTTGAGTATTTTTGCATATTATCAATCATTTCTGACCACTTAGGAGTATATATGCTCATTAGTGGTATCTCGGGGTCCACAGGGGTGTGTATGTGTGTATGTGTGTACATGGACACACAATTGACTTTTTGAGTATAGTTTCAAATTGATTTCAAGAATGGTTGGGCCAATTTACAGGTCTACCAACAGTACATTAGTATGTCTTTTCCTTTAGTAGCCCTGCCAACAATTGTGATATTTGTGGCTTCTCATGTTTGCCAATCTGATGAGTAAGAGGTGGCATTTTTCTTCTTAGTAGTGATTTGGAGCATTCTTTCATGTGGTTGTTGATAGTTTGCATTTCTTTTTTTGAAAACTGGCTTAATCGTATCTTTTGACCACTTAACTATTGGGGAATAAGTTCCCTTATCTGTAAATAATTTGAAATCCACTTAGACATAAAGAAAACTGTATATATTAATCTAGGGTTTTTTTGTTTTTTGGAAGGGGAAGGTAGGGCATTTGGGTTAAGAGACTTGCCCAAGGTCACACAGCTAGTAAGTGTTAAGTGTCTGAGGCCGAACCTGAACTCAGGTCCTCCTGACTCTAGGGCTGGTGCTCTATTCACTGTGCCATCTAGCTGCCCCTGTTAGTCTAGTTTTAAGGTACTTTGGAGTGACTGCTCTACATTATTCCTTCATGACAATCGTCTAGCACTACCTTGTATATGAAACCTTTCCTTTCTGGTTCCTTCCCCTGCTAATGTCCTCACTCTCCAACTGTCCTATATTGAAGTACTTTGTATTTAATGTATTCGTATTTATTCTTTTTTATATTTATTCTCTACATATTTCTTTGTGTCTTTAATGTCTCCCCTGTTAGATGTAAACTCCCTGTGAGGAAGAACTGTTTCATTAATTATATTTATATCCCCATCACGTTGGGTTTCAGTTTCCTCAATTATAAAATGAGACAATGAATTAAGATAGTCTCTGAATCCCTACTAGTTCTAGATCTATGACCTCAAATATGGAAATCAATAGGTAAGGAGGGAGACCACAGTTATCATTGATAGGGAACATTTGACTCAACAGTTGATACATTATGTAAGCCTCGAAGCTAGAAATTATTTTTTAATGCTTTTTTTTTTTAGATTTTTTTCTCGATTACATGTAAACAAAAATTTTTAGCATTTGTTTTTGTAAAATCTTGAGTTCCTAATTCTCTCCTTCCCTCCCTTCCTTTCTCCTTGAGAAGACAAGCAGTTTGATATAGAATCTACATGTGCAGTCATGGAAAGCATTCCCATATAAACCACGTTGTGAAGGAATACAGGCCAAACAAACAAAACAAATCAAGAATAATAAAGTTTTAAAAGTATGCTTAATTTATATTCCAGCTCCATCAATTCTTTCTTTGGAGGTGGATAGCATTTTTCATTTTAAGTCCTTTGGAATTGTCTTGGATTATTTATTGCTGAGTCATTCACAATGATTATCATACAATATTGCTGTCACTAGGTGCAATATTCTCCTTGTTCTCGTTTTACTTTGTGTCAGTTCATGTAAGTCTTCCCAGATTTTTCTGAAACCATCCTACTCGTCATTTCTTACAGCAAAATAGTATTTCATCACAATGGTATACCACAAAGTGTTCAGCCATTCCCCAATTGGTGGGCATTCCTTCAATTTCCAGTTCTTTCCCATCACAAAAAGAGCTGTTATAAATATTTTTGTACACAGAGGTCCTTTTCCTTTTCCTTTGATGTCTTTGGGGATACAGATCTAGCAGTGGTATTGCTGGGTCAAAGATATGCATATAGTCTATAGCTTTTGGGCATAGTTCCAAATTCCTCTCTAAAATGGTTGGATCAGTTCACAATTCTTCCAGCAGTGCATTGTATCCCAATTTTTCAATGTTGCTTCCAACATTTGTCATTTTCCTTTTCTGTTGTATGTGACATTCTAATAGGTGTGAGGTGATACCTCAGAGTTGTTTTAATTTGCATCTCTAATCAATAGTGATTTAGATTTCATATGACTATAGATAGCTTTGATTTCTTTTTTTTTTTCTTTTAGTTTTTTTCTTTTTTTTTTGGAGGGGGGAAGGTAGGGTAATTGGGGTTAAGTGACTTGTCCAAGGTCACACAGCTAGTTTTGTGTTAAGTGTCTGAGGCAAGATTTGAATTCAGTTTCTCCTGACTCCAGGGCTGGTGCTCTATTCACTGTGCCACCCCCAGCTTTGATTTCTTTGTCTCAAAATTGCCTCTTCATATCCCTTGACCATTTATAAATTGGAGAATGACTCATATTCTTATAAATTTGACTCAATTCTGTATGTTTCAAAAATGAGGCCTTTATTAGAGAAACTTGATGTAAAAATTTTCCCCAGTTTACTGTTTTCCTCCTAGTCCTGGCTGCCTTGGTTTTGTTTGTGCAACCTTTTAAATATGATGTAATCAAAATTATCCATTTTACATCCTGTAATGCTCTCTATCTCTTCTTTGGTCGTCAGTTGCCTTATCTGTAAATCTGACTGGGTGAGGTGTTGGTCTGTACTCAGTTTCTGCTAAATGGTTTTCTGGGAAGCTAGAGAATCTAAGAGATGAGGTGAAGAGTGGGTGAATTTCAGGAAATAGGGATGTGCAAAGGCACAAGAGAGGGCGTGTTAAATTCAGGGAACAAGGTACTAGGCTAGTTTGTCTGGAACCAGAGTGTGGGAAGGGAAGTCAAGCCAAATAAGTCTGTAAAGTTAGATAGAAACCAGATTGTGAAGGGCTATAAGTAATAGTGTAAATAGTTTGTATTTTATCCTAGAGGCAATAAGGAGCCAACTGAAAATTTTTGAGTAGGGGTGTAGCATAGTTAGATCTGCAGTTTAGAAATACTAATTTGGAATCTATATGGAAAATAATTGGGAAGGAACATCCAGTGAAAAGAACTTTGGGTGTCAGGATTAAGTGAGCTTTCATTTCATCAGATTTGTTATAAATAAATGGTATATACATCTAACTTAAATATAACTTACTTTTAACAGATTTTATGATTGTTATGAATGACTAATTTAGATTTTTTTTTGTTTATTGGAATAGAATTTCCTCCAATTGAAGAAACAAATTTCACTTTACAGTATATAGAAAAAGTTTAAATAAATTATAACCTACTAATATAAGGGCCCATTTCAGTGCCAGAATGCTTTTAGATCCCTTCAGACAGAAAATTCTTGTAGTTAATCATAGATAATTCTGACCAATTTTCCAACTCCTAAAGACACTTTTAAAAAATCATTCAAAGATAGAGATATAAGCTAAGATTATAATTTTCTAAAATGCAAATCTTTTCATCACTTTTAACAGTTCTAAAAAAGAATAAAATTTACTTAGGTTAAAATGAAAAGGACATTAAAGGAACATCTAATGCCAAGGGGTCCAAGTCCTTTAGAATTCCTAATTTCTGAGCAACTTTTGTTTCTTTGGTCACACAAGCACCAAACTTTCCATTTAACTATGTAGTAGATCTTGATTGTAGCAGCCTTTTTAAAGCACAGAATCATAGGACCATAGATTTAGAGGCCATCTAGTTTAGCCCCTTCATTTTACAGATGAAGAAATTTGAGAGGTCCAGAGAGTTTAAGTGACTTGTCCAAAGTCACACAAATTGTAAGTGATGGTACAGGTGGGATTTGAGCCTAGGTCCCTTGACTCCAAAGCCAGTGCTCTTTTCATTGTATCTTATTGTCTCTCAGAATCTGCTTCTGGGTCCTCTTTCTGTGTTTGGGAGAGTAGTAGGTTGCCTTCCCAGGAAATTTCACTAAACTAGCCAAATTTTACATTTGGACTTACTTGGGTGGTCCTTTTGCAATTCAAAAAAAACCCTTTTCCTTTAGTTGAAAAATCCCAAAAAGAAGTCTCTGGTCATTTTGGGGATGCTGTATATATAAATTGGTCTTGCTCTACAACTTTCAGGTTTGGATTTAGACAGTTTTAATAAAACCTGTTTAGGGTTAGCAGTATCTGACATTTAGTCATATTTATGTAAGTTGGAATAAAGCTGCATTTGGGTCTTATTGCTAACAGCTTGTAATTATTTTCTCCATTTCTCCATATTTAAAAGTATGGACATGGATAGGATATTTAAAAAATGGAATTCGCTGTTTAAACTGAAGCATTAATCTGTAGATTTAATTGCAGGATGATCCTTAAGCCAGGAAAACTAATGATATGTAACAGATTTGGTATTAACTTACATGACCTGAATGTCAGTACTTCACTTTATTTCATACTACAACTATTACAGAGGTGGCTGAAATTTAAACATGTTCTACATTCACCACTGAAGGCAGTCATTGTAGAAAGTCTGAAGTGGCATTGTTAACCGCTGGCACCTGGGCATTCTCACCCTGACATTCCCAGAAGTGCCAAACTCTCTGTGGCTTTCAGAAGTTGGAGACATCTCTTCTAGCTTCCACTGTCTCCGAGTGACTGTCCTGGTAGGTGTGATTCTGCCCAGACAGATTTTGAGTGGGAAAGAACTTGCAAGGTCATCTGGACTCCCTTATTTTATTTACATATAAGAAAATTTAGGTTTTGACTTGCAATTAGTTCATTCAATTTACTAATTGTTCATGCAATTAGTAAATGACAAAACTGAATTTGAACCAAGATCCTCAGACTCCAAATTCATTGATATTTCAGCTGCCCTGTGCGTCCTGTCAGAATATCTGTGGGGCCCCCACTTGCTGGAAAACCACATTTCTCCCTAAATCAGTTGTATTTTACTGAACATCAGTCATTTGACCTTGGAGTAATAGAATTTGCCACTCATGTGAACAGAAATACATGCTTAACTAGAAAACTCTGCTTTCTTTTTACGTAAAATTAATTAATTGATCAAGACAATACTTCCTACTGCATGACTGTGCTCCTGTATCTTGTCCTAGACCCAGTCTTCTGGATTCTGGCACCTCCCAATCTCTTTTATTCTCTCCCAAACTCTCCTTCTCTCCCTTCCCTCCAGCAGAGTGGCCTAAAGCTCTGACCTCCTCTGGAGTTTTAGGGCAGTTCAAGATGGGCAGCTCCAGACAGAGTACTTGAGTTTAAGGTTCCAGACATTTTTAGGAAAGATGTAGTCCTGCCAGTTGTTTTCTCCATTCCAAGAACAAGCAAAGAGATTCATGTAATAAAATGCAGTTCCTAAATGCTATGCCATTCATGACCTGAGGGCCTGGGGTTGGGGATGGAGTTGGGGGGTAGTATTTGGATTTTGAGGCAGTTACCAAGGACATTGAAAAAAATTGAATACTCTTAGCATTTCCATAGGATCATACAGCCAGTGCTAGAAGGGACCTCACAGACTGCCTAACCCAGACCCCTCAAATGAGAAAAATGAGACCAAAGAAGTTTAAAAATGACTTGCTAAATTTTATGTAGTAAGCATCAGAGGTAGTGGTTCTTTCCATTGTGCTACACCTGCCCCTTCTATTGTAGGAGAATAGGTAATTCTGGATAGATGGTTCATAAAATTATGAACAGTGCATTCGATATCAATATTTTGCTTATTTTTGGAGGGACAGATTTCATTATCATAGAGAATTCCTGATTAGGAAATTCCATTTTTCTGTGCAGATTTCTTGGTACCCACTCTGCACTTATTCTTAGAGTTACCTCCCTAGCGCTGAGGAAGCAGCTCATGTATCACACTCAGGCCCTGAAACCATCCATCCAGACAGCTCTACTCCTTTGGGCCATGCTTGCTTTTCTTGTCTCAATAGCTTACCGTTTTGAATTGAGTTAAAAGTCTGAGGGTAGTACTCATTTTGATTGCTTACATTACATTCACTGATAGGTTAGTCAGTATGAACATTTTTTGTGTGTCTGTCTGTGTTTAGGATAATGCTTAGGATGTGTCAAACAGTATTTGCTTTTGTTATCTGGAAAATACAATCACTGTTTTAACCTGTAGAGTAACATGTACTTGAAATGCTGGAAGTTCTACTTTGGTTCACCTTAATGAATCAATCTGGAATTTGTTCTGCTTTAGGACTACGTGACTTAACCTTGGCAGCGAAAGTTATGAAAATGTACTGGGTAGTTGACCTGTAAGAAGGAAGGCTTTGAAAAGGGGTGTGCCTAAGTTTGTCTCACTGATCATTAGCATCATGAATACTTTAAATTTTGTAGTTACTATGATATTTCTTAATGGACTCAGAATCTATTATATGGTCTAAATTTATGTTATCCTTCAAGCTAAATTAAAATGGTACTGGGCTAAGTAATAGACCTAGAAACTTTTGAAGAAAATGGAAAAGTGCTTTGAAGTCTAAGCCTATTACCACTAAAATGCTTCAGTTAAAAGAAGAATCACTCAGGTATTTGTGAGGAATGACCATTTATCTGAAAGGACTTCAGAACCAAATGTAGGGGTCTTTTGAATATATATTCAAAGTCAGAGATGGGGTAAGAAGGCTATTTAAATTTCAAGATGTACCTTCTGATTTGAGTTTGATACACTGGTGATTTTTTTTCCCTATTTAAGGGGAAATATAGGGATAGATATTCATGTAGTCACATTAAGAACTTTTTGATAAGTGAAATAAATGAAACTATTTAATTTAAAATACTTCCATATACTCAATGATCCAGCTACACTGGCTTTCTTACTTTTCCTCACACATGACATTCCTTGTTCTCAAGGTTACTTCATTCTATGTCACTCTTATCTAGGATTCTTTCATTATCTCTTTAATCATTTCTCGTTTTTATTTTAAAAAAATTTTAAAAATTTAATTCTTCCAATTAATAAGAATTATTTTTCCTCTCTTTCACTCCACCAAAATGAACTCTCACATCAAATATGCCTAGAAATGTGTGTCATGATATGCATTTCGAATCCATCCATTCTACCTCCTGGCAGGAGGCATGTAGCAGACTTCATCTTCCTTTCTCTGAACTAAGACTTCTTATTGCATTGATCAAAGATCTAAATCCTTCTAAGTTATTTTCTTTCTATAAATTATTCTCCTACTTCTGTTCATTTCACTTTTTCATGAGTTAGTTAATACTTGTGTCCTCAGTTTCCTCTGAAAGTCCATTTTATGATTTCTTTGGGGGGGGGGGAAGAGCAATTGGGGTTAAGTGACTTGCCCAAGCCACACAGCTAGTAAGTGTTAAGTGTTTAAGGCCGCATTTGAACTCAGGTCCTCCTGCCTCCAGGGCCGGTGCTGTATTGACTGCGCCACCTAACTGCCCCTATTTTGTGATTTCTTACATGTCATGATGATATTCCATTACATTCATACACCACAATCTGTCAAGCCATTTCCTAATTGATGGCTACCCTCTTAGTTTTCTTTTTTTTTTTTCCCCTTGGACTATGAAAATAATTGTTATTAATATTTTTATGCATGAGTTCTTGTCT
The DNA here is from genome assembly GCF_028583685.1 of Petaurus breviceps papuanus. NCBI lineage: Eukaryota > Metazoa > Chordata > Mammalia > Diprotodontia > Petauridae > Petaurus > Petaurus breviceps. The sequence continues at coordinate 13,158,253 of NW_027185764.1, forward strand.
TCATTCTTTTTTGGGGTATAACCTTAGTAGTGGCGTTGCTGGGTCAAATGTTATGTACAGTTTAATGACTTTGGGGGTATAGCTCCAAATTACTTTCCAGAATGGATAGACCGATGAACAGTTCCATCAGCAGTGCAATTGGTATGCTTGTTTTCCCATAACACCCCTCCTTGTAGTTTCTTACAGTGCAGTAATATTCTGTTATGTTTTCCAATAACAAAATTTGTTCAACCATTCTCTAAATTGATAGGCACTCTCTTAGGTTTTGTAGGGTTTCTGTGCCTTTTAAATTTCTTCTTCGGGATTAGGAAGGTTTTCCTTATGACTATTCCATTCCCCAACATTATCCTCTCTCTTGAGCTCCACCCCACCAAATCCTTTTGTATTTCAACATCAAACCTTTTGTTTCAGATAAGTGAGGTTCATGTGATATACACTCCTGTATCTCTTCTTCCATGTCTCTGATGCCCTTCTCACATATCTCAATTACGAGATAGATCAATTTCTGTCTCCTTTCTCCTCCTTTTTACATTGGCATATTCCTTGTCTTCTCTCCTTTAAAACTTTCTGAAGTTCATCCCTGTGTCCTCTGTTTCACTTATTTAATGCTTTGAATACATTTAAGTTCTATAAAGCCTTGTTTATTTTCCTCTGTTAGAAGCCTTCCTGTTGCTCAAAATAATTTCCCTTTCTGATTTCTCTTTTCTCTCTTTTTCATTTCAGAGTTCCTACAACACTATGAACTTTTTATCAGAAACACTTGTTGAAAGCTCTCTACTATATTAAAATCCATTTTTTTTCCATTAGGATTATGTTCACCTTTATAAAAGTAAGGTATTCTTGGTTGTAAGCCTCTATCTTTTGCCTTTGGAATATGGTATTCCAAGATCTTTAATTTTTATTAGAAGCTGCCAGGTCTCATGTGATCCTGATTGTGGTTCCTTAGTACTATGCTTCTTTCTGGATGCTTACAGTAGCTTTTCTTTGATGTGGGAACTCTGGATCTTGGCTATGAAATTCTTGAAACATTTCCTTTTGGGATTTCCTTCAGGAGGTTATCAGTGGATCATTTCTCTCTTTGTGCCCTGGTTCTAATAGGTCTGGACAGTTTTAATTCTGATTTCTTAAAATATAGGGTTTAAGTTGTAAAAAAATGGATAGTTTTCAGGGAGTCCACAATTACTCTTAAATTATCTCTCCTGGATCCATTTTCCACATGATTTGTTTTTGGTATCAGATATTTTACATTTTCTCTTTTTTTTTAGTCACTTGCTTTAGATCAACTTCTCCCTAAGGCTTTCTCTATTTATTCTATTTCTTGACTTCTCTTGGAGTCATTGATTTCTTTTTGGTCTATTTCAGTTTTTAAAAGGGAGATTGTGGCTTGAGTAAGTGTCTTTGCTAAGAAAACCCCAAATGGGGTCATGAAGAGGTGGACGTGATGTAAATGACTGAACCATTAAATAATTTTTCCGATGTGTGTGCACATCTATATGTATCTTCTTAGATATACTCACATACTTTTTGCCTTGTGAATAAACCTAGAAAAATGTTCTCATGTGGTTTTGGAGTATGTGACCTTGAACACAGGGCTGAGATAGGGAAGATCATGTATTGCTTTGAACTTGTTGAGTTTAAGATTTATATGAAGAATGAAATGAGCAGAACCAAGAGAATATTTTATACAGTAATAGCAGTATTGTTTTGAGAATGACTTTAAATGAGTAAGTTATTTTGAATATTATAAATACCCAAAAAACTATAAAAGATACATGAGAAAAGATACTATCTGAATTCAGAGAAAAAACTGATAAATATACATACATACATACGTGTGTGTGTGTGTGTGTGTGTGTGTGTGTGTGTGTGTGTAGAGAGAGAGAGAGAGAATGAGAGAAAGAATGAGAATGAATACTTTTTAGAATTTGGATATAATGGTAGCCATCTAGGGGAAGGGAAGAAAAAAAGAGAAATCTACATGATAATTTTGTTGTATTTTTGAAAAGAAAAACAAGTTGTGCAAAGTAGATTTGCAGTTTCGTGTGCAATCATTTTTTTTATTGTACTACATTAATGGAAATGCTTGTTTTATTCCATAAATTGAGAATAAAATTTTAAAATAGATGCCTGTGGGACATCTAGTTTGAAATGCCCAATAGACAAGGATAAGAGAATTGGAGCTCAGGAGAGAGACTAGGGTTGTATTATATCTTAGGATTCATCTTCATAGAAATTTTAATAATTCCTTGGGAGTTGATGAGGTCATCAAATGATAAACTATGGGCTTAGGCATGGGGCTTCAGTATACAGCCAACCTGTCTTGCCCCTAGTAGAAGTTTTACATAAATGTTTGTTGAATAGAATAATTTTTTTTGCTATCTAGTTTTATATGTAGAGTCAGTTAGCTAAACTGTTTGAGCAGGTACAGTGAAGGAACCCCGATAAAAATGATAATAGACTAAAGATAGTGTCAGTCTGGCATAGTAGAAAGATCGTTGCACAGGGAGTTAAGTGCCTGGATTAATTTTTCTCTGTAATTTTGGGCAAATTGTTTATTCTCTGTCTCTCATTTGACCTGCAGGGGAAAAAAAAAAGATCCTGGACTCAGAACCTTGGGTCTTAGATCTTGCTTAGGTCGACTCCTCCCTAGGGCTTTCTTCTTTTACTTTAACTTCTAAATTTCCCAGATCTCTAAATCCAAATTCTAAGCACCCAGTTTTCCTAATCTTAAAGGTCCTTGTGATTTCTTGGCTTGAGTTCAAAGATTCACTAAGCCTAATCTCTTAATTGTCTTTCTTCTGGAACTGCCACTAGAATTATATGCCTGGTTCTAGTATTCTCTCTTTTTTTCCTTCTCAACCCTGTGGTCAGCGTCACATACTCCAAAACCACAAGAGTACATTTTCTAGGGTTTATTCACAAGGCAAAAAGTATGTATGTGTATCTAAGGAGATATAGATACGCACACACATCAGAAAGATTGTTTAATGTTCTTGTTGTTCAATCATGTCAATCATATCTGATTCTTCATGACCACATTTGGGGTTTCCTTGGCAAAGATTTTGAAATGGTTTGCCATTTCCTTCTCTAGCTCATATTACAGATGAGGAAACAGGCAAACAGGGTGAAGTGATTTGTTCAGGCTCCCCCAACTACTAAGTGTCTGAGGCCAGGTTTGAACTCAGGAAGATGTCTTCTTGATTCCAGGCCTGGCACTCTAGCCACTGTGCATTTAGCTGCCCCTTTTCAATGTTCACTGGTACCTAATCTTTCCAGCCTTTGCCCTTAAAGTTCTTTCTGGGTCTAGTTCAGTTTTCTTGATCCCCTCTTCCAGCCTTTGAGATTCATCTAGCTGGGGACCCCAGATCAAGCACATTTTACCCCTTTTATAATTCTCTTTTAGGCATTGGGGCTTTCTGTTATCAAGCATTTGGATTTCTACCCACATTATATTTAATAATTGGCTTACAAAATGTTTTCCTTCTCTCTACCCAAAGTGAGGAGGGGATTTTTAAAATAAAAAGATCACTTAAAGTTTTTTCATAGCCTCCAAACTACAGTGGAATACTACTCTAGAAGCATAGAAAGGTCCATCACATTCCTCATTTATACAATAAAAAGGCAGAACTAAAGCATTTCTGATGTCCATATATGTGTGTGTATGTATACAACACAGGAGGTTTTTTGTGGGGAAATAATTTATAAATTTTAAAGTTATGTGTTGTTATTATAAGAGTGACTTCATGAAATGCTTTTGAAAATGTGACAAGTTATTGTTCCCTGTTGGAATAAAGGAGTAAAAATGTATTTTAAAACAACTTGTGACAACTTGTTAGGTACCATATACTTAGGTACTTTCTATTAAAAACTACTTAGCTATTGAAGGTTGCTTTAGCCCTTTGTATTCTTATTCTACTTTTGATCAAATTTATTGGAGTTTTGCTTACTTGAGTTCAAATCCTTCCTCAGACACTAATTGTGTGACCCTGGTCAAGTTACTTAACTACTCTTGCATTCAGTCTTCTCAAGTGTAAAATGGGCATAATAGTAGCTCTTTTTTCAGAGTTGTTAAGAGGATCAAATGAGATACTACATATAAAATGCTTTGTTAACTTTAAAACGCTATAAATGTTAGCTTCTCTCAATTAAATGAACACAGAGGAGGCATCATATTTTTACATTTTCTGGTCTCCTATTTTTTTAATATTGACAATGATTTGTTGTAGCTGTAGTGCAGAACACTGGAAATACTATTTATTAACATTAATATTTTTAAAGGCAAAAGCATGGTAATATAAATAAAATTAGAATGAGACTATTTCAAAGCCTGTTTTATTTAACTTGTGCTTATCCCATTATCTCAATTACTGACTGCCACAACCTTCTTGCTGGTGTCTGCTGATGTCTCTGTCCCATTCCTGCTCTCCAGTCTAATCTACACAGTACTGTTAAGATCATTTCTCTCAGAAACCATTTTCTTTTATTAGAAAAAAAAAGCTTAATGACATCTTTTGTCTTTATATCATAGTCATTTCCTCCTTCCCACAATGAACTCTTCCTCTTGAAAAAGAAAAAAAACAAGAAAATAACAGATTATATCAGACAATTTATATAATAGTCTGGCCTTGTAATCCTTAAAGGAGCAAATATGTTTCAGAAAGCATTTTCTTTTCTTTTTTAAAGTGTGCTTAGGTCTGTAAACCATAAGTTCTTTCTCTGGGGATGGATAGCATTTTTCATCTGAAGTCCTTCAGAGTTGTCATGGATTGTTGTATTGCTGAGAGTAGCTAAGTCATTCACAACTGATCATTTCACAATTTTGCTGTTACTTTGTACCCAGTACATTGCACTTTGTATCAGCCCATGAAAGGTTTTTCTGAGAACATTGTAACCATACTTAAAGTACAATGGTATTCCATCAACCATTTTCTTTTTTTTTTTTAGGTTTAAATGTGATTTTGGGGTTTTAAAATGCTAATTGTTTTTTTTTTACACCACAGTTATTTTTTTTAATATTAACCCATCCCCATAGAGCCATCCCTCATAAGAAACAGTAAGTAGTGTCTGACACTGTGACTTCTAACAACATATTCAGCATTCTATACCCATATAATCACCTCTTTACCAAGGGGAGGAAAGTCTGTCAGAATCCATATTCCGCAAGGTCTTTTTTCTGCTTAATGTCTTCTGTAAGGTCTACTTGTCTTCCATTAGATCAAATCTAAACTTTTCATCTATCATTTAAGATGCTTTGTGCCTGTTACTCTTGTAGACCCCCATCAAGCTATTTCTTACTTATATAAGTCCACATCTAATCTGGCTTTTTGTCCTTATCCATATCCATCATTGTTGTTCAGTTGTTTTCAATCGTTTGACTCTTTGTGACTCCATTTGGAGTTTTCTTGGCAGAGATACTGGAGTGGTTTGCAGTTTCCATTTCCAGCTCATTTTATAAATGAGGAAATTTAGGCAAACAAGATTTAAGTGACTTGCCCAGAGCCACATAGCAAGTAAGTGTCTGAGGTCAGATTTGAACTCTGATCTTCCTGATTCCAGACCTGGCTCTCTATTCACTGTGTCACCGAGCTGCTAACCATATCCTTCATTTCCTTTCAAGCCCACTTCAAGATTTTTCTTCTCTAAAAGATTTAACTTAACCTGATTTAACTTCTCTCTACAACGATCACTTATTTCCTTGTTTTCCTTGACATTACTATATGACATTTGCTTCTATTTTCTAATTCCTTGTTTTTATAATACATTTGTCTAGACAAGATAATTTCCTTGAGAATAAGGATTATATTTTGAAATTCTTTTATATCTTTCAAAATGCTTAGTGCTATGACTATAGTAGGTGCTTAATGAATGCTTGAATGAAGAGGTTGTATTATTATTTTTGCTTGATTAGCCTCTTTCAAGACAATGACAGTTCTTAAAGTTCATTTTTGTCAAAATGTAATGGATAATTTCTACTTCAGATGAGAAACCAAAGGTATTTAGTCCAGTTCTTCTTTTTTCTCACTTCTTTCTTGGATTACCTTCATATTCTCTGTTACTGTTATTCTCCCTACTTTTCCCTTTTCTTCATTCCACCCCAAAACAAAACATCTGGGGTTGATATTATATCCAGCCTTTTGCCTTCATTGCTGTCAGTCTTTTAGTGAAGAAGTGATAATATTTTTATATAAGTAGTTCCCTCTCTTCTTTGAATATTTATAGAAAAATAGGTCTTCTGGTTTACTTGAGTTGTATTAGGGAAAAGACTCATCAGTGCTTTTACTTTTCTGTTGGACTGTATAATGTTCTGTGTTCATTAGTAAAAAGCTCTATTAACAAAGCCTACCATAGATACTTAACTAGGAGCCAGTCATTTCATTCATCTAAAATAATGCATGAATAGCTACAGAAAATCTTACTTTTTCAGGCTCTTAGTAGTGGTTAGTAACTATAGTGTTCCTGAAAGACTTATTGTGTCTAATCTCTTAAACTGTATTGAGACTGGTACCATTCCAATAAATAGGAGGTCAAGGAATGTTCCTAAAGAATTCTGAAACTGTAAATTCATGTAGTTATTCTGTTAGCACAGTATACACAGTAGGAGAGCAGTTTGGCCCGTTGGCTTTAGCAGAAACTTAACTTCAGAATTCAGTGTTAATTCTTGTTCTCCTATTGACCAGGATCCTATGTAAATTACTCTAGTTTTAAAAATTGTCATAACTGTGATCCCTACCTTCGGTTTCTCTCTGCCTCCCAGTTCTGTCTTACACAATGCTTTCAAAGTCATCTTTCTCTGTCTTTCTTCATCCCTATCTCCTTCCTCCTATCCTTTTCCCTTTCCTTTTTACTGTCTCTCCCTCCCTTGCTTTTCTCCCCAGTCCCATAGCTGTAGAGAGAGACCACAGAAGCTTTGGCTGACTATTTCTGACCTGGGCTAGTTGAATCTTCCTTAAATATTCTGGTGAACCTCCCCTCGCAGTGGCACATCATTGTTACAGATACCCACTAACTTAAGCTTTTTTGATCCTTACATGGGATTATACGTGTGTTCCATCACACCTGGCCAAAGTCATCTTTTAAGCAGAAGTTCTTTCTAACTTGTGCCCAATTAATAGAAACTTTGAGATAGACTCCCAAATCTTTATGGGGCTAGAAACCATTTAGTGTTTGCCCAGTTGCACCATCTTAGTGGGGACACATGAAAATAAGTGCTTTCGATGGTGGAAATATTCCCCAGTGGTTCATTCTTCTCATTTGTCTTTTTTCAAAAATGGAAGTATTGTTGTCAGTGTCACCTCCTACATCAGTAACTTATTCTTTATTGAAGTCTGGCACCATAAAATGAATACTAAATATAAAACTAAATATCACTGAGTGTTGTGTAGGAGGAAGATGAGAAATCCTATAAATATAGTGATAACTTCCATTTATGTATAATTTTAAGGTTTTTGAAGCACTCTTTTAGTTATATAAAACAGATAGTCCCCATTAGAAGAATCTCCATCTTACAGGTGAGGAATTTAAGTCTCAAATTATGGAACTTGCATACATATGATCACTGGTCTAGCAAGTGCTAGAACTGGAATGGCAGTTCAGGACTATTAAATCCAAAGCCCAGTGTTTTGTTTTGAATCTGTGACCACATCTCCAACAGCGCAGCTGGCGGGGTACTTCTTTGCATTTTCTTCATCTCCTGTGAGTACTTGATAGAGGATGAAGACCATTCATTGATTGTCTTTTACTCTGCTATATAATTCTTTTTTTCTGGCCAATCTGTTTCTCTAATGACATCATTTATACTATATTTCTTGCATGTTTCCTTGTTTGTAACATTTTGTAGCCTGCCCATAACTATTAGCATCTCTCCATTGTCCTTTCAGTTGAGCCCCAACTTCAGTTCTTAGAAGATTTTGGTATTTCTTGACGTACATTCCTTGATGACATGGAACATCACTAGAAGAATATTGGTATTAAAAAAAAAATAGACCTTTGTTTCAGAGAGACCTTTGAGGTCATTGGAAGAATTATGCAATTTCCCAAAGGCAATCCCACACACTATCCTCTTCCTGTCCAATTCTGGGCTTAGTTTATTACCCATTTTCAATGTCTGTCCTAGATTTATTTACTAATGGATCACAGAATATAAGTTGGTGAGGGTGGAGCACATTCTAGGAATGGAGAACAGTCTGAGCAAAGGCATGGAGCTGGGAGATAAGAGTATCATGGAAGAGGAACAGTAGAAAGGACAGTTTGGCTCGTCTATACTAAGACTGGAAAGGTAGGGTGGAACTAATTTGTGAAGAGCTTTAAATGCCGAACAAAAGAGTTCACATGGCCTTCTGAGTAGCCACTGGAATTTACTGAATAGAGGAGTAGTAACGTTAAGTAATTTCCAGATCAAATGGCCTTTTTTTCAGTTCTCGTCCTTTTTGACCTCTGCATCCTTTGATACTGTCAGTCTTTCCTTCTTTTTGATACTCTCTTCTCTAGGTTTATCTGCCAGTGTTCTATCCTGGTTCTTCACCTACTTAACTGGCTGCTCCTTCTCTGTCTCCTTTTCTGGATCTTCAGCCTGATTAATCCCACTACAGTGGCTGTATATTGATCCTTAAACATCGTAGCCCTCTGTATATCAGTCTTAATTCTCTCCACTACATTGAGGATGAAGGTTGAATTTGAATCTTCTTTTCAAATACCTCAGATTTTATACATAGTAGGTGCTTAATAAATGTCTGCTGAGTTTAATAGGATAGGACCTTTCTAGATTAATCATAGGATCTTAGATAAAGAGCCAGAAGGAGCCTAAGTGGTCATCTGATGAAACTCAGGCCCAGAAAGAGTAAGTGACTTGTCAAAAATCACCCAGGTAAATTAGTAAGTAGCAGAACTGGGATTCAAAGCCAGATCCGTTGATTGAAGATATATGCTTATTCCATTACACTGTGCTTCCCACCTACAAATTTATATCATTAAGCATAATTCTTCTTTTTTACACAGTCATATTACACCATCATGCCAAAACAACAGATTGACTCCCAGTCCAACTAATCAAGAAACATATTCATTATGTACTATGGGGGCAGCTAGGTGGCACAGTGAATAGAGCACCACCAGCCCTAGAGTCAGGAGGGCCTGAGTTCAAATCTGGCTGAAGACACTTGACACTTAATATCTGTGTGACCTTGGGCAAGTCACTTAACCCAGATTGCCATGCCATTCCAAAAAGAAAAAAAAATACTATAGAGAAGTTTGGGATGGGGCTGAAGGTTCCACAGATGTTTTCTCTTGAGACTTGTACTTAATTACTTTTATGACAGGATGTATGAGTAATGTATTCTCCACTGTCATCCTGCTCTCTTCTTGGTTAAACTCCACACTGACTGCCCTGAAGTGACTGGTTGCAGTAGCCTTGGAATCTTCCTGGTGGTCGTCTTACCTCCTCAGGGAGAAAAAGAGATGGAGGAACTACTGGGGAAGTCACTTAATTTTGTGGCAGCGTAAGATTTTTCCCATTAGAAACCTGAGACAAAAGACAATTTTGAATTCTTGCTCTTCCCCTCAACTATTTATAAGTTTATGGTTGAAGAGAATAGCATTATTTAAATGACAGCTTTACAATCTCTTCTGCTGGATTAGATAATTATTTATTATTATCAACTAGAAAGGGGAGTTGGGGAAAGTTAGTGAAGTAGATGTGTTAATTAGAATCAGGAGAAGAGGATAGATGAGTGAATCCATGTTTTTAAAGTAGAACCTTAAAGCAATGTTAGTGAAAAATAACTTAATAATCATTAATTTCTAGATTATTTATATGTTTATATACACATTTTTACACAGGTGTAAGCAGGAATACTTAAACTTTAGAAATAACCGTTGACAACTTAAGTCTTAATCAAAAAGCATGTAATTTACTTTCTTATTATGTTTAATCAATAATATATTTCCTTGTGTGGAAACCAAACTATTAAGAGGATCTTAAATTCTAATAATAGCTATTTGAATCCCATTAATATGTTACTTATACTTCCAGACTGAGATATACTGTAACTTTATTTTCTCAATGGTCAGTAATAAAAATAATAGATAGCATTTATATAATACTTAAAGGCTTACAAAACATTTTATAAATATCATTACTTTTTTATCTTCATAGCAACTCTGTGAGGTAGGTGCTTTTATTAACCTTATTTTACAGATGAGGAAACTGAGGCAAACAGGTTAAGAGACTTGCCCAGAGTCACACAGTAAGTAAAATGTCTGGGGCTGGATTTGAACTTAGGTCTTCTTGACCTTCTAAGGGAAACAAAGGATGCTGAGAAGCAGAGATGAGAATGGAGTGGTTTTCATCCGTGAGGAATCATTGTGTAATTGTAGGAGGCAGATGAAGGAATAGTTTTGTTTATATACTTCTTTGGTGGGATTATAAGAATTTGTGAAAGGGAATAATATGAAATAAGACTGGAAAGTTTGTGGGAAGTCATACTGTAGAAGGCCTAAGATGCTGAAATAAAGATTTTATATTTTATCTTCTAGGCATTAGGAGCCACTAAAAGTTTTTGAACAAGAGAATGACGCAGTACTTTGCCTGAGTAAGATTATATTGGCAATTTTGTGGCGGATGTATTGTAGTGGGAGGGAGAGCAATGTTAAGGCTATTACAGAAATTCAGATGATAGATGGTTAGGCCCAGAGTTTGTGTAGTGGCCTTGGAGTTAGAGAAAAGGGTACAGACAGAGAAAGAAGCTGGCTGTGGGGGATGAGAGAGAAGAGTCAGTGACTCCAGCATTGCACACCTATGTGACTAAGGGTGGCAATGCCCTTAATAGAAATAGGGGAGTTCATGTGGCTTAAATGTGGTTGATGTTGATTAAATTGTGGTTGCAATTTAGCTATTACAGAAAAAAATAAGTTATATTGGTATAGACCAAGTGGTCACAGAGTAGGCTCTGGAAAACAGGTAATCGTTTCTTAGTATTTCTGTTATATATAAATATATTTGTAATATATATAATATATAAATATAAATATATTTATATTATTTCTGAAGTATTATTCTAAATCCTGGGAATGTGCAGAACAAAAAATGGTCCTGTCCTTCTTCTGAGGAAGAAGGTCACATTCAGTTTGTGTGTGTGCCTGTGAACACCAAGCTAAGGAATTTATACTTTATTAAGTAAGGTGAACCACTGAATGTGTTTGAGCAGAAGATCCAAGTGATTGGGCCTACACATAAGCAAAATTTGTTGGGCAGTGATGAAGTATAAATTGGAGAAGGAAAGAGACAAGGGAGACCATTTGGAAGGCTTTTTGGAAGGCTTTTATAATCTAGTCAAGAGATAATGTGGAGGGGCAGCTAGGTGGTAAAGTGAATAGAGCACTGGCCCTGGAGTCAGGAGGACCTGAGTTAAAATCCAGCCTCAGACACTTAACACAAAAACTAGCCATGTGACCTTGGGCAAGTCACTTAACCCCAATTGCCCTCCAAAAAGCAGAAAGAAAGAAACAGAGAAAGAAAGAGAGAGAGATAATGTGGGCCTGAACTAGGGTTGGTAGCTATAGTTATATCAGTGTGGGGGCAAATAAAAGTTAGACTGCAGAGGTAAAAATGATAGAACCTGGCAATTTATAGGATATCTCAGATGAAGGAGAAGAAAGAGAAAAAAATACTTAAAGGTTTTGAGTTTAGGTGACTGAGAGAATAGGAATGTAGAATAGGAAATAGAGATAGAGGAGTTAGAATAGATAGCAAGTTTTGGACGGAATGTGATCTGGGATTTGGATTTCTGCACTATGATTTAAGATACAGGAATGAGGCCAGTGCATCTATTGAAAGCCAATAATATTTGCCTAGAGATTTAAACATCAGATGTAAAGAGCTTTAAACTGAAAATATAGAAGTTGGAGGGGGAAAAATCCTATATTCATCCCCCAGGAAGTATAACAGAGAGTAGCTGCTAGGACATTGGAAAAAGGTTATCAGTGGTGAACATCAGTTACTTTCAAGAGACAGTATTGAAGAAGGACCCTTAGCCTCAGAAGTGAACATAGGATTTGAAATCGGGTTTGTGCTCATATCATCTCTGTGGCCTAGTTCCTGTGTGTTCTGTGTCCTGTTCTGTTGCAATTGCTTTGGGGAGTTTGAGGCTTTCACAGGAGAGACAGACTGGCCAGTGATGCTAAAAGCATGAGGTTTATATGAACTGGGAACATTTTAACTAACATAAATAAAAGCCTAAAGCTTATTTTAAATACCTGGGGATACAGAATGGGGAAGAGGGAACAATGTAAGAGTGGTTCAAGGCAAAGGATGCTCAGACCTGAAAAAAACTAATAGGAACTGGGTCACAGTGGCCAGAGGAGACATACATCCAAATCTGAATCACCAGAGAGATAAGGATACAGCTGCATCATAATCGTTGATCAGCAGGGAAATATTGTCTTTCCTCTTTTGTGATAATTTTAAGACCATAGCAGAAGGAAGGGTGTGTGGGGCTGGTGGGATCTTTTGAGAGACTTTTTTGAGAGTCCCTTTTGAGCTGACATCTAGGTTATAATGGAAACGCTCTTTTCGCTCCTAATTTGATGTGGAGTTTCCTAGATCCTTTGTACTTTGAGAGCTTTATAGAGCCTAGTTCGGACACATTTGATTGTTTTCTGACCTTTGATGTCACAGGCAGAGAGATGTGAGGGATCAGCTAAGAAGCTTGGTTGGACACCAGTGAGGAAAGAATCTTCTGTGCTGGAATATGAAAATATAGTATGTGGAGATTTCTGTTACAAGGGTTCTGGAAAAGAGATTAGAGTAGTGGTGACAAAACGGAAGAAGGGGTGTGTCTAAAGCAGGGACTGTGCATTGCAGAGAGACGAGACAAAAAACAGACAAACATATAGGTTTTTCTAATCCTACCACATCTTGGGAAATCTACTTCACCCTTTCTGAGTCTTGGGTTCCTCTCCTCTGGAATGAGTACTAGATGGTCTCTAAGGACTTTTACAGCTCTAAATCATGTGAACACAAATACAGAAAGTTTGGGTAAATAAACAAGATGTTCCGGACATCTTAATTCAAAAAGATCAATTTGAATTCCTAGGTTTGGTGAAAACATGGCAAACTGTGATATGAATGTACTTTATTTGACCACACCACTTGGGTTAAAGAGCTGAGTTCAAGGATTTGCAGGAAATTGGTACTCAGGATGCTGGTATAAGCGTATACTTTATTCCTATACAGCACAATAAGCAGGCAAAAACAAAAGCACACACACGTACACACACATATACATATACGGGAGTACATGCTAGAATGGGATCTGAGCAGGAAAGTTTTACACCTTAAAGATGGGCTTGGTTGAGAACAGGTAATCAGTGCCACATGGGAGAGGACATTCCTAATCAGACTCTGCTGTGGAAGGAATTTTTTCCAGGTCACTTGTTGTTACCAGATTTGGGTGGGGGTGTTTCCTAATCAGGACCAGGAATTGGTCAAGGGTTTGAATTGGTATTTGGGGACCCTAGAAATAGGTGTCAGAGCAGAGCTGCTACACTCAGTTTGGGAGCGTTATCCAGGCAGGAGTCACGATCATTTACCTGTTTGATACAGGGTCAGAATGAGGCAGGACTGTAGCAGAGCACATGCAGTATGTCATTGCTTATATGTCTATGGCCATTAGGAAGACTTAGCTGAAGTGACTCTATATTGGAGTCCTGTCATTTATAACTACAACATGAAACAATCTGTTTCGAAAATCACAGGCTGGAATTTTCTTATGGAAAGGTATCCATTATTCAGAAGAAAAAAAAGATTTAAAGAGCAGTTGAATTGTACATTATACTTTAAAAACACATATTTATGAGGAAATAGGATGGAAAACTTGGTGGAAAACATTTGGCAACCAGTGAAGGAAGGATCAGAAGAAAAATTGTAGTAGGAGAGGAGGTAGATGGTTAAGTTTGGGAAATAGTTCATAAACCTAGATTGGAAAAAGAGGGATGTGAATTCTCTCTGCTCACCGACTTGGCTGCCTTCCCTCTGACTTGTTTCCTAGTACCAGCTAAAATCCCACCTTCTATAGGACGCCTTTCTTGAACCACCGTAATTCCAGTTCCTTCCCTCTGTTGATTATTTTCATTTATCCTGGATATCGCTCATTTGTACATTGTTGTTTGCTTGCTATCTCCTGTTAAACTGTACTCTCCTTCAGAGCAGGGACGGTCTTACCTTTCTTTGTATTGCCAGTGGTTAGTACAGTGCCTGATGCATATCAGGTGCTTAATAGATTATTTTATTGACTGCCTGCCTGATTTAGACATGTTCTGGGATTTCCTGCTAACAGCAGAACAGCTGATAAATTCTTGTCTTCCCTTAATGGTGGTTTCACTCTGTAGAAAGTAGTGGAAGCATAGAATGGAGCTATTTTTCTGGACCTTATTCTGAAGGCAATATTTGCCAAAGTAAAAATGATTGGAACCTTGGAAGGTTCCAATAAGCACTCTATTTTTGAATTTGCAGTAGAGAAGAAATTAAGGAGCATCAGAAAAGACTTTGTGTAAAATAAAAGATTTTAGCTGGACTTGGATAGGAAGTCAAGGAAGCTAATGAAACCAGTAGGCGAAGATAATCCAATTCCTTCTGTCTCCAAACTAGGTTTTTAATTTGTAAGTTTATAGGTTATGGTTGTAGTCAGACTCATAGTGTGACATACTCCCTAGTTGCTGAGAGAATGGATTTCAGAGATTGTGATGAGTAGGCTTCTTTGGCTTAAAAAATGTTATAAAAGGAGGTAGTGCTGAGAGGTCTGAGATGCTTTATGATGACATAAAAAAAAAACTTCTGACAAGAAAAGAGAAAACACTACAAGCTACAGGGATTCTCAGCCTCTTTTGAATCGTGGACCTTTTTGGCAATCTGGTGAAGCCTATGAACTCCTTTCTTTTCAATGAACCCCTTCTAAGAATAATGCTTTTAAATGCATAAAATAAAATACATGAGATTACAAAGGATTAAAAAAAAATTTTAAGTTCATAAGTCCCAGGTTAAGAACCCTAGTTGTGTTGGGAACCCTAGTATCCATTTTCTCATTTTAAAAATGTGGGTGTTGAATTAGGTAACACAGAAGCACGTGGCAGAAATGAAATTTAAACCTTGGTCCTCTGACTCTTAATCCAGTGTTTATTTCTATTTATTTCCTGTCCATCTTTCCCCACATATTGGACATACCCTCGCCCCCTGCAAAACTGTTCATTGCAAAAAAAAAATTAAAAGGTTAGACAAAAAACCCACAACCGATAGTATTTGGTACGGTCGACACCTGTAGTTCCCCAACATTATACAAAGAGGAAGTAAATTTCACTCTCTGTTTCCCAGGATCAAGTTGTCGTCACTTGATTCAGCTGCCTTTTAGTGTTGTTTAAATTTACATGATTGTCGTCATTGTGTAGCTCGTTCTTGTTGTTCTATTTACTTAATTCTGCATCAGCTCATAAAAGTTTTCTCATGTTCCTCTGGATTTCTCACATTTCATTACATCCATATTGTCAAGAAATTGTTACTCAAACATGGCAAAAACAGAACTATCACTGTCACGGAGGAGATCTAGTACAAAGTCCAAGTCAGGAAGGAATTTTCTATAGATTATGAGGTTTTCTTGATGCTTCTTTTTGGGGGGTGACATTGTGCTGATTGCATAAAGCCCCTGAATGTTTCAGATCCTTTAAAATAACACTTTAACACTTTTAAATACTTTAAAACACTTTTAAAATTTTGGTTTAATTACTCACACAGGAGAAACTAAGTAGCAATTGAATAAATATCCTATCAGGTTTGTTCATCAGCACATATACCTGGGATAGATTATGCCAGAGGACAATGAGTTGAGCCTGTTATTGAACCAGGAAGGAAAAAGTGGACTGGATCAGCTTTGGGAAATAATAAAGTTCTTTTAACCCCACCCTAACTTCTTCCTAAGACAGAGGCTCATACTTTTAATAGCAGTATCCTTCTGGTGGTACTATATGACTATAAGTCTTGAAACTTTAGTCTTCAAAGAATTTAAAATGAGGGTCAGCCAAAGGACAGTAGAAAGGTTCATGGTGGGCATGAGCGGATTATAACACGTTAAACAGGGAGTTGCAGAGGAAAAATGGCATAAAATATATCGTCAAATAAATATATGGTCATAAAATAAGATGGGCTGGGTAACATGGGGAGAGTAAACCCCTGATAATACTCAAAATGTCAAGGGAAAGCAAGGAAGTAGAGTTTCCTTCAGCAAATTTATGGAAGGGTATACACCAGCAGACATGGGTGTCTTGTGATTTCCATTATTGTAGGGCATAATCACATTGGTGAGATCACAGATTTGAGTACAGTCCATTCATGTCACAATTTGTTTAGCCATTCTCCAGTAGATTGGCACTCTCAGTGTTATTTTTTTTCTATCCTTCTTTCTGACTGACTTCCTTAGAGACATTCAACCACTTGTGAGATTGTTTCATGACTTTTCTCACATTTCAGATTGTTTTAGAAATGGTTGGACCAATTTACAGTTCAGTTATCAGTACATTAGTACCATTTTAAGTTTTGGGGGTTTGTTATTTTGGAGGGAGGAAGGCAGGGCAGTTGGGGGTAAGTGACTTGCCCAAGGTCACACAGCTAGTAAGGGTTAAGTGTCTGAGGCCTGATTTGAACTCAGGTCCTCAGGGCTGGTGCTCTTTTCACTGTCACCTAACCGCCCCCATTTTAAGTTCTTAAAAGACATTCATTACAGCTAGAATAAGAGTAAGTTACTGAGAAGGAACATGAATAATGTGGTGCTAGAAGATTAGTGTCAGGAAAGATAGAACTCAGAATGAGCTGAGGCTGCAAAGAAAATGCCCTTTCTTATCTCTGCCAGGGGCAGCTAGGTGCATAGAGTGCTGGGCCTGGAGTCAGCCAGACTCACCCAGACTGTGTGACCCTGGGCAAGTCACTTAACCTTATTTGCCTCAGTTCCTCATCTGTAAAATAAGCTGGAGAAGGAAATGGCACAAACCATTCTAGTATCCTTGCCAAGAAAACCCCAGATAGGGGTCACAAAGAGGCAAACACAAATGAAACATGGAAAAACAACCACAGAATTACAGTCAAGGGCACCACTGGCCTGGCCTCCTCCTCATCTAATTTTACAAGTTAGTGGCATATGTAATTCTTCATTTTCACTCTGGTTTACTCCTTCCCCCATAACCATTTTGTTTCCAAGTCCTGTTCACTCTACCTTAGTAATATCTCTTGTATATGTCCCCTTCTCTCCTCTGACACGGCTGCCGCCTTGGTTCAGACCCTCATTGCCTCATTCCTAGGCTATTTATTGCAGCAGCCTTCTGGTTGATCTCCCTGACTCAAGGCTCTCCCTATTCTAGTCTGTCTTCTACACAGGTGCCCAAGTAATCTTCTGTAAACCCTGGTCTGACCATGTTATTCCCCTACTTGGTCAGTGTCAGTGGCTCCCTGTTATCCCAAGAATCAAGTCTTTCCCAGCCTGCCCTCTTTCCAGTCTTATTACATCTTACTCAAATAAGACACTTCATCTCCTGACTTGGTGCCTTTTCGATGACTGTCCAATACACCAGAAGTGCTCTCCCTCCAGGTCACTACCTTCTCCATCCCCACGCTTACTTCAGGTCTCACTTTAAATCCCACTCTTCTGCAAAAGGCTTTTTTTATTACCCTGTCCCCCTCAAGGGTAGTGCCTTCCCTCCAAAATTACCTTCCATTTACATTGTATGTATCTTGTATGTACAGAGTTGTTTACATGTTATTTCCTTCCCCCATTAGAATGTGAACTCCTTGAGGGCAGGCACTGTTTTGTTTTTTCTCTTCTTTATGTTCTTAGTGTCAAGCACGTACTAAACATGTAACAAATGCTTGTTGACTTAAAAAGGACCTTTGAAAAGTTGTTAGAGGTAAGAGGAAGATCAAGGAAGTTGTAGCCTTGCTGCTTGAGAGAGGTAGGATTGTGATTATGTACAACCTAAGGCGGAATTACTCGATTCTCATTTTTGTTTTGTTCTCCTTACAAAGGAGAATGTGTTTGGCCTGTAAATTAGAAAGGCAGTAAACAGGACATGGAACCCAAGATAAGTGAGGAGGTGGCATGAAACACTTCTGTAAATTAAAGTCACCAAGTCCAGATAAACTGTATCCTAAGATAGTGAAAGAATTGGTGGATATGATTGTTAAACTGCTGACAGTGATCATTAACAATGTGCCACAGGACTGGAGATGTCCCGGCTTTCCAAAGAGGGAAATAAGCAGATTATTCAAAGTACAAGCTGGCAAGTTCAGCTTTGCTTCTTGGAAAATTACTAGAATTATTAAAGGGATTTTTTTTTAAATTAGGAATGGAAACTGTAAACCCTGGAGCTAGAATGAGTTAATCAAGGATAGGAAATATAAGACTAAACTTGTTTCTTTTTTTTGCAGGGAGTTATTTGATTAGTAGATCAGTAGTATATATTTTATCTAGATGTCAATGTTTCAGCATGTAACAAGTCTCCTGTGATATCTTTGTAAACAAGGTAGAGAGATGTGGACAAGATGATCATGTGGTCAGCTGAATTCAGAACTGGGTGATGGCAGCGTGGTATAGTGAAAAGAACATTGGATTTAGTGAGAACATTCCAGTTAGAATTTGAGATCCGCAATTCACTACCAGAAAAAAACAAATTTTTCTATTTATTTATTTATTTCTTGTTTTCAACATTCACTTCCATGAGATTTTCAGTTCCAGATTTTCTCACTACCTCTCCCCTCCCCCTACCCCAAGACAGCATGTAATTTGATATAGGTTCTGCATATAATTCACATTGATCCCATTTTCACATTAGTCATATCGTAAAGGCGAATTAGAACCAATGGGAGAAACCACGAGAAAAAACAAACCAAAAAAAAAGAGAGCAAATAATATACTTCAGTCTGCATTCAGACTCCATAGTTCTTTTTCTGGATGTGGACAGCGTTTTCCATTGAGTCCTTTGGAGTTGTCTTGGATCCTTGCATTGCTAAGAATAGATAAGTCTATCAAAGTCAGTCATCGCACATTGTGACTGTTTCTGTGTACGATGTTCTCTTGATTTTGCTCACTTCCTCAGCCTCAGTTCATGTCTTTCCAAGTTTTTCTGAAGTCTGCTTACTCATCATTTCTTACAGCACAATAGTATTCCATTGCATTTCTTGTACAGCTTGTTCAGCCATTTCCCAACTGATGGGCATCCCCTCAATTTCCAGTTCTTTGCCACCACGAAAAGAGTTGCTATAAATATTTTTGAACATGTGGGTCCTTTTCCCGTTTGTATGATCTCTTTGGGATACAGCTGTAGAAGTGATATTGCTGGGTCAAAGGGTATGTGCATTTTTGTAACCCTTTGGGCATAGTTCCAAATTGCTTTCAATAATGGTTGGATCAGTTCACAACTCTACCAACAATGCATTAGTGTTCCAATTTTCCCACTTTTCCTCCAGCATTTATAATTTTTCTGTTTTGTCAGTTGAGGCTGTTTCATTTTTGCTCTGTTTCTCCAGCATCTACCACAGCATCTGGCAAGCAGAAGACATTAAAAATTGTTGATTAATTGATATCAATGTAACCCTTAGGGAAGTCATTTAGTTTCTCTTCTGTGTAATTTTTTTTAACTCTAAAATGAAGGAACTGGACTAAATCTTGAAGATTTTTTTCCATCTAGAAAGAGTGTCCCAGGATTCCAGCCTTGGCCCTGTTTCTCCCCCCCCCCAATTTTTATTAATGACTTGGATTGAGATATAAATGAATACTTATTGAACTTGCAGATGACACAAAACTGGGAAAGGCAATGCTAATGTATTAAACAACAGATTCAAACTCCAGAAAAAAATTAAACAGGCCAAGTTGTTGAGCTAAATCTAATAGGATGAAATTTTTAATTGGGATAAATATGCCTTGGCTTGAAAAATCTGTTTTGCAAGTATGAAATGAGGTGGGTGGGACTAGACAGCAGTTTGTGTGGAAAAAAAAATAGGGAGGTTTTACTTGCTCCCAGATCAACGTTTCAATAGTGTGGCACATACAGAACAGTTAACTTGATCTTGGACTGCATTTGTTAAGGCATAGGATCCAGAATAAGAAAATGACCATCATTCTGTAATCTTCCCTTGTTGTAGGTAATCACACAGACTTAGAAGGCAGCTAGTGGCCCTCTAGCACATTCCCACTATGATTTACATGACAAGATGTCATCTGGTCTCTACTTGAAGACTTCCTGTGAGGTGAACCTACCACATCTGGGGACGTCGCACTGTCTATCCTGGATATGTCGGAATATAATATTGCTATATACTTCCCAACATGTACACATTTCTTGCTTTGGGAACAATAATAAAATCAGTATTATATTTGTTTCAGCATTCCTATGACTCCTCAGACAAAAATTTCCTTCCCTGTACACTACTCTGATAAATATTTTGTGTTCCACTATCAGTCTAAGCTCCTTTAAGACAGGTACTAGCATCTTGCTTTTGTATTTATATCCCACTACCTGGCATATAGTAGATATTTAATAAATGCTTTCCTTTTTTGGATAAATATATATTTTATTGCCATCTTTCATTTTCGTATTATGTTCATTTATTTGCCATTGTGTTTCTCTTTGTACCCCCTTCAGAGCTGTTATAAAAAGAAGGAAAAAATTAACCATTCAGCAAA
Organism: Petaurus breviceps papuanus; assembly: GCF_028583685.1. Lineage (NCBI taxonomy): Eukaryota > Metazoa > Chordata > Mammalia > Diprotodontia > Petauridae > Petaurus > Petaurus breviceps. The sequence continues at coordinate 13,178,964 of NW_027185764.1, forward strand.
AATAACCAACATGTCAAAAAAAATCTTGACCTTTTTTGAAGTATTCCATACCCATAGGCTCCCACTTCTGTGGAAATGGGGGGATGGTTTTCTTTCTCCTGTCTTCTTTGGGGCCAAGATTGGTCAACATAATTTCATAGCATATAATTTTTGTGTGTTGTTCTTTTCATTTGCATTGTTGTATCAATCAGCTGCCATTAATTAAGCACCTACAGTGTGCCAGACATTGTACATTTTGTAATCTGTAGGTATGTTCTTTTCCTACTTTTGTTTATTTGACTTTATAGCAATTTATATAAATCTTCCCTTGCTTCCCTTCATTATTCCTTACAGGGCAATAATAGTCCATTATATGCATGTATCCCAGCTTGTTTAGTATTTGCTTTGTCTACAGTTCCCGCCCACTTCAAAAAGCTACTATAAACATATTGATGTTTTGAGGCTTTTCTTTTTGTCATTGGCCTTCTTGGGGTATGTGACAATAGTGTATTCTCTGGGTATGAACATTTTTAGTGACTTTCTTAGCATAAATCCAGATTGCTTTATAGACTGGACCAATTCACAGCTTCACCAATAGTGCCCATCTTTCCATAATACCTGATTCCTTTCTTTTGCTATCTTTGTCAGTCTGCTGAGTGTTCTGAGGTGAAACCTCAGAGTTGTTTTGATTTGCATTTCTCTTATTAGTGATTTGGAGCATTCTTTTATAGGATTGTTAAGTATTTGTGATTCTTCTTTGGATAACAACAGTTCCTGTCCTTTAACCATGTAGTCTGTTATTTGCCTATATGCCTTGGAGATATGACATTCTGATTAGAGATATATGAAACAATAGATTATTTTTCTTGACTACTTCCCTTCTTATGCAAGTTACGTTAATTTTGTTTATTCTAAAACTTTTCATGTGATCATAAGATGATCAATTTTATCTTTTGTAAATTTTTCTCTACTTTTTGGTGCGTGAAGAATTAACCCTTTAGCCATAGTTGTCCAGGATACTCAATCTGATAATCTTCCAATTGGCATTATCTTTACTAATAGGGTCATATATCCATTTTTAGTTTACTGTGGCTTATAGCATAAGATTTTGTCCTGAACTGAGTTTCAGTCAGACTGCTTTCCAGCTTTACAGATATTCTTGTTATAAAGGAAATTCTTTTTTTCTTATTTTCAAATGTTTTATTAATTTCTGATTTATATCATTAATTTCCGCCAGATTTTGAGTTACAAATTTTCTGCCCGTTTTTCCCCTACCCACCACCCCAGAATAGCAGTCCCACAGGATATCCCCTCCTCCAATCTGCTCTCTCCCATATCTTCTCCCATACCCCCTTAGACTTTTCCAGTAGGGCATGGTGGATCTCTGTGCCCCAATGCCTGTATATCTTCTTTCCCAATTACATGTAAGATAGTATTAATTATAGTATATATAATTTTAAACATTTGATTTTAAAACTTTGAATTTCATTTTCATTCCCTTCTTGACCACCCTTACTGGGAAGATAAGCAGTTCAGTATAGATTGTACATGTGTAGCTAATGCAAAACAATAACATAGTAGATATATTGTAAAAGACTGACTATATTTCCCTCCCTCCTATCCCACCTCCCACTTGCTCTGTTCTCTACTTTGATCCCATCCCTTTTCAAAAGTTAGTGCTTCCAACTTCCCTCCCCCCCCAGCCTGCCCTCCCTTCCATCATCCCCCCTCTCATCCCCTTCCCCCTACTCTCCTGTAGGGTGAGATACCCTATTTAGTGTGTAGTTCATTCCCTCCCAAAGCCAAATTCAGTGAGAATAAGGTTGACCCATTCCCTTTTGCCTTCCTATTCTTCCCCTCCATTGTAACTCTTTTCCCTTGCCTGTTTTTTATGAGAATGTTTACCCCATTCTGTCTCTCCCCATCTCCTCTCATTATATTCCTCTCTCACCTCTTAATTTCACCTTTTAAGTATCATCCCTTCCTATTCAATTGGTCCTGTGCCCTCTATCTGTGTATACCTGTAAGTATATATACACACATTCACACATGTATTCATATGTCCATATACCCTCCGATATAGACATATATATATTTCTATTCCCTTAAACTATTTTCATACTGAGAAAAGTTTCATCAATTACAATTATCGTTTTTCCTTGCAGAAATGTTAACAGTTCAACTTTGATCAGCAGCTTATGATTTCTTTTCCCTGTTTACCTTTTCAAGCTTCTCTTGCTTCTTGTATCTGGATGTCAAATTTTCTATTCAACTCTGGTTTTTTCATTAAGAATGCTTGAAAGTCCTCTATTCCACTGGATGATCATATTTTCCCCTGAAAGATGATACTTAGTTTTGCTGGGTAGGTGATTCTTGGTTTTAATCCCAGCTCCTCTGCCCTCCAGAATATCCTATTCCAGGCCCTTCGATCCCTCAGTGTAGAAGCTGCCAGCTCCTGTGTTATCCTGATTGTGTTTCCACTATATTCAAATTGTTTCTTCCTGGTTGATTGTAATATTCTCTCCTTAATCTGGGAATTCTGGAACGTGGCTATAATATTCCTAAGAGTTTTCTTTTTGGGATCTTTTTCAGGAGGTGATCGGTGGATTCTTTTAACCTCTATTTTGCCTTCTGGTTCTAAAACATCAGAGCAGTTTTCCTTGAGAATTTCTTGGAGGATGATTTCTAGTTTCTTTCCCTGATCATGGCTTTCAGGTAGTCCAATAATTTTTAAATTATCTCTCCTGGATCCATTTTCCAGGTCAGTGGTTTTTCGCATGAGATATTTCACATTGCCTTCTATTCTTTCATTTGTTTGGATCTGTTTAACATCATCTTGATTTCTCTTAAAGTCACTAGCTTCCCTTTGCTCCAGTCTAAATCTGAGGGAACGATTCTCATTGAGATTTTGAGATTCTTTTTCCATCTGGCAAATTGAGCTTTTCAAGGCATTCTTCTTCTCATTGCCTTTTTGAGCCTCTTTTGCCAATTGAGTTAGTCTGTTTTTAAGGTGGTATTTTCCTCAGTCAGGCTGTTGACTCTCATTTTGTAATTTTCTTGCATCGTTCTCATTTTTCTTCCCAGTTTTTCCTCCACTTCTCTTATCTGCTTCTTAAGGTCCTCTATGGCCTGTAACTAGCTCGTATTTTCCTTTGAAGCTTTTGGTGCAGGAGTTCTGACGTTACTGTCTTCCTCTTATTCCATGCTCTGATCCTTTTTGTCCCCAAAATAGGAGTCTAATGTTGGATTCTTCTGTTTGCTTCGCCTCCTTTTCTTGATCATGTTGCCACTCAATTACTTGACTTTTGGGCTTTTTGCCACAGTAGGACTCTGCCACCAGACAGGGGAGCTTTTGTCCCAAACAGTGGGGTTTTCTCAGCTGCCAGAGGTATTAGATGGGTGCCCTCTCTGAGGCCTCCACACACTCTGGCAAGCTGGACACATACCCCAGGACCTCCATCCTAGACTGCAATCCAGATCCAAGCAGGTTAAAGCAAGAGCAATTGCCCCTCAGATTCATGGCCCGGCGGCTCAGTGATTTCTCACCCTGGGGTGCAAAAGCCCATGCTCTCCCAACTACTGGTCCCAAAGTCCACACTGCACTGACCTCTCACTTTGTCCTTTGCATCTGTGTGTTGATGAGTCTGGAGATGGCCACAGCTGCTGGTGATCTGGAGTCCCTCCAGCAGGTGGTCAGTCAGGCCCGCCCTGGGGCTAAAGCCTTGGCATGGGGCTGGGCTCTTGCGCTGGCCGATTCCTGCCGGCCTGCTGGGCTTTCCTCAGTGGGAGGTTAGCTTCTCTGTGTCATTTTGTGGGTTCTGCAGCTCCAAAGTTTGTTCAGAGTCCCCTCTTACATGGATGGGGGAAGGGGGAAGCCAGAGCAGCAGGGAGGTCCTGCTTCTACTCCGACATCTTGACTCTTCCCCCCAGGAAATTCTTTAGTAGGTAATTTATTTGGGGATTTGTCAGACACTTAAGTTATTGAGTTTCGTGGCTTCTGATGCTTCTTTATATAAATAAAAAAAATAGCTCCAAGTTGTTTTGATGATTGCTTCCTTTTTTCCAAGATTTCCCCTAAGATCCTAGACTTTTTGTTCCTCTCGATGATTTTTTATTTTGTCTTGCTCTGCAATTTATCCCCCAGGTGAATTTAGGTAATATTTTTATTATATTGGCATGGGCCAACCATGAGCACTGAATGTAGCTGTTGTTATTTAGGTCATTCTTTATTTCTTAAAGTTTTGGCTGTGATTTGGTAGATTCAGTCAGATATTTTATGCATTTTGTAGTTGGATTTTGCTGGGTTTTGTTGTTGCTGTGTCATCTGTCTTGCTGCACACTCTGCCCCTCCCTACCAGCTTAGAACAGTGTTTCCCTCTGGGCCAGAAGGGAGGTGTCAAAATCTGTGCTTCAGGTTTGTCCACTCCAGATCCTGTAGTCGGAAATGCATGTTCCTCTACCTAATACTATCACTACATCTGAAAATGAGATGACAATTGACTGACCTATGGCTGCACTCACCATTTTTTTATGACTTCCCAGACAAAAACCGCCTTTCTGTCACGACTCTTCTGTGTGTTGTCTTATCTTCCTAGAATGTCAGCCCTTTGAGGGTACCTGGTACTCATCACTCTTTTGTAGCTTTAGTTGTTTGCCAGTGTTTATTGTCAATCAAGCATAAATTTGCCTCGTTGCAGTCTCCATTCAGAGTTTCCTAGTTTTGCCCAAACCAAACGGAACAAGTCTGACTTCTCGTCCCCATGGCAGTCCCTCAGATACTTTTATGTAATTATGACGTTCCCCCTTAGTTTTCTCTTAACTAGGAAGGATATTGACAAACGAATGCCTATCCAGAGAGAGCAGCCACAGTAGTTAGATGACTAAAGATTATATTATATGAGGATGGATTTAAGGAACTGGACATTTTTGCCCTGAAGAGAAGACCTAGACTTATCTCACATTAACTCCCCTTTTCTTTTTATTCCAGCCAAATGGGAAATACTAGTCATTCCCCAAATCCGGCCTCAGACACTTAATACACACACACACACACACACACACACCTAGCCGTGTGACCTTGGGCAAGTCACTTAACCCCAGTTGCCCTCCACAGGCAAAAAAAAAAATTATCCTTTGTGGTAAGGGTAGTTCACTAGGCAGGGGAGGCAGAGAAGCACATTTTGAAATGAAAGTATTGTAAAAGTGACATAAAAACAAAAGAGATCAACAAAAGTTAGCATTTTTTTAAGCAATTGGGGTTAAGTAACTTGCTCAAGGTTACACAGCCAGTTATTTCTGGGTGGGTGCTAAGTGTTTGATCCCAGATTTGATCCCCAGGTCATCCCGACACTGGAGCCGGTGCTCTTACTCGCTGTGCTACCTGGCCGCCCCTAAAAGTTAGCATTTTTTAAAAAAAGAATGTTTTCCTTCAAAGATTGGCTTGGATGTCACCCAGTTATTAACAAGCTGCCCTTACCAAAATAACCTTGTCTTTACTTATTTGTGTACATGTTGTATCCTCCTAATAAAATGTAAATTACTTTGAGAGTAAAGACTGCTCCATTTTTACCTTTAGCTCTTTATGAACTGGCCTAGTGCTTTATATAGTAAGCAGCTAATAAATGTTTTGATTAAATTGATAGCTGCTCTCAAGTATTTGAGATGTGTAGAATTACTAATCGTTTTATCCTTATTACCAAGCATAAGGCATGGAGCAATGAGCAGACATTGAAGAGGGGCAAGCCTTTGGCTTGAGATAAGGAAAAACTTTGTAACAATTTGCAAAATCCAAAAGTGAAAATATTGTAGAGGCTGCATGACTTGTCTACAGATTTGTAGAACAGATTCCTTGTTGGATTAGATTTCTGGGGCTTCCTTCCTTCCCACTCTGCGATTGTGATTCTGAGAAAGCATGCTTAGTTTGGGATTTGTTGAGTTTGAGGTGTTTGCTAGATATCCTGTTCTGAAGAGAGATGGAAATAGGGGCTTAAACTCAGGTGATAGGTTAGAAGTGAAGATAGATTTAGTAGTCATCTATCAAGAAAGGTGAATATTGAAAAAAATTTAGTTGTTGGTAGGTATCCTTGGAAAAGGGATTTTCAGTAGGATAATAGAGATAGAAAACCAAATTCCATAGGGTTATAAATACAGAGGAACTAGGAAGTTTGTACAACTCCTTGTGTTTTATAGCAAAAGAGAGTTGTTAACTTGAGAAGGTAATAGGGTCAAAGAAAGGGAGTTTTTCTTTTTAAGAGTATTAGGGACTCGGATATATTTGTAGGGGGATGGAGAGGTATCAGTAGAGAAGCAGAGATTTATTAATGACATAAGAAAAATAGGAAGGGATGCTGTTAAAGCACATGTGAAGGGCAGCTAGGTGGCGCAGTGAGTAAGAGCGCCTGCCCCGGAGTCAGGAGGACCTGGGATCAGTTCCGGCCTCAGGTACTTAATACCCACACAAAATAACTGGCTGTGTAACCTTGGGCAAGTTACTTAACCCCAATTGCTTTAAAAAAAAAAAAAGCACATGTGGAAAGTTTAGCTTTGTCAAAGATGAGAGCCACCTTCACTTTTGGGACTAGAGGGAAGAGGAGAGAAATGGTGAGAAATTTTGGAATATGGAGAAGGGGATATTAGGGGACTCAGCTTGGGTAGTCTCAGTATCCTCAGAAAAGTAGGGGAAAGGTTATCTGCCAGGAAGAGTAGTGGTAGGAACAGACAGGACCTTGGGTGCTCAACACCTGTGCCCAAGTGGAAGGGAGTTCCTACCTGTTGTGGTCAGGGTGAGGCTTGTATCCCTGTCAGTACAAGGACCTGTGCTGTTTTGATCTGCTGTATCACATTGGTCAGTTGGTAGCTGGTGCTTCCAGGGTCCCCCACCCTGTAGCTTTCTAACCTTCTTCAACCTTTCTGAGGAACTGGATACAGGCCTCTTCTCTGGCTGCTTCTGGATACAGAGCCCTGCAGGCTGCACATTATCTTTGGTTTGTGTCTGGCCAAGCTGTGAGTCTGCTGGCTTGTTTGCCTCTGCTGCCACTGCTTTTGCAAGTGACCTCATTTCCTATTGTTTCTGGCTGATGTCTTTTGTGCATTTCAGGAGTGGAAGAAGTTACTTACTGTAATTTGTCATTGAATTTCTTGATCATTGTTTTGTCTGGTGCTTTTTCAGAGGTTTTTGTTTAGTGCAAGTGTGTGGGATCTGGATGTTCTCTGACCAGGCAACCACATTACCTTGAAATCAGGACTGAAGCTTCAAACTCAGGAGAGATTCTGGGATTGGGTATGTAAGTACTGGGAAGCCGTCTACATAAATGTCATAATTAAACCCATGGGAGTTAAAGAGTTCATCAAAAGACTGTATTTAGAGAGAAGATGGTCTAGGTAAAAGTCTTGACATTACACCCACAGGAAGGAAATAGATTAGATATGCAACATAACAAGCAAACTGAGAGACTTTCTACTTGACAAAAAATTGCTAGGAAAATTGGATAGCAATCTGGCTGAAATTTGGTTTGACCATTATCTCACACTTTATTCTAAGATAAACTCCAAATGTATACATGACCTGGCTATAAAAGATCTATCATAAACAAATTGGAGAAAGAGGGAAGAAATTATTTTGGATGTATCAATAGGGGAGAATTCATGACCAAACAGAAGATAGAGAGGATGGCAAAAAATAAGATGGTTTATTCTGATTACGTAAAATTTTTTGCATTAATCAATTCCTAATTTATAAATGATCAAAGGATATGAATAGTGAATTCTCAAGGGAAGAAATCCTGGCTATCTATAACCAAATAGATGTTAGAAATCACTAGTAATTACTTAATTGCAAGTTAAAGCAATTCTGAGGTGTTCTGTTACACCCACCAGATTGGCAAAGTTGACAAAAACAGAAAATGACAGATGTTAGAGGGATTGTGGGAAAAGATACACATTGATTCACTATTGGTGGAACTACGAATTGATCCAGCCATTCTAGAAAACATTTTGGAGCTATGCACAGTTACTTGCCTATGCTTTTGATCCAGCAAAAACCCACTGCTTTTCCTAAGAGATCAAAGAAAGAGGAAAAGATCCTTTTTATGCAAAATACTTACTTCTAGCTCAAGAATAATGGAGTTTGAATAATGTAGATTTTAACTTAATATAATTATAAAATGATACCAGGTTTTATTCAGTGCTAGTGAGAATGTATGTATAATGTGTGAGCTAGTCAAGAATTATAACTTGTGGGTTAATTCTTTTAATGGATAAAGAAAAAGATACTTACATGGAAGCACTGTCAGTGGAAAAAAAGAAATTTGTCATTACATTAGGACAGAAATTTGATAGAATTGAACAACTTGAAAGTGGTCATAGTAAGTCAGAAACAGGGAGAAATGTCAGAATGCCTGAACCTAAGGTAGAATATTATAAAACATGCAGGTGAAATTAAAGAAAAAGGCAATTTTACACCAGCTTTTTGTATTTTGCAAACAACTACAAGGAAAAGAAATAATAACAGTGAGAGAAATTAACTATCTTTTAGATGTATGGATTGAAGTTGGTAATAAAAAAATGGTATCCTCTTGGAGCAGCCATTCAAACTAATCTTCAAACTTAAGTCAGTGAAAGAAAATGGAAATGAAGTGGACAGTAAAGAAACTTTTATTGCAGGATTATTTGTTCCACTGTTTTAAATTATTTCATCAGGGCGGCTAGGTGGCCCAGCGAATAGAGCACAAGCCCTGGAGTCAGGAGGACCTGAGTTCAAATCCAGCCTACACAATTACTAGCTGTGTGACTTTGGGCAAGTTGCTTAATTGCCCTCCAAAAATTAAAAAACAAAAAGAAAAAAAAAACTTATTTCACTTGCAAATTCTTAAAGTTAGCAGATAAGAATCCAGTTTAGTAGCAACCAACCAAGTATCCTGATGTTTTGAAAAACTGATCAACACAGTTTTATTGTGGGGGAAACAGGCTTTTTCTAGAGAAGGATGCTTTACCGAATTTACATTTCTTAGAAAGAAAAAACAACCCAGTTTTAAAGTGTCTAAGGATTGCCTAACATTTTTATTGGGATGTAATGCAGAAGGAGATTTTAAATTAAAACCAGTGCTTTTTTATTGGTCTTAAAATCATCTCAGTCTGAGAGACTACAATCATCAATTGCTTCCAGCTCTTTGGCAGTCAAATAAGAAAAATGACTGACTAAAGCTATTTTCAAAGACTGGTTGTATTTGGGTGGATTGAGTGTTGGGCCTGGAGTTATGAAGGCCTGAGTTCAAATTCAGCCTCAGGTATTTACTTAGCTATGTGACCCATGGTGTCTGACTCAGTTTACTCAGCTGTAAAATGGGGATAATACTAGCACTTCCCAGGGTTGTTGTGATGAGCAAATGAGGTAATAATTGCCATGGTACTTGGCATAGAGTAAGTGCTATATAAATGTTAGTCATCATCATTATTAAAATACTACTTAAGGGATGGCCAGGTGGCTCAGCGAGTAAGAGCACCAGCCCCAGTGTCGGGATGACCTGGGGATCAAATCCTGGGCTCAGATACTTAGCACCACACCCAGAAATAACTGGCTGTGTAACCTTGAGCAAGTTACTTAACCCCAATTGCTTAAAAAAAATACTACTTAAAATTCAGGGTGGCTTTCATTAATAAGATTGCTTTTGGAAATGAAAGTAAATTGGAAAAATGATTCTGTTTTAATTCTTTCCCATTGAATTCTGTTCTCTTCTTGGAGCTCTCAAGATTATATGATGGATCATATGGCTCTGAAGAGATTTTTAATGTTTAAAGGTTTGTCTTTTGCCTAGTTCCACCTCTGCTTTCAGGATTCCCTCTCTCTGTTCCTTCGCTCACATCTCGTCCCCCACATTTATCCTATAATCCATGTCTGCTGCGTATCAACTATTAGCTAATAAAAGGAATTTCCTTTTTCTAGGGGGTATGTACATTATAATAAGTTATCCTTTTTTACAAACTACAAAGATGAGCATTTCTGTTCTCAGACGATGAGGATCATACACAAAATTGTGAATCCACTTTATGCAGCTTGTTCCTTGAAAATGTATCATGGTAATAACAGTAATAACCCCCCTGCTTATCTGTGTTCCCTCCTGAATCTCCCTCTGCTTACCTCCATGTGTTTTTAAATGTTTTATTTATACTCTTCTCTGTGCTTTCTTCCCTTTTTTTGCATTACCATCAGACCCCTCCAATCACCCTCACCACCTCAAAGTATTAAAAGTTTGATTTTATATTAAGTAGTTGGAAATGGGTACTGAAAATCAATGTGGCAATTAGAAAATAGTTATAAGCTTCAGAAAGAGAATATTAAAAACATAAAATTAAGGTGATACCTGTCACTTAAATAGAAAAATAAAACTAGATTGCTTTTTAAAAAAGTTTGAGGTCAACATTTCTGAGCCTTAGTTTGTTCATCTGTAAAACTGTTTAAATGTTTTTTTTAAATTCCTTCCACTCTAATGATCTGTGCCTTATGATTTTAACAATTTACAGTGTTCTGTTTTATGTTAGTTGGAAAGAATGCTATATTTGGTGTCATAGTACCTGAATTTGAATCTGTTTTGAGTAACCTTAGGCAAATCACTTAAACTCCATTGGCCTCAGTTTCCCCATCTAAAAAATGAAGGGATTTTACCATATGACCTTGACAAAGAAAGTTCCATCCAACTCTGAAGCTCTGATCACATTTAAAGTTCTGAGCTCTCCTTCATCTCACCTTACCTGTCCAACCTTATTTTCCATTACTTCTCAACACGATGCCTTTACTTATTCCAGGAAGGGATTATTCATTTTCAATTCAGTGGGCAACACAAATGCTAAGTACAAAGACAAAAACAAACAATCTTTACCTTCAAGAAACTTATCTTCATTTTATTTTTGTGCCCTTGCTTATACTCTTATGCCCCTTGATCTTTATTTCCACTGTTGCAGATTTTTTTCTTTCTTCAAGACCAATTTACTACAAGAAGCCTTCCCAAACCTCCTTCTCTCTCTGCCATTTGATCTCTCCTGTGATTGGAATTCTGCTGACACTTTGGAATCTTCTTTAATTATTTCATGTCAGCATGTGTTTTATCACACAAGTCAATTATGAGCCTCTCAAGGGCAAGATCCTTTCCTTTCCCCAAATGCTTTTCTGTACATTACTGTAAACTTTGTAGGTTCTCTGTAAGTTTTTGTTGAATCACTGCTGGGCTGTGTATGGAAATTGTTTATCTTAAATTTCATTTTGTACTAGAGGGCCAGATTTCACAGATGCATAAGTTTTATAGCCAAGTGGAGAGGCTGCATAGATTCTGAATCAAGAAATAGTTGTTACAGTTCTGACAAAGCCACCCTCTGTGTGACCTTAGTCAAATCTCTATACCTTAATTTTCTTTTTTGAAAAATGCAGAAGGATGGAAAGTTAGATGATCATTAGGGTCCTTTTTTAGAAGTAAAATTCTATGAATATAATGTAAAATGATGGCATTTGGAATGTGTGTCAGATTTTCCAAGATTAGGTATTCTCATTTGAAAATATCATTCTTGGGGCATCTAAGTGGCGCAGTCAGTAGAGTGCCCGCCCACGAGTCAGGAGGACCTGAGTTCAGATCCGGTCTCAGACACTTAACACACACACACACACACACACACACACACACACACACACACACACACACACACACACTAGCCGTGTGACCTTGGGCAAGTTACTTAACCCCAATTGCCCGCCAAAAAGCCAAAAAAAAAAAAAAGAAAATACCATTCTTAATTTGTAAATTTTTATATTAAGCTTTTAAGAGCTGTACTATATAAAGCAGAATATTTTGCATACAAAAAGATCCATAGGATACAAAATGGAAAAAGATAGATTAGTCATAAGTATATTAGCAAAAGATCTGGAAGTCATACTGATTCACAAATTGAATAAAATAATCAACAAATAACAAATAAATCAGAGTTGGAATGGAGCTTAGAGGTCACTTAGTCCAGCCATCTTGTTTTTCAGATGAGGAGATTGAGTTCTATAGAGCTTCTTAAAGTTTTTCCACTTGCAACCCCCTTTTGTATGTTTTCAGCAGTGTTCATTGGCATTGTGTGGGGTGAGAGCAAGTGCAGAGTGAACATGCTGTGTGTTCAGAACCAAGCTACAGTAAAGTTGTATGATGCAACATGGGCAAGCATTGCCAAATACACCTTGAATTCATTATGCATTTGATTTTAATTAATTTTTCGTTGTTGTGCATTCATAAACCTTTTACTATTGCCAAATTTTATAACCATCATTTGGGGTTGAGGCCCACAGTTGAAGAAACTCAACTTCTGAGAAGTTATACTCACACAGCTAGTTAGTGCCATAACTAGCATTAGAACCTGGGATTTCTGTTACAGTTTGAGTGATTTTTCTGTTCTGATATCACATTCTGTTAATATGCTTTTGATGCAGTGGGGTTTTTGGTTTATTTTGTTCGTTTTTAAATGTAAATGACATACACAGTGAAGGCTCCCTTACTTCCAAGAAGAAACCTGAAGGTTTAAGATTTCTTACTTCTATTGATTAGAGAAATGTAAGTCAGAACAACTCTGAGGTACCCCTTCTCACCGGTCAGATTGGCTAACATGACAAAACAGGAAAATGATAAATGCTGGAGAAGATGTGGGAAAATTGGAACACTAATACACTGTCGGTGGAGTTGTGAACGGATCCAACCATTCTGGAGAGCAATTTGGAACTATGCCCAAAGGGCCATAAAATGTGTATACCTTTTGACCCAGCAATAACCACTTCTAGGTCTGTAACCCAAAGAGACCATACAAAGGGGAAGAGGAACTATATATACAAAAATATTTATAGCAGCTCTTATGTGGTGGCAAAGAACTGGAAATCATGGAAATACCCATCAGTTGGGGAATGGCTAAACAAGCTGTGGTATATGAATGTAGTGGAATACTATTGTGCTATAATAAATGAGGAGCAGATGGACTTCATTATAACCTGAAGAGACTTAAATAAATTGATGGAAATGGATATATAAAGGAGAACTTTGTACACAGTTACAGACACATGCTATCTGTGATGACTAACTTTGATAAATTGGGCTTCTCTAAGCAATGCAGTGTTTTAAGACAACTTCAAAGGACTCAGGATGGAAAAGGCTATCCACATCCAGAGAAAGATTTACGAGTCTGAATGCAGATCCAAGCAAACCACTTGCTCCCTCTCTCTTTTCTTTTGTTTTGTTCCTTCTTTCTTGTTCATTCCATTGGTTATAATCCTTCTTCACAACTTGACTAATGTTTAATGTGAAGGTATTTGTAGAACCTTTATTGTATTGCATACCTCCATAGCAGGGTAAGAGGGATGAGAAGGAGGGGGAGAAAATTTGGAATTCAAAAACTTGTGGAAGTGAATGTTGTAAACTAAAAGTAAATAAATAGGGGGTGGCTAGGTAGCACAGTGAATAGAGCACCGGCCCTAGAGTGAGGAGGACCTGAGTTCAAATCACAGCCTCAGACACTTAACACAAAAACTAGCTGCATGACCTTGGGCAATTCACTTAACTCCAGTTGCCCTCCAAAAAGCAAAAAAAAAATAGTAAAAAAAAAAAGTAAATAAAATTTTAAAAAAGATTTCTTAATTCTCTGGAAACTGTACAGACAAGGTCATGATACAGGATGTTTCAGAGCTTAACTCTACAATACAAGGAAAATCAGCTTACTTTATCCATTTATCAGCACTGAAATCTCTTCTTAATCCATTTCACTGTCACTAGTCCTTCATTTCTCTCCAACTAGCCAGAAAGAAACATGAACTAATAGGGTCCCAACCCTTGCTTTTCCAGGAAACAACAAAACAACGCTTTGATACTGGGCCTAGACCCAAATGAGTAATTTCCATGGGAACAATACTGATTCAGACAAGCAGACAGCAGAATGAAGATTCCTTACACTGGGCACTGGAGTCCTTGTTTCTCATGGTCCTGCAAGTATTCCTAATGAAGAGCTCAGAGTTATTTCAAAGATAACTTGCTGTGGGATCTGTGACAGTAGGTCAGATCACCAACATCTTAGGCTTACCTGCTGATTGGTTTTTCTTTTTTCTCACCATAATAAGGAAGGAAAAATGTCAGCTGTTGAATCTCTGGACCCAGCTTCATGGATGTGACTGCTTCCCTTTTCCTCAACAGTGCCAGCATATTTTCTCTTCAACAACTCAGTATTTTGTCAACCTGCTTCACTGTTCATCTTTTGTGAGAGATATGACTTCCCTTAACTCATGCTTTTAGCTATCTGAATCATTGCTTGAGGGGCATGATTTTCTTCAGGTTTTTTTTCCCTTTTGTCACATATCTTTAAGACTGCATGGGCTAAAAGGCTGGAGGGGGTGGAAGTGAGAAGTAGCTGGGTTTTGCTTAGAACTAGCTTTTCTGATATAATCCAATATAAATCTTCACTAATAATATTAGAATGCCATTGAGATATAGTAATAACCTTGAAAGCAACGCAACATGTCTTAAAGATAAAGTTATAGCTGTTAAATATAGCCAAGCCTAGAGGGAGAAATAAATTTTCCCAAAAAATTTAACTTAAATAGAAAGCAGGAAAATTTAAAAATAGGTGTTATGACAAATATTTCCAAAATAAAAGTTTGATTTGATATTAAGTAGTTGGAAATGAGTACTGAAAATCAATGTGGCAACTAGAAAATAGTTGTAAACATAATCAGCTTTAGAAAGATAGTACTAAAAGCATAACACTAAGGTGGTGTCCCTGTCACTTAAATAGAAAAATAAAATAAGATTGATTTTTTTGAAAAAGTGACTAAAATGACTCCATTCGGAATCATTACTGAACAGAGTCTGCTCCCAAACACAAACCCCAAGAATGTCAAAGTTAGAAAGAAAGGTCTCATATACAACCATTTTTTTTGCTATCAAAGAACAGGAGGAAGAAAATAGACACCTCTTTGATTTGAACACAGCAAAATAAATTGTAGTGCAGGAGCATAATCGAATACTATTTATTATGCTCTAAGAGGCAGTAAATATGAAGAGTTCAAAGAAGCCTTGGAAGACTCATGAGCAAATGCAGAATCAAGTACAGAGAACTAGGGAAACTATGAAATGACTACAACATTATAAATTAGAAAAAAAAATTTTTATGAAACAATTCAATGAAACTGAATACTACATAATTATATTGATCAGGCTTTACCCTAGAGATGAATTAAGAAAATGTGCTAACCTTTTCTTTTAGAGATGTGGAAGACTAAGCACTGTTAGGCTCTGTTGATGTGTTGGTTAGTTTTTCAGAATTGGTTTTTTCTTTCTTCATTCTTTGTTATAAGGAATATCTCCCTGGGTAGAGAATAAGGGAATTTGTATTTGAAAATGAAGTTGAAGGTGAAGGCAAACAAGAAAGAAGTTGGATTTTCACTGATTGAAAATAAGTATCTCTTTTATAATAATTATAACTGGGTGATACTGTGGAAGGTTGCTTACATCGAGCTCGTTTTTGTGGTGTCACAGATGGTCTATTTCTGTGTCTGGACCTAGGAAAAGTTTGTCTTTTGCCTAGTTCCACCTCTGCTTTCAGGATACCTTCTCGCTGTTCCCTTCACTCACATCTCATCCTCCACGTTTACCTTATAATCCATTTCGGCTACATATCAATCGTTAGCTAATAAAAGGAGTTCCCTTTTTCTCGGGGCGCCTACATTATAATAGGTTATCTTTTTATGAACTACGAAGATGAACATTTCTGTACTCATAAAATGAGGATTATACATGAAACTGAATCCACTCTATACAGCTTGATCCTGTTAAGTATACATTAAGTTTATCGTGGTAATACCAACAACCCCCTGCTTGTCTGTGCTCCCTCCTGAATCTCCCTCTGCTTACCTCCATGTGTTTTTAAATGCTTTATTTGTACTCTTCTCTGTGCTTTCTTCCTTTTTTTTTGCATTACCATCAGACCTCTCCAGTCACTCTTACTCCTTCAACATAAAGCCCTCCCCTTTTACAAAAGTATACTCTAATAAAACAAATTTATGTCATCATGGCCTCTCCACCAAGAGATGCAAGGGTTTCTTGATCATCAGTCTGGTGGAGTTGTTAATTACAATTGTATTGACTGGGGTTTTGTAGTTTTTCTTTTCTTTTCTCTTTTTTTGCTTTTTTTGGAGGGCAGTTGGGGTTAAGTGACTTGCCCAGGGTCACACAGCTAGTTTTTGTGTTAAGTGTCTGAGGCTATATTTGAACTTAGGTCCTCCTGACTCCAGGGCTGGTGCTCTATTCACTGTGCCACCTAGCCACCCCCTGTTCTGTAGTTTTTCAAAGTGTTTTTTCTATTTCTTTTGGTTCCACTTCCTTCATTGCATCAGTTCATACAAATATTAACAGTTTTCTCTGAATGTATATTTTCTGTTATCTTATGGCATAGTAATATTCTGTCACATTGACATTCACATATTTATTTAGCTCTTCCCCAACTGATGGATCTCTTCCTTGATTCCAGTTCTTAGTTGGTCAGCTAACCTTTGTTAAATGGTTACTATGTACCTAGTGCTGGAGATACAAAGGAAGGCTAAAAACAGTGCCTGCTTTCAAAGAATTCAGTACTACTACAAATATTTTTATCTATGGGACATTTCCTTCTGTTTTTTACATCCTTGCTCTATGTGCCTGGGATCTCTGAAGAGAGATCTCTGTTTCAAAGGGTATGGACATTTTAAAGCAAAATCCCAAATTGTTTTCTAGAATGGTCAGACCAATTTGTAGCAATAAAATAGTGATTAGTGTGCTTGTCTTCTTTTTAGAGCCCTTAAAAGATTGACTCTCCATCTTTTTCCATTTTTGCCATTTTATGGTGTCTGCCTACTTTTAACCTGTGTGCCAGAAGTGTGGTATTGGGATACCGTCAAAGCAAGGCATTATCACAAAAGGAGGTAGGCTAGAAATGTGGCAGAAGTAAGGAATGACAAAAGCCCATGTTCTGCACCATTAACCCCCAAATATAACAAGACCCAGAAAACAGCTTCCTCCATCGTATTAAATCTATAGAAGTTTTGTGTAAGAATTACACTGGGAAAAGCCTGGGCTGGATTACAGTCTTTATCTATGGAGGAGAGAATACCAATATCAGTGACATCATATATCTTTTGAGGTATTGAACTCTTCTTGAGGGTAGAAAAACTTTGAAGATCTAAATGAATTAATCTTTAATTTGAAATTACAAATATAGATTTTAGATGTTATTGAACAGGGGACCTTGCCTATTCCTCTAAATCACACACTTCATATTCATAAAACTGACTCTGGATGGCACTTATCTAATGCCAACCAGGGACTGAAGTAGCTGTCACCTCTGTGGAGTTTAGAATAGAAAAAGCATTATAAATGTTATTCTTAACCCTTAGGAACTGACTTTACTCATGATATTATAGATTACTCCTTCCATCTTAGTTAATGAATGAACTCTTCCAAAGTGATTTCATCCCCATACCATCCCAGCTGGTTTTGTTTGTAGTTGTGATGGGGGCTGGGGATTGGGATTTAGAAAATGATATGCAGTACCTCTCTCACTTCCTCAAAATGGGGTCTGGCTTTCTGGGAATAGAGCCACCTCATTCCTGTCCTACTTTGTACATAGTAGCTGAATGCTAAGGCAGCTGCTTTTATCACCACAGAGTGCTAAGAAAAGCATCTGAATTTCTTGTCCCTTTGTTTCCTAGGGAGCACCAGCTTGATCTTTGATAAGGGAGATGTGACAAATAAACTTTTATTCAAGTAAAAGCTTCCATTTCAAGTGTCCCCATCTTCTCTATTGATTGTCTTCCTTATCACTACTGTATCTTTGCCCTAGAGTGTTGAAAGCAGCAATATTACAAAAATGGCACATCTCTGCCAAAATACTTAGACTCTGTAGGAAAAAATGGCAGTTATGTTCCTAAAATTGTTTACCTATGCTATAATTGTAATCTGTTTGGAAGCAGAATTTGACAACAATTCAGGGATAGGATAGTATCCTGGTCCTAAAGTGTATGTTATGGGAAAAAAAGATCTTTTGATAAGTTACAAAGTCAGCCTTCCTTAGTGAATGTAAATCTTATCCCTGTGAGTGGGATTTTTGATGTTAGAAAATACCATTTTAGGTGATAACTGTAGTTTTCAGCTTGTGCCTCAGCTTGTGAACGAAGATGACCTTAAGTAAGATTCACAATAGAATTGACAGTCAAAGGATGTGTTCTGTTACAACCCAAGTCAGTGATTTTGCACCCAAAGGACATAGATTTCAGAGTTTTCTCACACCCCCTCACTTAGCTTCTTTCTGCTGTGGCTATAACTTCTACACAGAAATTGCACAGAAATGTTTCTCAGTTCTGTTTCATTTTGTCACGCCCTCAGTTATGTTTGTTTTGGAATAATGGGGGAGGAAGAAAGAGTTTAGCAAGCTGTTTTATAGATCATCTGTAATTTTTTGCAGGCATTATTGCTTAGAATGACATTGATGCTCTTGTATTCTCAGTTTTCCTTAACACTTTCTCTGTGATAGTACTTTGAAGAAGTTTTTATTTTCTCTTTTATCATTGGTGTCATTGACTTTAAAAAACATCTAGGGATACACAACTCAAGATTTCCAGCCTAGAAAATGGGAAAAACAGAAGAGAATTAATTTAGTCGGTAATGTCTTTATGTGCTTATTTCAGAATCCTGAAGTCTAAGGCAGGAAAAAGCTTAGAGCCAGAATATTACATGCAGGCAATATTTATATCCTAAGTTAGGTTTGTATAAAGGGAAATTTTAACTATTCTTTCCATTCTCAAGTTTTCTTGGGCACTTTTTTCTGTGATGGTAGAAACTAATATTGTTCCTTTTATCAGTTTTAAGTTCTAGTTGCAAATTTCTAATTGTTAGCTGGACATTTCTACTTGTCCTGCTGTTATTCAACATGCCTAAAATTTAGCTCTTCATCTCTCATCCCTTATTCTCATTATTGTTCGCAGTCTTGTTCGCCCTCTTCTTCTCCTTTGTTAGTTGTCCATCCTTGAAAGTATTCCTTCTCTTCTAACCATCCTTTCCCTGCTTTTTTATTCCTACTATTGCCTCATGCCTATAATATTATATTTGTTTTTTAACTGGTCTCTCTGCTGCCCAGTATTTCTTTTTTCTGACTTTTCACAGAGGTGTATCTTTATAAAATCCTGGGTTTTATTTGTTACTTTTCTGCTCCAAAGCCTTTGGTGGTTCAGTCATGACTCTAAAACAAAGTATCTGTACAGTCTGTGAATCCCAAGCTCCTCTACAATCTAGCCATAATTGACTTGCCCATTTCTCTGTGAGAATTCTGTGTTTAGGACATTTATTTCTCCATCATATGCACATTTTCTCCAAGCCTTGGTTTCTCTATCTAAAATTACCTTTCTCTTTCCTATCTGCCAAATCTTGTTCTGCCAGAGACAAGTCATTTCATCTCTGGGTACCTCCAGTTCCTCATTTGTAAAATTATAGTGTTGGCCTAGAAGAAGGTCTTTAAATCCCCTTACAACTCTAAATGTAGGATGTTTCTTTAAAAGTCCAGCTCAACAACTCTTTTTGTTGATACAGAAATGGAAACAGAGGGATTGCCCATTAATTGGGAAATGGCTGAATAAGCTATAGTATTTGAATGTGTTTTATGTTGTAAGAAATGATGAAGGAAGGGGATGGTTTCCAAAAGACCTGGGAAGACTTGTATGAACTGATGCAAAGTGAAGTGAGCAGAACCAGGAGAACAATTTACATAGTAACAGGAATGTTGTAAAGATAATCAGCTTTGAAAAAATTAGTATCTCTGATCAGCACAACGACCCACAGCTCCAAAGGATTCTTGATGAAACATGCCACTCAGAGTGCTAATTAAAGCATAGTCTATTGTTTCTTTTTCTTGTACCTCCCCCCCCCTTTTTTAAACATGGCTAATACAGAAATGTGTTTTTCATGATTATACATATTTGTAATGGTTGTTTCTATTTTCCTTGCCTTCTCAATGGGTAGAATAAGGAGAGTAAGGAGGGAGTGAATTTGGAAGTAAAAGTAAAATTAAATTAAAAAATTATATCTGTGGCAAATTTTAGCTATAAATTAATCAAATTTCCAGCACACACACACACACACACACACACACTCTGCAGCTCAATTTCCCTTTCTTCTATGTAACTTTCTATCCTAGTCTTTCTTCTCTTCCTTCTCTCTATATGCTTTCATTTGTCACCTCATCAGCTCCCTTCAGCTTCCTATTATGATCTATGCAGGTGACTCTCAGATCTATATATCTATCTTTAGTGTCTACTGAGTTTTAGTCCCATATCACCAGCTACTTGTACATTTCATACCGTATGTCCCATATGCATTTCAGACTCAGTAAGTCCAAAACAAAACTATTTTCCTCACCCTACAAATTTACCTCTCTTCTAAACTTCCTATTTTGGTCAAGTTAATCACCATGCTTTCACTCACCCATGTATATGAACCTTGATATAATCCTTGGATCCTCACTTTCTCTTCACTCCTGTATCCAATAGGTTGCCAAGACTTGCCAATTCTGTTTCTATAACCGCTTTCTCGCTCCACTCATACAACCACCACCCCATTTCAGACCCCAATCACCTCTTGCCTAGACTGTTGGAGCAACTTTCTAACCAGTCTTTGTCCTCAGTACGGCTGCCAAGTGGTTTTTCTAAAGTGCAGGTGTGACTGTCACTCACCTCCTTACTAAACTCTAGTTATAGCCTCTAAGGATCACATGAAACCTGGCCTCACCCTACTTTTTCAACATTATTAGACATAATTCTCTTTCATACAATCTGTAATACAATTAGTCTGGCCTTTTTACTCACATATAACCCTGTCTCCCATCTCCATGCCTTTGCATTGACTGCCCCCCCCTTCCTGAAATGTACTTTATTCTCATCTCTCTCTCTACCTCTTAGAATCCCAGGTTTTCTTAAAATAATTGGCTGTAACACCATCTTCTTTTTGAAACCTTTCTGATCCCCTGGGTGCTCATGCCTTCTTCATTTCTCATCCGGAGGATTACCTTGTATATGTGGGTATATGTGTACATGTTTTTTCTCCCTGTGAAATGTAAACTTTTTAAGGGAAAAGATTGTTTCTTTTGTTTTTCTTTGTGTCTCTAGCATTTAGCACAGTGCCTGGCATGTACTAGATACTTAATAAATCCTTGTTAATCAATTGCTAGATAAAGGCATAGATAGCATGCTTCTCAGATTTGCAGATGGCACACTGTATGGGAGTCAGGATCCAGAAAAAGTCTCGAGAAGTTAGAATACTGGGCTGGAATCTCAATTAATGAATTTTAATCAAGATAAAATCAGGTTTTGTACAGTAACAACAACCACACTAGCACACAGTCCTTTGATCTGTTAGCACAGGTTCTTTGATCTTCTTTTCTAAAGGAAAGACAGCTTTAAAGGGGTTAGTGATCTCATTTAAATTAACAGATAACTATAGACATGTAGTAAGAAGTAAATATTCAAGAAAGAATCAAACAGACAGGGCTCCAACTGTCTGAACAAAGTAATGCAACCACTGCCATACAGCACCAGGCTGGGAGAGCACCAACATCTGAGGGGGGGGAGGGAGGCCCTCTTGACAAAAGGCTCTCAGAGTCTTGTCCAGGGAATCCAAAGGTCCCTCTCATGAGCGAGCCCCCAAAGCTAAATCTCACCTCAGAAAATATATATATACACACACACACATATATATACCCAAAGGTGTAAAGCCTCCTCCCTTTGGGCAAGTTCCTCCCCCAGTGGGCTCTGTGTGACTCAGGATGTCACAGCTGTGATTGAAATACCTATGTACCTTAAAAGACCTGGGAACTCAACTCCTGATCCAAGAGAAAAGAGGACACTTGGTCACATAGGCCTATTAATAGACAGGGAAGATCTTCATATTTCATTAATGTTACATGCACTTGGTTTCAGAAAATCAATTCACAAGTTCAAGATGGGTTCAAGATGGTTAGAGAGACAGTTTGTTCAAACAGAGTAAGCAGTGTGGGATGAGAGCCAAAAAAGCTAATGTAGTCTTGGACTTCCTTAGGAGGGGTATAACTACCATGGATAAAGATAGAATAATCCTTTTGAACTCTGCCTGGCTCAGACCACATTGTGTTGTATTCTTCTCACCAGAGTTTATGAAAGACACTGTTGATCAAGAAGCATTTATTAATTGCCTGCTGTGTGGCAGACACTGTCCTGGGTACTGGGGATAGATACTGGGACAAGGAATTTATGTCACATTGAGACAAACTGAAGAATATTCAGAGGAGGGCACCTAGGTTGGTTGGAGGGCCAGAGTACAGGTCATGTGAGGAGTAGTTGAAGGAATGAGGATATTTAATCTAGAGAAAAGAAGTTGGGGCATAGGAAAATATGATAGCTATCTTTCAAATATTTAAAAGTCTGCCATGTTAATCAAAGGAGAGCCAGAAACAATAGGTAGAAGTTGTAAAAAGGAGCAGATTTAGACTTGGAATGAAGAATTGGTTCCTAACAATTAAAGTTGTCCCAAAGAAGAATGACTGTTCCTGTGGATATCTTCAAGCAAAGAATAGATGATGATTTGTTGGGTATTTTAGGGACAATTCTTTTTTCCGGTGTGGGTTGGACCAGACTTACATTAGAACTCTAAAATTTGGTGACTAGCTAATTAATTCCAGAGAGCTTTGACTTGTCTTATGCCACACTTCATTTGTCCTTATTTAGCTCTCATCCTACCTATATAAGTATTTGTTGAATTGAATTTTTATCAGGTTATGTATGTTTTCATACCCTTTTTCCTTAGAGGTCAGGCTTTTATTTTTTTGGGGGGGAGGACAGTTGGGGTTAAGTGACTTGCCCAAGGTCACACAGCTAGTTTATGTGTTAAGTGTCTGAGGCTGTATTTGAACTCAGGTCCTCCTGACTCCAGGACCGGTGCTCTATTCACTGTGCCATTTAGCTGCCCCAAGGTCAAGCATTTTTAATGTAGGGTCTATAGACCCTATTCTTTCCAATGTCTTTATTATATAAATTGTTCTCTTGGTTCTGCTCACTTCACTCTCAATCAGTTCAACAAGTCTTCTCAGACATTTCTCTGAAATTTTATTCATCATTTCTTATAGCAAAATAATATTTTTATATTTATATGCCATAATTTGTTTAGCTGTTATTCATTTGGTGGGCACTCCCTTAATTTCCAGTTCTTTGCCTCTAAAGAGCTGTTATAAATATTTTTTGTACATATGGATCTTTACCCTAGTTGTTAGATTTCTTTAGGGTATAGGTCTAGTAGTGGTATTGCTAGGTTAAGTATATGCACCATTTAGTGACTTTTGGGGTATAGTTACCAATGAATAGACTTTAGCCAAGATCACATAGCTACTTACTAGTAGAGATGACTAGTTTCTAAGTAGAGACATAGAACCTAGGTTTTATTATGCTTTAATCTAAGTCCTTCTCCCACTGCAGTACAGTTTTGTGTGCATATATCCTATTTCCTCAACTACACTTTCCTTCCTTGTATAGCACACTTTATTTCATCCTCCTCTCAGTCATCTCACAAAATTCCCTGCATATAGTAAATGATTAATCAACATTGATGGGTTGCTTGTGTGGTATATAGTTGACTTTCCTGCAGTGTGGTTTTATGTTAAGCTGCCCTTTTTCTGTTTGAATCATGCATTTGAAAAACTAGGCAGGGGAGAAACTATTCAACTTTTTACTTAAAAGCTACTAAGAGTTTTGAATAGTGATTTGCCTCTGCTTGTTGGATTTATCCCTACCTCTGGCATAGTTTTTGGGAAAAAAAAGTGAAAGCTTTCTTTGCTTGTTTTATTTCATTAATTTAAAGAATTGTATCCTGTTTACATTTTTGTTGATATCTTTTAAATCTAAATATTGACCAGAGTAAACCAGCCCTAGTCCATTTTAGAGAATTTAGCATTCCAAATACACATGTCCCACTCTAATTTTATGAAAACGTAAACCTTAAAAATCTTGCTAATGTGGTTCTCTTTAGTCTGTAAAGTGCTAATTTCATTTTATTTTCATTTAATAATATTTATTTTGGGAAAGTTTCAATAAGAAAGGACCGAATTTAAAAGATTAAGGGCTAAACTAGAAAAAATAAATTTGGAAATGAGAGAATTGGATTTACTCTTGATCACTGGCCATCTGATAAAATGAAAAAATTCCAAATAGAAATGAACCATCTTCTTTGACAAGTTTAAATTGTAAACTTTTAAGTTGAAAATGGGCTCTTTAAGTAGTTTAGAGTATTACATTGTATTAAGATGAGGTAATTGGACTTTTGAGACTGTTTTAACTGTTTACATTTGAGTAACTGCATGAAATAATCTGGTTGCTTGAAGAAATTATAATGCTTCAAAAATGCTAAAATAAAAGGAGGCCTTCATTATGATAAGGTCATTTAAGAGTGAGCTAAATTGTTCTTCATCTTGAGACTTTTTTCATGTTTGGTTCCATTCAAATGTGTAGTTTTTTTAGGAGGTTTTTTTTTTTAAGAAAGTTGAAATTCTTTAATTATTAGGAGGAAGTAAAAGTTATTTCTTAGGGCTGTGTTTCCAAGCTTCTTTATACCTTCAAATAAAAACTTTGATCTTTTATCACTCCAATGTAATAGCAGCTAATATATTAACATTAACTTAGCAAATGTACACTATTGAGTAACTGAATGATAAATACAGTAATGCCAAACAAACACATCTCTCTTCTGAAGAACTTTTAGTTTACACTCAATATCTCTGAACAAAACTCAGATTTCAAGTGTATGCCCTAAAGGAGACACCTTCTCTTAACCTCAAGCCTCAAAGTAAGCAGAAAGGAGTGTCTTACTAAAATAATTCAGGGCAGTTGGGAGTTTCTTAAAGTTAAAAAATGTTCCCCCCATATTAATTAACTCCTTTAAGACAAAGTTTGGCAACAGCTACCCCTTTTGACTTGATTTTTGAAAGAGAAATCAGAAGTCTCCTCTTCCTGTTTGGGAGGGAAGTTAATTTGGATTCATTCCAACCTGCCTTGGTGGAATTATACAATGGGGACACAGACTGTTTTTTGGCCAGACCAGCTAGCTGCTTTCCAACCAAGCCTACGTTTCACCCTCATCATTAGGGAAAGTTTAGTTTATGCAGTGGTGAAAACAACAGTTTTGGTAAATGAATGTTCAGGTTTCTGGGTCTATTTCTCTTCCTTGGTATTGAAAACATTAAGCTCTTAAAGGCACAAATTTAATTTAGAAATGAAGTTATGTTCCTTATAAAAAAGGACTTTTTTTTATTGTATACAAAAAAGATAGACCTTGGGTGTTAGGCGTTCTTTACAGATTTAAAGGTTAAAGCACTTAATAAAAGAACTTCATTGTAAAAGCCTGATTCTATACCTGTCACATTTTCTTCTGTATGCGCTCCCTTTTGGGGTGAGGTGAAAGGGAGAAATAGAATAATGAGACTGAGATTGGGAAGAAAAGCAGCAAAGTAGGGATCTATTTAAATGACATTGTAATTTCTGAACATTTAGCTATTGCTTATGCCTGTTTGAAGTCTATCCATTTTTTAGGGCCCAACTCAAGCTTTAATTCAGAATAATAAAGATTTAGAACTGTAAATTATCTTATCTTATCTATCTGTCTGTCTGTCTATCTTTCTGTCTATCATCTATTCCAAAAACCTTAGTTTATCAGATGAAGAAACTTAAAATTTGAGAAACTGCTGTGAAAATTGGAAAGCAATTTGGCAGAAATTTCTGGCCAAAAAAAAATGAAGATGAAAATCAAATTACTTGCCTCAGTTTCTTCATCTGTAAAATGAGGGGATTGGACTAGATGAACTCTGAGGTTCTGACAGATTTATATATCCTATGAAATGTAGAGCCAAGCAAACCCAGGTCTTTTGATTCTAAGTCTATTGTTTTTATTTTATTTATTCATTCATTTATTTTACTATGCACTACTACCCTTATTGACCACTTCAGCTCTCTAGGTATGCCAGTTAAAGTATGTTATCCATTTAGACCAAATTAGATTGTTGAGTTCTTTGAGGTCAGACACTGTATCAGAGGATTCCTCAGTGTATCTGATACAGGATCTTGCACATTGTAAGTTCCCAATTAAAACAAACTAACTTTTAAAAATTATTGACTTGACCAGCACGTTTATGTGGAGTGTGTGCATTATTAGATAAAGAAGCCTATTTTTAATCCAATCCAGTGAACATTTATTAAGCACCTACAATTTACAAGCCTTTGGGGGATAGAAGAACAGAAAACCATCCCATTATCTAGAACCTTGAGATGTATTGCTGCAGGCAATATGAAGATACTTTATAAGAAAGTAACGATCAAAGTGCCCATTCCAGGCTTGTGCAGATACAGAGGGATGGGAGAAAGTATTTGAGCATGGAGAGTATAAAAAGATATAATGTGAAATTAGGCAGAAAAAAATAGGTTGAAACCAGAATAGACTTAGCCAAACTGGTCCAGGTAAAAAAAACAAATCTTTTGCTTGAGGTAGTTGCCAAGTAATTCGTACTCCCTTTCAATTAGAACAGGATGCCTCCAAAAGCATGGTGGTTCTACCAACCCATACTGAAGAATGATTGAAGTGCCATCACATATTGGAGGGGCACTCAATGGAGATCATAATCTCCTGCCTACCATTTTAGTAATATGTACTCTACTTTGTCGTGCCATATATTAACATTTTTCCTATTGAGTATTTGTACATTTTCTCCAATTTTCTTTTTTTTAATTTACCTATAATTATAATCTTCTGTTTTTACATCAGCTTATTTCTAAATATATGCCTTGTCCTTTTCATAATCATTGAACAACCCCTTGCAACAGAAGTTTCAAAAGGGGAAAAATTATTTTAACAAAACTAAAGATAATTGTATTTGACAGTATGTGCAATATGCACAATATTCTATATAGTCTCTACCTTTAGAATGAAAGAATTCCCATCTGTTCTCTGTTGAAATAATTGTTAAAAAAATAAATTGATTAGTAGGAGATATTAGGTACACAGTATGCAGAAGCAAGAAACCTAGAACTGTCTGATAAACCCAAAGATCCCAGCTATTATTAGGTAAGGACTTAAAATTTGAGAAAAACTGCTGTGAAAAATGGAAAGCAATTTGGCAGAAGTCAGGTAGCCTGATACTTAACATCATATACCAATGAACTTCAAATAGACACACACATATATAAAGGGTCACTTCATACGTAAATTATAGGAATAAGGAAGAATATCCTTTCAGATCTATAGATAGAGGAATATAGTTCATGAACAAATAAGGGAGAAAGAAGATCAAAGATGATAGGATGGAAGATTTTGTTTACATGAAATTGAAAAAGTTTTGCACAAAAAAAAAAATCCATGTAGCTAAAATTAGAAGGGAAACAGTTAACTGGAAAACATTTATATCAAGTCTCATTTGTAAGTTATGTAAAGAATGGATTAAAATTTATATTAAGAAGAGCCATTCCCAATTGATAACTGGTCAAGAGATTATGAACAAATATAGTTCTCAAAGGAAGTTTTCAGCAACTATATGATAAAAACATTTCAAATCACTAATAATTAGAAAAATGCAAAATAAACAGTTTTGAGGTCCTACTTTACACCTTCAGATAGGCAAAAATGACAACTGTTGGAAGGTCCTTGGTCAACAGGCATGTTGACTGTTGGTAGAGCTGTGAATTGGTCTAGCCATTCTGAAAAACAGCCATGTTTCGGAGCCATGCCCCCAGATTCACTAGACAATGCATACCCTTTGACTTAGAGGTACCACTTCCAGGCTTTTACCCCAAAGAGACCAAAGAAAGAGGAAAAGGGACCCATGTGTACAAAAATATTTATAGCAAGTTGTTTTGTAGTGGCAAAGAACTGAAAAATGAGGGAAGGGCCATTACTTGATGGCTGAACAATTATGTTATATGAATTTAATGGAATACTACTGTGATTTAAGGTAAGATGGATATGAATTTAGAGAAACCTGGGAAGACTTTGTATGAACTAATAATGCCCAATGAATTGAGCAGAAGCAGGATGTGAATTTATATGCTAACAGCTACATTGTAAAAACAAATAACTTTGAGAGAGTAAAAAACTCTGATTAATTACAGTGACCAACAATGATTCCAGAGAACTGATGATCTTGCTGTCCATTCCCTGATCAAGAGATGATAAACTAAATAGGCAGAGTGATACATACTGTTTTGATGTGACCAATATAGACATTTGTTGGGGGGGGGTGCTGCATATTTGTTGCATGGGTTTTTACTTTTATTTTCCTTTAGATTACAGAAGGGGTGGGGATGGCAGAGAAAAAATAAATGTTTGCTAATTGAAAAATTGAATGAGAAAAAAAAGCAGTTTTTCATCAGGTTCCAAGAAGAAATTTCTTAAAATTGTTTAGAAATTCAGTTTAATTTTGTCCTTAAAATATGCTTTTCACGTCTCTTCATTCCAGATGTTTTAAAAAAAATCTTTTAAATAAGTGATATCATGACATGTGCATTTATATATACATGTTTATTTTGTTATTTAGTAACAGCGATGTTACACATTGAGTTCATAGGAGCAAAGATATCAGAAATCTAAATTATTAATTATTGTGATTAAGTATCGTGACTTGTGAGATACATTTAAAAAATTTTTTCGTCATTCAAGTTCCTTAAGAGTCTTCATACTAGTTATTATAATGTCTTATGTTTTATAGGGCTCAAGGGTTCTAGTCGATGCTCGAGACAAACTTGGTATTCCTTGGCAGTATTCAGAGAATGAGAAGCATGGAATGTTCTTAATGGCCTTTGAAAACAAAGCTGGGATGCCTGTTGAACCTGCCACTTTCCAACTATATGTACCTGCTCTGAGTGCTCTTTGGAGAGACTCTGGCATCAAGGAAGCGTATAGCCGCAGGAGTGAATTCCAGCTGGTAAGTAAACCTGTTCTGTTAGAAAGAAAAAGATTGCAAAATAGACTTGCATTTTCTTTGAGACTTCAGCATTTCTTTCTACATGACTTTAATCTTGATGTTTGCTTAATACAAAGAGGTAGCAGTGTTAGATAGTAGCTAGAGAACTGACCTTCAGGCTAGGAAGGTCTGGGTTCACATCCTACCTACCCACACAGGCTATGTGATCTTGTGCAAATCATTTAATGTCTCTGTGCCCTAGGCAGCTCTCCAAGACATAAGTTGCAGGGGCTGCTGGCCTGCATTGATAGAGGGAGTTTCCTCACCTTGGAGTTCCCTGTACCACTGAAATCACAGGTCCAATCCATATTTCCTGTTTCTAAAGTGTGCCAGTGCTGTGGATCTCACTATTTTAGCTGTATGAAGGAGGAACAGTTGGGGACACACTAGGAAATCTGCATGTGAAAAAAAAAAACAGTAATACTGATGTGTAGCTCAGGTTATGTTGCTACTCTCCCACACTCTCATTTGCATGGGGAGACTGAATCTCCAGAGCAAGGCTGTGATATCTCCCTTCTGGGCTCTAGGGGAATTGGTGGGGTTGTTTTTCAGTTGATTTCAATTAACCAGAATTAATTAGTTTTTATAAGAGGTATGTACCAAGATGGAAAAGCATTAGATACAAAACATGCCCCCCCAAAGTCTATGACACTCACTCCCACCAGGACATGAAGAGTCCCAGGGAAAGTGGACTCAAGCTTGTCCAGTACTTGTGGCAAAGGATTCACAAGTCCTTTGCCGTTTGCTTAAAGTGCTTTTCTCCCCTTTTGGGAAGTCACCCCTTGGGTGTGGTTTACCTTTTCTGTTGGACTTGTGGCAGAGTCCCAAAGCTGCCTTTGCCTCAGTGTTTCTAGTTTGTCCTAGATATCTCATGGAGACATTGTTCCCATAATGATATTCAGGGCTACTGCTAGTCCACTGATGGAAGAAGTCCAAATCCTGTGACCCCTTGCTGTTCACAAATCCACAAGGATCCTCACTCATTAGAGGGAGAAGCTCTGCCTTCTACTCTGCATCCTCCCATTCAGAAAAATTCTCAGGGGCTTGGTTATTTCTGCTCTATCTTCGTCACCGCATGAATTGCCTTGGTTCCAAACTGGTTTGCTGTTTTATGTAAAACCAAATGGCATGACCGAATTTCTTAAGTCAGACCCAAAACACTTTTTTATGTCATTATTTTACTAGATCCAGTGGTCTCTACTCCTTCCAGAGTGATCAGAGACCTAAGTTTAAAATGCCTTGGGAGCAGCTAGGTGGTGCAGTGAATAGAGCACTGGCCCTAGAATCAGGAGGACCTGAGTTCAAATGCAGCCTCAGACACTTTGATCACACTTACTATTTGTGTGACCTTGGGCAAGTCACTTAACCCCAATTGCCCTGCTTTCCCCCTCCAAAAAAAAAGTTTAAAATGCCTTTGATTCAGTAGAGATGCTTAGAGTAATGTAGCTCTTAACTGATTCAATTGAGAAGTCTGAGCTCTCTGTTTATTGAGGTAGATATATGAAACCTTACATTTGTTTGTTGGTTTGTAGTTTTCAAAGCACTTTCATATATTGTATTTCATTATATTGTACATAACATATATACATACATAGTGTATATATTATTGATATGTGGATATGTACACATGTATACTATTAAGTGTACAATGATATACATTTATAATATTTTGTATTTATAATATATACATATATATTATATATGTATATATACATATATAATATTTTGTATTTAATATAGTATTAATTAATGCTTATAACCTAAGAAAATACATTTGTCTAAGGAATAAGATAAATTTATCCAAAAAAAATTAAGCTCACAAAAGAGCTCTTTGATAAAATGTGATTGATTAAAATACCTTTAAAATTTATGGTTGTCTCCATTGATAAATTGATACTGACAGACCTTTTTTA
This sequence comes from Petaurus breviceps papuanus, assembly GCF_028583685.1. Lineage (NCBI taxonomy): Eukaryota > Metazoa > Chordata > Mammalia > Diprotodontia > Petauridae > Petaurus > Petaurus breviceps. The sequence continues at coordinate 13,209,902 of NW_027185764.1, forward strand.
TATATTGGTTTCCTTGATGTATTCACTTGCAAATTATTTCCTTTGGATTATTTGTTTTCCTTTCGAAATCAGCAAGTTTGAAATAGACTGATACCCTTAAGTGACAAGTCTAAAAATAAAAACTGTTGGGTGTTCACTCTGTTTGCCATTTGGTTTCTTTTGAACTGCCTTTTGGCATTGAATATATTCCATTAACTATATCAAATGAAAATTTTTAGACTTTTTTCCATAACTGAAAGACTTGTGTGATTGATTCTAATAGGGGAAAATAACTTTAAGTTATTTTTAAGTTCCTTTCCCATTAGTGGTAATTTGCATTCAGCCAACCACTTTCTCTTTTTCCTAGTCACTTTTATGTCCAGTGGCATTCATTTGCAAGGTCATTGGTTAGGGCTAAGAATTGCAGTTTGTAGCAATGGAATGTGGTCTGTGTAAGTATAGAACCTGAACCTTAGCCTCATTAATACAATGTACATATGAATTGTAGTAAAGTTCTTGAGAGAAGACAGAAGACTTTTTTTTTTTTTGCTTTTATTTTGGAGGGGGGAAGGTAGGGCAATTGGGGTTAAGTGACTTGCCGAAGGTCACACGGCTAGTTTTTGCATTAAGTATCTGAGTCCAGATTTGAACTCAGGTCCTCCTGACTCCAGGGCCAGTGCTCTATTTATTCACTGCGCCACCTAGCTGCCCTGACAGAAGACTTAAAAAAAAAACAAACCAGTCCCTTTTTCTTCTCTGTTATGTTTTGAAAAATTGAGATAGAAAGATAAAATATCCAGAGAATCTATTATGTGCTTGCAGATGTAATTTGCTGACACCTTACAGTGTTGTGGTGCTCAATTTGACTCACAAACAGTAAAACTTGAAAGACTTCTTGATCTTTAGGGAATTCCTCTTCCATTTGAACTCTGCACTGGGCATAGCCATGACAGTGGCAAACACCTTTGGCAGACTTGTTTCTCAGTTTTTTACTTCAATTGATATTAATAATCAGAGGGTTGGTGAACAAAGTTGCTTTTATTACATTTGTTTAAGACTCCTGTGATTTTGCTGTATGGGAGATATTTTGTTGGAAGAAAGCTAATAAGGTAGTATTCATATCTGTCAAATCAAGTGCTTTTTTTTTTATAAGCAAACAGTAAACAAAATGAGATTTTACATTGTCTGTACCTACCTTTCGACTAATTGTATGATTACAAAGCTGCAGAGACTATTGTCTGCAAAAACCTGCCTCTTTTGAATAGTCAAGAGATTGGGAAATAGGTATAAATGTAAAAATTGTTATTAACTAAAAATAGTTACTAAAATATTCATATTCATATTTTTTGGTAATAACTTCAATTTTTCCTAAATGTTCAATAACCTCTTCTTTTTCAAATCTCTGAGAATCAATTATTCAAAGTCTTCAAACGTTGCATATAGCAAATATCTTCTTTGGATATTTAACCTAATACAGCTTCTTTTCCCATTTTTTATTTTCTTTAATGCTATTTCCATCTACTTCTTCATGCAAGACATCAAGAGCTATCTTTTTATATTCCAGATATTTCATATTTATTCACATAGTTTTCATAAATCCAGAGCTAGAAAGAACCTTGACACTATCTAGTCGTAAGTCTCTCATTTTACAGATGAAGAAGCTGAGGCCAAGGGAGGCCAAGTGACTTGTCCAAAGTTACACAGGTAGTAAGTGTCAAAGGTGGAATTTGAATCCAGGTCCTCTGACTTCAGAGCTGGTGCTTTTTACTCACACTACATAACCTCCTGTTGATAAAGAAGAATTTATAACATGAAACTTTATAGATCTTTGCCCTTTTTTGTATTCCCAGAACTTAGCACAGTGCCTGGCTCATGGTAAATGTGTATTGACTGACTTCCTTTCTGTTTTGTAATACCTTCAGCTGTTGAGGACCAGCTCAGGTGCTGCCTCTTAAAGGAAACCTTTGATGACCCACTCTTGCCTCCCCAGCTGGTGGTGCTCTTTTTGTCCTCAAATGATTATATACCCCCCCAACTTCTGAATAGGGAAACTACTTTTCATCTGTTTGACCCCAAAGACTCAGTGCCTCCTTGTATGTAGTAGGTACTTAATAAACGCTTTAGTGAATTTAATTTCTGCTTTCATTGATCGTTTTTTTAAATGGCTTATTGATGGCTTTTGTTTTTTACATCAATCACTTTCCAATAACCCTTTCTCATAAAATCCTACCTTGTAACAAAGAAAAACAACTAAATAAAACCAGTAAGCCTAACTACACATTTGTCATTTTTTCCCCTTTAATACTCTCCCATCTCCTCTCTGTTTCCTTTCCCTCTCTATACTAGGGCTGAGTTGGGTCCATGATTTTTTTTTAATTTTTTGATAACTATTTTAATACAATTGGTTTCTTTTTGAGTCCTGTGAAATTTGTTTTATGGATTTGAAAACATTATTCTGAGAAGGGGTTGTTAGGTTTTACCAGATTGTCAAAAGGGCACATGATAATAAGAAAAAAAGGTTAAGAACCATTTCTCCATATTATATAGTCATTCTTTTCTTTCTCCTCTCATTTCCCTTTCTTTCCTTTGTCTCCTCTCAGTCCTCTTCCTCTCTTCTCTTTTCCCCCTTCTTTTTGTCCCCTTTGCCTGCCCATCTTTCATTCCCCTCCCCTGTCAGCTCTATTTCTCCAACCCCCCACTCCACCTAGAGCCCCACCCCCACCCCCAGGGTCCTAGAACCTCACTTAGGAGTAGAGAAGGGTAAATCCCTATGGTCTTCCTTGCCATGCCATTAGCTTGATCATGTAGGCCTGCTAAGTGGGGAGCTGTCTTCTTCTCCATGGCTCCTCCTCCTCCTCCCCTCCCACCTGTTCTTTGGACTCCTCTGTCCACAGGGAGCTTCCTCCTTGGATCTTTCTCCCCTTCTCCCTCTGTCCAACTTCATTCAGCTCAGCTCCCTCTTTTTCCCTTTTCTTTCCCCTCCCTCCTTCTCTGCTTTGTTTCTGTTTCTGTCTCCTCTCTCTTTTCTTCCTCTTTTCCTAGGTCTCTTCACTCTCTATTCGCCACACTTGTAGCTACCTCTTCTACCCCCTGTCTACTGAGAAAAGGGCAATATGTTTTCTCATCAGGCTTTCAGAACCAAGAGTGGTCATTCATAGCTTTTAGTATTTTCTTTTGGTTTTGCAGCGGGGGAAGGCAGGGCAGTTGGGGTTAAGTGACTTGTCCAAGCTAGTAAAGTGTTAAGTGTCTGAGGCCGTATTTGAACTTGGGACCTCCTGACTCCAGGGCTGGTGCTCTATTCACTGTGCTGCTTTTAGTATTTTTAAAAGTCTTTTTTGCTACATTTTCCTTTCATATCACTTGTGTTTCCCAATGTGTTTCTCCCTCCTCAAGAATTAAAAGGGGGTGGAGGGGAGTTTTGGTAAAACTAAGCAATACATCTTAAAAGTCTAACATGTGCATTGTTGTACATTTCCTCTGTCTCTCTCATCCCTATCTTCCTGACTGTAAAACATTGTACATATGAAAGCATTTGAGTAACAAAGAGCACTGTACAATGTAAGGCATCATCCTTATTTCTAATGGATTATCCTTGTTTTCACACAATCACTAAGTGTTTCAGGCAAGATTCAAACTGAGGTTTTCCTTACCATACTCTATCCAGCATCACCAGGCGTTTATTAAGCATTTACTATGCACTAGGGACTGTGCTGGCTTCTGAGGATGCAGAGATATAAAATTGCCCCTGCCCTCAAGAAACATACATTTTATTAGAGGAAAAATACCACCACACCTCTGTGTGTACCAAATGTTTATATAAATAATGTAATGTAATCCCTAGCAACTGTGTCTATCAGGAAGAGCCTCAGGGAGGCCTTTGGGCTGATCTTTGAAGGAAACTGTGAAAGGGATGGAGGTGAAAAGAGGGTTCATTCCTTGCCTGGGGGATACAATAAAGGCAGGAAGTAGCAGGTCATGTGAAGAACAGTAAAATGACCAGTTTGAAGTACAATATTAGAATGACAAAAATTCATAGAGAATTTGCTCTTCTTTATATGGAAATGTTTATGTTTGTCAAGTCCAGTCATTTTTAAATGATAGGAAAAAAGTTTGGCCCTACTAAAGAATGCTGTAAGGAGAATAATTCATAAGCTGGAAGGAGTCAGGTTGTGAAGGGATTTAAATGTCAAACTGGGAGTTTGATCCCACTTGATTCTAAAGGCATTAGGGAGGCCCTGGAGTTTATTGAGCAGTAGAGAGACATGTTCAGTGCTGTGTTTTAAAGATAGCACTTTGTGAGCTATGTGGAAAATGGACTGAAGAGGGGAGACCAGTTAGGAGACGTTAAATTGCCAACAGTTCATGTCAGAGGTGATAAGGGTCTGAACCAGGGTGGGGCTCTACAAGTGAAGAGAAGGGGTATGGGAATGAGAAATGATATGGAAACAGAATCAGCTAGACTTAGAAAATCATTGGAGACGTTCACATAGGGTTTTTCTCCCCTTTCCTATTCTTTAAGACACTTTTGGTTACATTTTCAAGACTCTAGACAAATACATTCTTAACCAGCTCTTTGTCCTAGGCCAGAAGACTATATCATTCCTCTACTTTTGAGCCATGATTCAGAATCCCAAATCCTTTTCTCAGTTACTAGCTTCACTTGTTAGTAATTTTCAAAATCAGCTTTTCTTTTCAGAAAGCTGTTCCATGACTTGTGTAGAATGTATTAAGAGTAACAAGTTAACTGGCTGATAGGTGTGAAGAGAGCAGAACAATTTATACAGCATCAGCAATACTGTTAAAGACAAACAAGTTTGAAAGACTTAAGAACTTTGATCAATACAGTGATCAGCCATGGTTCCAGGGGAATAATAATTTAGAATGCTTGCTCTCTTGTGGCAGGTGATGAATTAGATGCTCAGAATAAGACATGCATTTATGGACATAAATGGGCAGTGGCCAATTCTGCATATTTGTTGTGGGGCTTTTTCTGAAGGTAGGTGAGAAAGAGCTAGGAAAAAGAGACACTAGATGGTAATTAATTTAAAAAGTAAAATTTTAATTAAAAACACATTTAAGTAGAAAAGTTTAGCAAACTCTGTTTATGTTAAAAGCACATTGTTACGGGGCGGCCAGGTAGCACAGTGAGTAAGAGCACCAGCTCCAGTGTCGGGATGACCTGGGGATCGAATCCAGGCTCAGACACTTAGCACCCACCCAGAAACACTTGGCCGTGTAACCTTGAGCAAGTTACTTAACCCCAATTGCTTAGGGGCGGCCAGGTGGCTCAGTGAGTAAGAGCACTGGCTCCAGTGTCGGGATCAGATACTTAGCACCACACCCAGAAGTAACTGGCCATGTAACCTTAAGCAAGTTACTTAACCCCAATTGCTTTAAAAAAAAAAAAAAGCTCATTGTTAGACTGTCATCCCCTTTGCACGTTAGGGAGAGTTGCATTCATTGGCTCTGTATCTGGTGTGTACCTGCACAGAGAAGACATATAATGTTAGTTGATTAATTTTTTGGTTCCTGGACATGAGATGATTCTACTAACTGTTGAGATTATTCTCTCATACATCCCAGATTATATTATATTTTTGGTTCATTACATAAAATAAAATAATTAAAAGAAAGTGATAGTGCTATAAAAAAAACCATTGGATGCAAAGAGAAGCCTAATTAGGCAGCCAGGTAGGTGATTGTATGTATCAGTGTGTGTGAAATGTCAAGGGAAGCTGCTGGGTGGGTTTGTGTTGTGATATGTGAACTAGAAAAGAAGCATTGTAATGAGGGAGTAACTCAACGTTTTCCTGATTTGAAAAAAATCTTTTTCCTTAGTTTTTGACAGTAAACTTCTAAAATATTTGAAGCATATCGGGTTCAGTGAAAGATAAAGATGCTGTAGCTGCAGGGGCTTGATATATTTGTCTGAGTGTCATGTAAGACAAAACAAAGAGTATTAGACAGCATTGTTTTCCCAACCCTTTCGAGTGCGCTATAAATCTATGGTGCTAGTTGTTAGCATCATCAGGATGGGGATGATGATGATGATGAATTTGAGTTTTCCTGTGCATGTGAATATCTTTAAATGTGACCCTAAACTTCCCTGATTTTTAATTTTTAAGTTTGATGTTTTTGCCTTCACTGTTGTACTTTATTGCTGTGCTCTGACCTTTTTTATGTAGAATCTCTCATATAGGGCCCAATTCTTTGCCGGTTTTTTCTGCTCATTCATTGGCCTACAGACTTATTAAAAATTATGGAGAACAGATTCAGCTTTTCAGGCTAGTGGATAAAAGGGAAATCTTAGGAAACAGAACACAGAGCATCATTTATGTTAGTGGACTTTTGAGGACAGTTTTATTTATGGTAAAGTGCCACCAGCCATTGATTTCATTTCTTATCATATAATTGATAGCTTTTTCAATAGTTCTTTCACTAGCAAGCTATCACATTCTGCTGATAAGAACGAAACTATTAACTGCAGTAAATAAACAATGAGACCCTTTTGGAACCTTTTTCTTCTCTTGTGATGTCTAGAGAATGGTTTATTTGAAGATTCATGACACAATTTATTTATTCTGTATAGTAGATAGATTTAAGTGTATGATATATACTACATATGAAATGTTATCTTAGGTTTGTGGAAGTAGTTAGAATTACTCTGAAACTTATGTTATTTTTATTTTAATATTTTTAATTACTTTGCTTTTATGATTTAAACTTCGTTTTAAGGAGAAGCTCCTTTTCATTTTCCTGAAAGCTTTGAAATCAGTGGGTTATATAGAGCAGAAATGTCAAACATGACCCATGACACTCACAAGAGCAGCCTGAATCAGATTAAAGTATAATTGGGAAATATTTAACAAAATGAATAAAAATAAAATAGAGCACATATAATGTTAATATGTGGTTTTCTAAGTCATTTTGTGGCCTATAGGGCTCTTATGTATGGTTTAGTGGCTCCTGTTTCTGAGTATAACAGTAAAGGGTGCTTGACATTAAAATCTCTGAAGAAGGAAAAGAACACTATGTCTGGCTGTACTCTCAATGAATTCAGCATATTCTATAGAGAGCATCGTGGGGGACATGAGAAGTGCAGTGGCTAGCGGTTGCAACTAGATTAACTTGGAGATAGATAAGGTTTTGAAAACTCTGGCTAGATTCTGACTGATTGGTTAGGGACTGCTTTCTATAGATTATTTCTAAAGCAACAGCTGGGCAAAATTGGTGAAACTTCTCATTTTTGCTTGGAAAAATGATTTCCAGTAATGAATAACTACATATACAGAAATATGTGTGTGCATGAACGTATGTGTACATATGTATGTATATAAACATGTTATACACACACATCTGTTCCTGATATAATGGAAATATTTTGTTGCTTTACATTACTTCTGTTTCCTAGGCTGGTGTTTAGAGCTAAGGCTCTTTTTCATAGAAAAATAGAAATTTAAAACTCAGTGCAGTATGTAGTCCAACTCTTTCATGTAGCAAAGAAAAAAAAACAGGCCCAACAAAGGTAAAGGGACTTGTTCAAAGTCCTCCAGCTAATTTTTGGCAGAATCAGGATTAGCATCCAGATTATAGGAGCATATATTTAGATGGAAAGGATCTTTGAGGTCTTCTTGTCTAACTCCCTCATTTTATAGTTAAAGAAAATGAAGCCTAGAGTAACTGGTTATGATTAGCTTACAGTCATATATATGTTAGTAAGTGGCACAGCCAGGATTTGAATCTATGTGTTCTGAATCCTAACCAAGCTGCTTCCTTTCTGACTCCAAGTCTAGTGTTCCCTTTTAATAATTAATTGGAAAAACAGTAATTGCTCATGTTACGATGAATAAATAGAATAAAATGACAATGCTATTTAATTTGCTTATTCAGTGTCATGCCAATACATAAATATTACTTTCTAGAACTAGAAAAAATAATGAAATTCTTTTGGAGGCAAAAAAGGTCAAGAATTGCAAGGGAAATAGTAAAAAGAAGTGGAAACAAAAGAGGCCTAGTAGTGTTAGCTCTCAAAACTGTACTGAGGTTGCTAGGTGGTACAGTAAATAGAGCACTGACCCTGAAGTCAGAAGGACCTGAGTTGAAATTGGGTCTTAGACACTTGACTAGCTGTCTGACCTTGGGCAAGTCACTTGACCCCAATTGCTTTGCCTTCCCCCCTCAAAACAACAACAACAAAAATGTACTGCAAAACAGTAATTTTCAAAACAATTTAGTATGGGTTAAAAAATAGATCAGTCAGTGAAACAAATTTGTTTACATGGCATATAGATGCAAATGTATCTAGTAGCCTAATATTTGATAAACACAAAGACCCATGCTACTGGGATAAATAACTTATAATTTGATTAAAAACTGCTGGGAAAATTGGACAGCAAGATGGAAGAAATGATATTAAGATCATCAGCTCACAATTCATTCAAAGATGACCTAAATTTGAAAGATCACATCATAAAGAAATTTTTAAAAATCATGGGAAAAATTACCTGTTAGATCTATGAATAGAGAAAAGTTCATACCAACAGAGGATAGAGAGGACCACAGAAGATAAAATAGGTAACTTTGATTACATAAAATTAAAAAGTTTTTCATCCAATGAAGCAAAGATTGAAAAAGAAACCATTAACTGGGGGGGGGGGGGGACCTTTATAGCAAGTTTCTCTGATAAAGATCCTATTTCCAAGATAGATAAGGAACTGAATAAAGGCAATTGATAAATTGAGGAATATGAATAGGTTGGTAGATCTGAAGGAAAGAAAATCAGATAATCTGTAATTACATAAAAATATTAAATCATAAGTAATTCAAGAAATGCACATAAAAGAAATTCTGAGATTCTACCTTACACCAGTCAGATTGACAAAGATGACAAAAAAGGCAAATGATAAATGTTGGAAGGACTGTGGGAAACCAGGCCATTGGGTATACATGTGAATGGGTACAAGTATCCTGGAAAGCAGTTTTTAAATTATGTACAAAAAGTTACTAACTAGTGCATGTTCTTTGACCCACCTATCTACTCCTAGGTCTATACCCCAAAGAGATAAAAAAAAAAAATAGGAAGAGGACTTATATGTACAAAAATATTTGTAGCAGCAATCTTTATGGTGTCATAAAAAATGGTATCTAAAGGTATTCCCATCAATTGAGGAATGATTAAATTAAACTGATACATGAATGTGATACAATACTGTTGTGCTACGTATAACAAACAAGGAAATCGATCATTTTTTTAAATTCAATTTTTAATTTATTAATTTGTTTGTTTCCTTTTAGTTTACAGGATTCAATTCCACAATTCCTTGAATTTCACATTTTGTCTCCCTCCTTCCCCTCCCCCCCATGGCGTCTTATAATCAAGTATAGGATCTGTAAATACTTTCACATTATACAATGGTCAGGTTATACGGATGGATTGTACCAGCTGGAATGAAAAATGGTAAAGAGGACATAAAATCAAATAAGAGAACGAAAAAGATCAGGTATTTTGCTTCCACCTGGATATAAATTTAGTTCTTTTTCTGGATGCACGTTTTTCTCTCCATCATGCGTCTTTTGGGATTGACATATCCCTGCATTGTTGAGAAGAGTCCAGTCTATCAAAGTTGGTCATCACACATACGTTGTGTCTGTAATTGTGTACAAATTCCTCCTGGTTCTACTCTTCTCACTCAGCATCAGTTCTTTTAAGCCTCTCCAGGTAAATATGAAGACCACCTGCTCCCCGTTTCTTATAGCGCAATAATATTCCATAACATGCATATACCACAACTTGTTCAGCCATTCCCCAATTGATGGACACCCCCTTAATTTCCAATTCTTTGCCACAACAAAAAGAGCTGCTATAAACATTTTTGTACATATGGGTCTTTCTCCCATTTCTATGATCTCTTTGGGATATAACCCTAGGAGTGGTATTGCTGGATCAAAGGGTATGAAAGTATTTATAGCCCTTTGGGCATAGTTCCAGATTGCTTTCCAGAAAGGCTGGATCAGTTCACAACTCCACCAACAATGCATTAGTGTTCCAGTTTGCCCACATCCTCTCCAGCATTTGTCATTTTCCTGTTTTGTCACCTTAGCCAATCTAACTGGTGAGATGTGGTACCTCAGAGTTGTTTTGATTTGCATTTCTCTAATCAATAGTGAATTAGAGCATTTCTTCATGTGCTTATAGATAGCTTTAATTTCTTTCTCTGAAAACTGCCTGTTCATATCCTTTGACCATTTATCAATTGGGGAATGACTTGTATTCTTATAAATTTGACTCAATTCTCTGTATATTTTAGAGATGAGTCCTTTGTCAGAGACATAGGTTGTAAAGATTCTTTCCCAATTTCCCACCTCCCTCCTAATCTTGGTTACATTGGCTTTATTTGTACAGAAACTTTTCAATTTCATGTAGTCAAAATTATCCATTTTACATTTTATAATGTTCTCTAATTCCTGTTTCGTCATAAAGTCATTCCCTCTCCACAAGTCTAATAGGTAAACTATTCCTTGTTTTAGCAGACTGCTTACAGTATCAACCTTTATACCTAGATCATGAACCCATTTAGACTTGATTTTGGTATATGGTGTTAGATAATGGTCTATGTCCAGTTTCTGCCATACTATATTCCAGTTTTCCCAGCAGTTTTTGTCAAATAGTGAGTTCTTATCCCAAAAACCAGGGTCTGGGGGTTTATCAAACAATACATTGCTGTAGTCGTTGACTTCTGAATCTCGTGTGCCTAATCTATTCCATTGATCCACTCCTCTATTCCTAAGCCAGTACCAAGTAGTTTTGATGGAAATCGATCATTTTGAAGTAACCTATATGAAATACCTATATGAGTTAATGTGAGTGAAATAAATATAACTACAAGAACAATTTATGCTTTAATGTCAATATTTATAAGAACTAGCAATTTTGAAGACTTTTGTAAAATGATGAGGAATGAAATGAGCAGAACCAGAGCAGTTTATACAGTAACAACACTATAAAAATAAACAGCTGAAAGCTGTAAGAACCATCATCAATACAATGACCACCTATGATTTCAGAGAGCTAATAAGCTCTCCACTTCTTGACAAGGAGGTGATAGATTTAGGGTGCAAAGGATACATACATGCCAATGAGGGAATTTGTTTTGCTTGACTATGCATATTTAATACGTGGAATTTGTTTTTCTGTTCTCTTTCTCTCTCTTTTTTTAATGGGATGGGGAGTAGGAAGGAGGATTTCTGTAATTAAAACAAAGTAGAACTGGGAGTGCTACAGATGTGGAATGTCGCATGTACTTTAAGATGAAGTCACTGTATTATTAATTCTATGTAATTGTTTTATTTTGTTACAAGAAACCTCACAGAGTGGGGTAATGTGTAAATGTTTATAGTGTAAAGACAAAATAGATCAAAATGAAACTTAAAAAAAAATTATTGAAACTTTTAGGGATTTTTTTTAAACACTACTATCACTTCCCAATAACTTTCCATAGATCCATCCCTTGTAACAAAGAAAAATGATGAAGCAAAAATCACAGCAGCAACTATATCTGAAAGTGTATGCAGCATTCTTTGCCTAATAGTTGACCATCTCTCTCTTGAGAGGAGGGAATTATATATATATATCATCACTTATTCTCTAGAACTGAAATTGTTCTTTGCATTTAATCTGAATTCTGATATGTTTTAATGTTGATTTCATTTATATTGTGGTCATTGTATACTCAACTTTTTCCCGACCCTTCCAAGACTGTATGGGTGGAACTGGAAAAGACATAGGAGTCATGTTAGTTACAGTGCTTCTTGGGGTCTAGATCCCCAACTGAGAAGTGTGGCACGAGAACTGGAAAGCAGGAAGCAAAGTTGTTTGTTATTCTTGGATTACATGTTGCAGAAAATCTTTTTCATTCCCTTCTACCTATAGTGTTGACTTTTCCCCTTCTTTTCAGTAAGCATGCATGATATCAATGCCTTAAACCTCCAAGGGAAAGGGCGAGGAACCCATCTACTGTAAAAGAATAAAAAAAAAAAGTTTTAGGGAAAAATGAAGTGCTTTTGCCATTAAAGCAAAAATGTTTATAGTACAGTGCTTACTGGGCTTCTGCTATAAGATTCTTAATCCATTAAAGCAAATCATCATGGTAAAGGTTGTCCTAAGCCTTTCTAGACAAGTGGTATCAAACTCAAATAGAAATGAGATCCAATAAACTGCACATAGTCTCCCTGTGGGCACATAGTGACTTAGAAAACAACATATTTACATTATGATTGTTGTTGGGTTTTTTTTTGTTTGTTAAGTATTTCCAGATTACATTTTCATTTATTTTGGACCCACTTGGTTATATACCACATGGGTTGTATGTTTGACACCTCAGTTATAGATTACACAGAAGCCTATATATTGTTTATACTTTTTTTACAAAGATAAAGTGTTGATCTGAATAATTTCACAAAAATGCAATTGATTATGTCTTACTTAATAGCAGTTACTATCTTGAGAGTCATTTTAGAAATGATTTCTGTGTAATCAGATCTGTTGACTAGAGTGAAGGTCAGAAGTTACTTATTAATAACATATATATTATATATTTATCTATTATGTATATATTACATATATAGTATACATTATTTATTTATACACTAGTAGTTACTAATTTATTACTACAAATTAGAAAAATAAGACACTTCATGCAATTAAAATACTTCAAACTCAACCTGTTCAGTTAAGCAGTTGGCTCTGAAAAATGGAAAATAAATAAAAGCAAAGCCATTGGTTCTGATTATCACCATTTAAAAAATAAGTTTAATGGGGGTAAAAGTCAGTTCAGAAAGGAGGCCAGAAGGAGCCCCAAAGTCCAAGCCAACAGACATTTGCTTAGTTTGCCAGGGGCTAAGCTGTGGCGACAAGCACCATGCTGGAGTTCAAGTTTATTTATTTATTTCCTAAAGAAGGAAAAAGTTAGGAACAGTATCACTACACCAGAAAGGCAAAAGAAGTAGAGGGGGAAACGCGCCCACATAAAGCATAGTGTTACTCCCAGCTTTGTTAGAGGAATCCAAAAATATTTATAGACAGAATTGGTAAAGGGGCAGTATATAGATTAGAATTACAAGAAGTCTGCCCAAGTTTCCATATAATCTATTCTTTGCATCAGTAATAGTACTATAAGCTTCCCTTTTGGAGTTGACTATGGCCGTGCCCATAGTGTTCTGTAATACTGTAGAAATGGAATTTAGGAAGCTGGCCTCAGCAATTGCAGCTAAAATAGATGTCCATAATAGAAGGCATCAGTGCTGGAAACAATACAAGTTTAAGAGAATATAAGATCCTGTTGTATTTATTACAAAATATTTGATTCCTTAGAGCAAAGTACAACTGGAGGTGCTCTTAAAATAAGCCATCTGTTGTGAATGTCAATGTACAGGACCCAAAAAGTTAACTTTTTTCAGGAGTCTTCTGAGTGTTAGTATCTAATGAGGTTACATAACAGTGAGACATAGACTGACATGGATAGCTTGTAATTGTTGTGGTAAAGAGAGTATCTACATTAATGAAATCACAAGTGCATTAAAAGAGTGAATATATATATATATATATGTACACACACATATAAAATATCATCTGAAAATATCCTTGCTTTTTATATGATGATAATTAGTAATGAAATATAAAAAATAATATCCCATAGCAGAAGCCCAGTAAGCACTGTACTATAAACATTTTTAAAGGAAACTTTCTTTAAATTGCAGGTTTAAAGAACTCTGAAAGAAGTTGAGTTAATTCTCAATGCCCATTGTAATAGCTGGCATGATAGAAGATAAAGGGGAGAGAATACCTTAATAAAATCTGTCAGTAATCAGGATGAATAAAAAAGTTTTTATATTTGTTTCTGTAACCTTGAGGATGGTACTTGACTCTTAGGAAATATTTAATAAATGCCTTTTCATTCATTCGTTGTGATTACAGACCACTTGAAAAGGTTCCCTTTATTAGGTTGATCCACTTACTAAAATCTTTTGGCATTAAATCTCTGGAAAACTCCAGTAGTGTTTGCACCTGAACTGCCAGGTGTCTTTTCCCAAAGAGGGTATGAGTATGTACACAGAACACATCCAGATGGGTGTGCAGGTTGATGTATTTTGCTAATTTTATATGTAGGTAATTTCCCTTATAAGTGGTTCTTTGTGAATATGTATGCAATCATATTCTTTTTGAGAAATTGAGGGATTAGATTAAAGCCTACCCTAATGCAATCTAAAAAACACATCTTCCAAAAGAACAGAAGAGTTTACAAATCATGTATCAGCCTTTCTTTTTCCCTTCCATTGTGCTTAAAGAACAAAAACAAGTCCCTGTGATTATATATTTGCCTTCTAGAACTGATTGGATAGGTTCTACAATAGCAGTGGTTTCCTCAGGGTATTTCCCTTCTATCTTCCTTTTCTGCCAAGGCAGCCCAACTATCTCTTCTTTTTCTTCCTTTCCTTACCCCTCTTACCACGGCTTCTTTCTTGTAGAAAAGCATGTAGGGAGAAGGAAAAAAGTTCCATTATATTTTGTAATTACATTGTCAAGTCTTCTTAGTTTTATGTTCTTAAAATACTGGTTTCTTTATAACTGGCATGAGACTTTTCCTCCCTTAAAACTTTTTTGTCTTTTGTACATTTGAATACATTAAATATATTTCTCTCAAATGATAGCAATGAAACATTGAGTAAATATCTGTTTTTTTTATGGGGCACTGCTAAATTCTGGCGATTCAAAATAAAAAAATGAAACCACCCCTCCCCCTTCAGAGAGCATACATTCTGTTTATTGATGGAGACAATTCATATGCACATAGAGTATATATGGAATATGTTAAAAATAAATACAACACAATTTGGTGGGGATGGTTAGGACAGAGAGACAGCAGTAATGCTAGCCATTGACATATTTCTAGCTCTGGCAAGTTATATAGTAATGATTCTCTGTTTTCTTTACTTTTTGACATTTAACACTCCTCTTCCCCTTTAAATTTGATCTTTGTTGAATTGTAAAGTTCCTGGAGACAAACTTGAAAATGGGCTTTAAGCCTTCTTGTTATTGTAGCCATGTGCACCCAGAGTTAAGTCATTATTTTTGGTTGAAGCTTGTTTTGGTTACATTATTGCCCTCACCCCTCTTAAGCTAAGTCTTTGGTATAAGTAGGATACAGTTTGAGTTATTGTCTGCAGGTTAGTAATAACACTGAAATCTACTGAAACTAATTTTGGAGTAGTCCAAAGCTTTATGGTTCCCAAGTAGCTTGCTTGGATCTCTCAGTATATCACATAGATCTAAATTAAACATACAGGCAAATTAAACTTTACCAAACAGTTCGGGTCCCATTTCTTCCATGGCTTAGATTGCTGAATGGCCACTTCTATCTTGATTCTCTCTTACTCTTTCATCCCTTCTTTTTCATCTGTTTTATAGAATTATTGTGGAGCCATGGCATTTCAGAACTGGAAGGGACCTGAGAGATCAATTGATCCAATCCCTTTATTTTTATAGGTGATCTCTGGGGCAGAATATTGTTCTTTCAACTGTACATGTTGCCTCACTCATCTTGTCCAACTGTTGATCAAAGTGTAAATCCCCTCCGTAATATCCCTGACAGATGTTCTTTCGTTTTTTGCTTGAAGATGTTTAATTATGGGAAACTACCACCCCTCCTGCCCCCCCACCTCCCCATGGCACTCTGTTCCATTGTTTTAAATAAACTTTGATTGTTAAGAATGCTTTCCTTCTATTGAAATATTCACTTCAACATCCACTCATTAGTCTTAGTTCTCTCCTCTAAAGCCATGTAGGCTAGGTTAATTCCTTTTACATAATACCCTTTAGATATCTGAAGACAGGTTTTTTTTTGGTCTTTTTGAAGGGGAGAGGACAGGGCAATTGGGGTTAAGTGACTTGTCCAACGTCATATAGCTAGTAAATATTAAGTGTCTGACACTGGATTTGAACTTAGGTCCTCCAGACTCTAGGGCTTGTGCTCTATTCACTGCTCCACCTAGCTGCTCCTGAAGACAGCTTTTCTTGTCCCACCTCAGATCCTCCTCTCCAGGTTAAATAACTCTAATTCCTTTAACCAGTCTTCGACATGGCATAATTTTGAACTTTCTGATGCTCTTTATTTCGCCCCTCTCTTAATGCCTCCTGCCCACCCTGTATGTCAGTGTATCTGAAAATGGACCTAAAAATGCTATGGTACAGTGGGAATAGTGCCTTATTTTGAATAATCTACTTCAGTTACTACAACCTGAGATTACTTTTTTTCCTACCATATCACTCTTGCAGACTTGAAAAGATTTGAGAATGATTGTTGGATATGTTCAGCTTTTACGGATAGGTAGCACTTCTCAGGCAAAGATAGGAAAGAAGGACATTCCAGGTCTAGGGAACAACCCGAGCAATTTATAGTGAGGTTAGCAGAACGTGTGGAATATAGAGAGGAAGGGTAAGTAGTCTAGTTTGACTGAAGAGAGGAGGACTATGATATTAAGCTAGAAGGGTAGGATATGGTACCAAGTCTTGTAAAGCCTTGAATGCCAAACAAAGAAATTTGAACATTATTAGTTAATCAGTGGAAGCCATAGAAGGTTTTATACAGAGTAACATTATCTTCATGTTTACCTTTTTCTTCATTAACATGAGTGAATGAATTTTTGTTTCTCTTCACTTCTGTTTTTGAATCTTACAGTTTCTACAAGGCTCTGTTCTTTTAATCAGAAATATGTAGGAGGAGGGGAAGAATAGGAAGGCAAAAGGGAATGGGTTAACCTTATTCCTATTGAATCTGGCTTGAGGAGGGAGGGAAATACACACTAAATAGGGAATCTCACCCTCCAGGAGAATAGGGGGTAAGGGGATGTGAGGGGGGATGATGGAAGGGAGGGCAGGCTGAGGGAAGTTGGAAGCACCCACTTGTGAAAAGGGACAGGATCAAAGTAGAGAATAGAACAAGTGGGAGGTGGGATAGGAGGGAGGGAAATATAGTCAGTCTTTTACAATACATCTACTATGTTATTGTTTTGCATTAGCTGCACATGTACAACCTATACTGAACTGCTTGTCTCCCCAGTGGGGGTGGGTGGCAGGGGGGGAAGGGAATGAATCTGGAATTGAAAGTTTTAAAATCAAATATTCAAATATATATATATGTGTGTGTGTGTGTGTGTATATATACTATTATTAATACCATCTTACATGTTATTAAGAAAAAAAAAGATATACAGGCACTGAGGCATAGAGATCCACTGGAAAAGTTGAAACGGGTATGGGAGAAAATATGGGAGAGAGCAGATTGGAGGTGGGGATATCATGTGGGACTGCTGTTTTGGGGGGATGGGTGGGGGAAAAATAGGGAGAAAATTTGTAACTCAAAATCTGTCGGAAATGAATGATGTAAATCAGAAGTTAATAAAGCATTAAAAAAAAAAAGTAAAAAAAAAAAAAGAAATATGTAGGAGTCCTCTATTTCCTCTATTTCATTTTTGCCCCTGTAGCATTATACTTAGTTTTGCTGGGTTAGCTTATTCTTGGCCCTAAGCTAATATCCAATACCTTCTGCAATATTATAATCCAAGTTCTCCACTCTTTTCTAATAGTAATTGCTGAATCATGTGTTATCTTGTCAGCATCCCCTCAGTACTGGAATTCTTTCTTTCTGACTTGTAGTATTATTTGGGCCTAAAATGTTTCTGGGAGTTTTCATTTGGGGATTTCTTTAAGGAGGTGACTTGTGAATTCTATTTCTACTTTACCCTCTGGTTCTAAAACATCTGGGCTGTTCTTTTTTTTAAGATTTCTTAAATCTAGGCTCTCTTTTTTTTTATCATGGCATTCTGATAGTCTGAGTCGTAATTTTTTTCTCCTTGATCTGTTTTTTAGGTTAGCTTTTGATATGAGATGCTTTATATTTTCTTCTACTTTTTTCAGTCTTTTGACTTTGTTTTACTATTTCTTACATCACATGGAGTCACTGGCTTCTATTAGGTTTATTCTCATTTTAAGGGAGTTTGTTGCTCAGGCAAGGTTTTGTACCTCTTATGCCAAACTGTTATTTCCCTTTCTAATTCTTTATTCCAAAGCTCTCATTTCTCTTCCTTTTTTTTTCCTTCAAGTGCTCCAATTTTATTTATAAAAATAATTTTAACTTAAAAAAAAAACTCTTGCTTCATCTCTTCCAGGAATTCTAGTTGAATTTTTGCCCAGACTGTTTAGCTTATAGATGTTTGGGAATTATTGTCTTCTGGGTTTGTGTCTTGAGCTTTCCTGCCACGTAATAGCCCTTTATGGTGAGTTTCTTTTTCAGTATGTTCATTCTTCCAGGCTACTTCCTGATTTTGGATTTGATCTGAGGGATGGCTTCTGCAGAACTTGTGGAGGGAAGGACTGAGATGATCCTGTTGCTGCTTTTTTGGACTATTGAGTATTATCTTATTTTGGGATCACAGGGACAGGTTGGGGCCCTAAAAGCTTTCATTGTGCTTCCAGAGTAGTCTGATCAAGGGCAAAATCTGATTGGTGCCTTCTAGTCTGAGCTCTCCAACTGAGTTGGATTTAATCTGCTCTGAGTTTAGTTGGGACTTGAAGGAAGCCAAGAGGCAGAGATGAGGAGGGAAGATGTTCTAGGCAATGGAGGACAGCTACAGAAATTGCCAGGAATTGGGAGATGGAGTGTCTGTTTTGGGGACACCAAGGAGATCAGTGCCTCTGGTTGAAAAGTATGTTTAAAAACTAGTTATAGTAGATAATTCAGTTGACAGATGTATTACAAAATAACCTGCATTATGTTGTTTATTTGTAGGTTTTTTGAAAAACTTACTAAGTATGACATATACCGGTGTCTAAATTATCACACATTCTAAATTAATAGGGGCTGAATAAATTGTCTTATTTTAGTTGATTAAATATCTTTTTGAGGGTTTTCTTTGAAGGTAGGTAGAATATATTTGACATTCAAAGACAAAAATTACCTAGGGAAATTACTTATGCATTGTCCACTTCCTATTCTTAACTTTTCTTTCAATTTTATCTATCCCTCAATCTTTAGGAAGTTTAATTTACTATATAAATTTCAATGTCTTGAATGGATGGTGACTTGTATAAATACTCTAAGCTCCCAGTTTAAAAATATTTTTGTTTTGTTGGAAATTGTCTTATCATGTTTTTCAGGGTTGCACAAAAGCTGGCCTTTTGGACAGTAGTAATTTTACTTAAGTTGGAACATTTGGGTAAAATCATTATCATAGATTTAGAGCTAGAAGAAATCTTTGAGGCCATGCAGTCTGGCCCCCTAATTCTACAGGTGAGGAGATCTAGATATAAAGAGGTTAAATAATTGGCTGTTCTACTTAAAAATAATTTATGGTTTCTTGTATAATTAAACTGGACACTAAATATTTCAGCTTAAATCATTTGGAAATATGAGCATTTCCATTCCTCACTGGTACATCTTATACAGGGGTTGTGAGGATCAAATGAAGTAGCATGTCTAAAATGCTTTGTAAACTCTTTAAGTGATATATGAACGTCAGGTATTAGGTACGGTCGTTATTTTGGCAAGGAAATACACTTTGGAAATGAAGACATAACTTTTTAGAGTTCTTTTTCCAACATTCAAGTGTAAATACCATTTTAATAAGTCATAATGGTGCTAGCAAATGTAAAAAAAAAAGGTAAAGTTTTCAATTAGAATTCTAAGCAACACCAGCATAAGCAAAGAATCTTATTTATGTAGCAATAAAAAAAAATCAAAACCACATGCTACAGTGGCTACTTGACAAAGGATTCATCTTTTAGTTGTTAAATATTAAATGATAGTAATTTTTAAATGACATGGGAAAAACAAAAAGAAAAAGGCATTCCTTTTATACACATAAAGTTGTTTCTTTGATATTAAAAAAAAAACTTTGAAAATGGTTTAATAAAGAAAAATGTTCTTTATACCTAAGGAGATAGTGACTGACAAAGAAAGCAAGTTTTTAACCGTTTTCCATGAGTGAACTGTACTTTTGAGAACACAGGACAGGAGTTGTGAACATCATCGTCACTAAGTACTTAATGAAAATGGTGCTACTTAATGAGATATTACACCAAATTTGCTTACCCTTACTCTTTACTAATGTACTTTTAAAATATATACATTATTTATTTTTAGTATTCTTTTCTTCTTAAAATTTGAGTTTCAAATTCTCTCATTTCCTCTCTCCCATTCCTTACCCACTGAGAAGGCAAGCAAAATGATATCAATTACAAATGCGAAATCATGAAAATCATATTTCCATATACTAATGTACTTTTGAACAAATAGCAATTTTCTCTTCCTGTATCATAAACAAATGTAATTTTGAAATGTAGTCACAGATTTGATCTTAACCTAAGGCAATTTCATATTTCTTTGAGTCCACTCAGCAAAGAATGCTATTCACTCACATTTATATAGAAAGGATTTTGAGTCAGTGCCATGTAGGAACTCAACTAAATAATTTTAAGAGTTTTCATCTCTTATGTTCTAAAAGGACCTGGGATGTGACTTAGAATGATAATAAATGCAGATTACGTTACCTGAAGAAATTATGATTTATGGAAATGCAAACTTAATCCATACCTAATTTATATGTGTGCTGAATTGTTTTGACTTAGAGGACATTCCTTCATTCTTCAAAAAGAAAAAAAAGTTATTATTGGGTCCTTTAAATAATTCCTTTATTTAAATTTAAATGTTTAGTTTACCAAAGAAAATTATTCTGTTAATGAAGTAATATGCAAAAACATTATTTCCCAGTAAAGTATTTTAGGTTGTCTTTACTTGGTAGAGGTGGTCAAGGACTAACTATAGCAGAATATGTATCCTTTGAATAGAATGGTGTGGTTTTGGCTATCTATTTTCCAGCACATATATTATGGTTAGACCTTGATTAATTTGAATTTTCTTGATGCCCTTAATGTTTTGTGAGGTGGAACTTGGAAAGAGGTGGACAAATATCCAACAAAGAAAGGGGAGCAAGACTTTCCTGATGTGAGAGCTTATAGCTTCTTAAGCAATCGATAATAAAAAATAATTTAAAAACCAAAAAATATTACCGCCCAATTCCTTTTTTTTCCCCAACCTAGGCACAAATAGGGATGACACTTCATGGCACCCATTATTCTGGTTCTTTGAACTAGCCATCTTTCTGTTGTTCTCTATGTGGTAATCATTTTCATTTCTTTGGAAAGCATTATGCTAGATACTGGAAGATATATATTTATATGCATATATATGTTTTATAAAGTTTAAATAAGACTCTATACCTACCCATTAATTTAGTAAGAGGATTTAATGCATGCATAATTTTAATATGTCCTAAGTACATAAGAAAGTCTTAAGTAATATGCTGTGTCTGGCTCAAGGTAGGAAAAGGTAATTACTGACCAGAAGGAAAGGAAAAGATGGCATTTAAGTTGGGTTTAAAGGATAAATGAAAACTTAGCAATTGGTGAGTGGAGATTGGGAAGCATTCCAGGTAGAAGGAGCAATTATAAGTAAAGAAACAAGGACTCTAATTGGAGTATAGAGTATGTGATTGATAATAGTGTGACATGAGCTTGGACAAGTGGCACCACATTTTTGAGACCTTGGACTAAAGTCCAGGGTCACTCAAACCAATATGTGGCTGAAGGCAGAGGTAGAATTTGAACTCAGGTCTTCCTGACTTTTGAGTCCAGCTTTCTGTCCAGTATACTACACTGCCTCTCTTGATGATATATTACATTTCTTTTATATGTTATAGTTTTCATTGTTTCTAATTCTGTGTGTATGTTTCTACATTTGTGAAAAGAAAGCTCTGATCCTTTATTTGATACACGAGGATATGGTGTAATTAGGAATGTATAAGAGCTCCACTCAGCTCTTTAGTCTGTGGGCTGCAGGTTTAAGATTCCTCACTCTTCTTAACTTTGCAGTCTGACTTCCAGATTTATCATTCAACTAAAACTGCTCTCCCTAAAGTTACCAGTGATGTCTTAATTACCTAATTTAATGACCTTTTCTCCTTCCTTATCTTTTTTGACCTTGACAGCCTTTGGCATTATTGATCACCCTCTTTTCCTTGATATTTTCTTCTTTTTAGGCTCTTTCTTGGTTATCTTCCTTTCTGTCTGACCACTCTTTCTCAATCTTCTTTGCTGGATCTTCCCAGGTTTCACCTGCAAACCATGAGTGACCCCTCCCTTCCAAGGCTCTATACAGGACCCTCTTTTCTTCTTTGATGCTATTTTGCTTGGTGATCTTATTAGCTCTCATGGATTTAGTTATTATCTCTGTGCAGATGACTCTCAGATCTACTTGTCCAGGCCTAACCAGTCTCTCCACTTCCAACTGTGTGTTAGACATCTGGAACTGTCCCATAGACAGTGGTGTCAAACCCAAATAGAAGTAGATCCTGGCAGCCACATTGACTTAGGAAACCACAAATTAACATTATCTGTGTTGTATTGTATTTTTATTTATTTATTAAATATTTCCCAATTACATTTTTAAACTAGTTGGGGCTTTGCACAGGAGTTTTACAGGCTGTTTGCTACTACAAATTTGACATCTCTGCTATAGACTTAAACTTAACTGCCCAAAAGTGAGCTCACTATCTTTCCTCCCTCTCTCCTCTCTTCCTAATTTTCTTACTACTCTCATGGACACTACCGTCTTCCCAGCCATCTAGGCTATCCTTATTTTCTTTTACCTCCTGTATCCTCTTGCCATGTGTATCTCTTATATCCTCTGCCTTTTCTTTTCTGACACTGATCCAAACCTTATGTAGGTTCTCTTTACCTTACACCTGGACTCTTAGCCTACTGGTTGGTCTCCCTTCCTCTTGTCTCCCCACTCCAGTCCATCCTTCACTCAATTTTCAAAGTGATCTTCCTAAAGTGTGGGTCTAACGTCAACTCCAGTGGCTCCCTATTCCCTCTAGGGTCAAATATAAAATACTCTGTTTCCTTTTTTTTT
>NW_027185764.1:13233304-13239039 GCF_028583685.1 Petaurus breviceps papuanus
GGCCTCAACCGGGTCCTCCCAACCCTGGGGCCAGTGCTTTACTCACTGCGACACCTAGCCACCCACTCTGTTGCTTTTTAAAGTCCGACTTTACCAACTTTCTTACTCTTACTCCCCTCCACATACTTTTCACTACAGTGACACTGGCCTGTAGAACTGGTCTGTTCTTTGATCAAGACTCTTCATTTCCTGACTTCAGGTGTTTTCAGTGGCTGACCCTGATACTTAGAATGCGAGATATCTCTCTCTCTCTCTCTCCTCCCCCCGCCCCCATCTTTGTTTCAGCTTTCCTGGCTCCCTTCAAGATTATACTTTCTAAGAAGCCTTTCCTTAATGGCTACTGTTTTCCCTATGAGATTCTCTCCATTTTAATCTTCTCTATGTGTGTACATATGTATATACATATATAGATGCATATGTGTGTATGCATATGCATGCACACATATAAAAAAATAAAATTTGTACATAGCTGTTGGCATATTGTCTCTCCCATTAGACTTTTAGCTCCTTGAGAGCAGGGGCTGTTTTAGCACAGTGGCTGACACACAGTGCCAGGCTTGATTTGACTCTAGACTAGCTGCATAATTAAAGAACAGTAGCTCCCGTCTCTTAAAAATCCTTCATCTAACAACTTCTTATGGAAAGAAGAGGAATTGTAGAATCAGGGACCCGCATTATAACAGTGGCTCTGTGAGCAGTTAGCTGTATGAAGCATCACACATCACATTTCTTCTGCAGGTCTGAAGTTTTTCACCTGTAAAATGAGAGTGGTGGATGAGAGCTAGATAGATCTGAAGGGCTGTTATGGGGAATGATGTTAGGTTTGTTCTTGGCTCAAAGGACAGGATTAGAAAAGGTAGTTTAAATCAGTGACAGAAGATTTTGGCTTGATGTAAGGAAACTGCCTAACAGTAAGAGCTATATGGAACTATAATGAGCCCCCACAGAAGGTAATTGTTTCTTCCCCACTGGAATTCTTTGTGTAGAGATTGGATTACCATTTTGGGCAATTATGTAGAGAGCTTCCTTTTGGGGATGACATATAGATTCCAGTCAAACTGTTGAGTTTCTGTAATGCTGGTTCATTTCTATTAGTGGTTTTCTAATCCAGCTAGTTCTTAAACTTGTTTCCCTTATATAGTGAAATAGTGTTGCCTCAGCTTGCTAGGGCAGCACTTCAAAGAGGTATTCACCTTTCTGGTTGGTAAATTATATGATACTGAAATAGCACAAATCTCCTTCCCAATTTGAATATCTACAAAATAACATTACAAATAGTATGTGTTTTAATTTTGCTTTATTAATTTACTAGCCAAGTATTTATGGTAACTTCCCCTGCTCATTCACACAAGTGTGGTCACTGTATCTAATTCTTGAACTGCTAAAATGGTTAATTTTGGATTTATCTTATATTCTAAATTAAATTTTAACAAATTTCTTCTTGAGTGTATAATCCAGCTGTGAAGTTTTTTGAAAAATATTATTTTATTGAAGTTTTTAGTACTTTTATATCACCATAGATTCTTCCAGTATTCTTCCCCCTTTCTGCCCCCAATGATCTCCTAAAGCAAATAATATTTTTAAAGGCAAAAAAAGGAAATTAAGTTAGCAAAATTGTTCAATACATGCACAGTACCACACCAGTTCTAACTCTGTAAGGAGTAGGATGGAAGTGTCTTTTCTTATCTCTTCCTTGAAGCCATGCTTTTTCTTTGTTATTTTGGAATTTTGGGTTGTTTAAAATGTTTACATTGTCGTTTTCATGTATAATTTCTTGGCCCTGCTTACTTCAGTTTGGCATCAGTTCATGTAGATTTTTCCATGCTTCTCAATCTTTATCATATTCGTCATTTCATACAATATGGTATGAAATCCATTCCATTCCTGTGCCACAGTTGTTTTGTTGCTGTTTATTGTTGTTGAGTTGTTTCATTTGTGCCTGACTCTTCATGACCTCATGGGAGGTTTTTGTGCTTGGCAAAGATGCTGGAGTGATTTGCCATTTCCTTCTCCGGTGCATTTTGCAGATGAGGAACTGAAGCAAACAGGGTTAAGTGACTTGCCCAGGGTCACACAGCAAGTGTCTGAGGCCAGATTTGAACATGGGAAGATGAGTCCTTTTGATTCTAAGCCCATTGCTCTCTCCACTGCCCCATCCAGCTTCCCTCACAAGTTTGGTTAGACATTCCCTAATCAATGGGCAGTTCTTTGCTATCACAAAAAGTGCTGCTATAAATATTTGTTGTATATGGGAGTTTCCTTTTATAAGTGGCCTTCTTGGGATAGAAGCCCAAGGAATGGAATCTCTGGATCAAAGGGTATCTGTGAACTCTTAACATCAGTTCTTATTGTCTACCTTAAAGTTGTGATCTTACAGTTAGTATTTGAGCTGTTTGATTTTTTTTAAGTACTTATAGATTGACTTGCAAGACATAAGATTTTTTGTTATACTGCATCTCTTTATTTATGTGCTTCTATTTAGGCAGCTGGGCAGTTCAGTAGATAGCGTTCTGCACTTGGAGTTAGGCAGACCTGAATCTGAAGCCTCAATCTTACATGTATGAGTTGTGTGACCACTGACGAGTCATGTAACTTCTCTCCATTGCTGTCTCCTCATCTGTAAAATGGATATAATGTTGTTACTAGCATCAAATGAATAACACATGTAAAGCACTTTGTAAATCTTAAAGCATTGTATCCATACTGTTGTTACTAGTTTTGATTGTCTCTGTGAGCCTCTGAACTAAATAGGATTTAAGAATGGACTCTTTCTCTAGGATCTAGAGCTGAAAGAGAATTTAGAATCATCTTGCTCCATCCACTCATTTTACATGTGAGGAAACCAAGGTCCAGAAAGGGAGCTGGCCTGCCATGTCACACAAGTAGTGAGTAGCAGAGGTAGGATCCAGACGTGTATCTGTGTGCCTTTTGTGAGAGAGAGGGCAGAGCCTAGGCTCCCTTTATTCCATGGCTGAGGCTTTGCGGGCTTCAGCTGCACAAAACAAGATGCTCCCCAGGCTAAACTCCTTGCTTCTAATCTCATAACCATGCTGCTAACTCAAGCCTTGACTAACATCACCAACCTCGGCCTCCTCTATCCTATGATTGGAGGACTAGAGGATGAAGTACCAGACACTTCTCAATGCCTTCCTTATGGAGAGCAGCGACTGAGCTTTGAGCTCATGGGCCTTTGCCATCTGCTGCTCTGCCTGGTTTTAACTTCACAGAACAAGATTCTCCTCCTTAACTCTTCCTTCCTCTTTCCCGCCTCTCTTTTTGTGTGGTGAGCACACCCCCACACCTCTCACCTTAAGGTTCTTAAGGGCAGGGACTGTATCCCTCCCAGGATTTAGCACAGCTCCTGGCACACAGCAGGTGCTTAATGCATGCTTATTGGGTTGGAAATTTAATGTTCTTTCCACTCTCTCGTATTGCCGTCACTTCCTACCCGTGGATCATTTTATTTGGTCAGTCTGATATATTTGACAGAGTAGTTTCTACTCAGGTTTTAAGATAGGTGATGCTAAATTCCAGGGGTTACAATTTTTGGAAAATTTCCTAGAGTTTCTTATATCCAAGTTCTGAGTTTATATTCCCTTTTCCTCTCAGTAGAAAGGTTAAACTTTCTTTGTGGTACACATTGCAACAGACTTACCTTAGCTTAAGGTGTTTTAAATAATTAATGATATTCTAAGTCTCTCAGTATTTCATTGAATAAAAGGTTTTGGTCAGAGCCAGTTCAATTATAATTAATTTCTTCATTCCCATCAGGATTCTTTGGCACATCGTGTGAGAAATGAGGGAGGCCTTAGATCTGACTCTTGCTGAGCCAGTACCCAACTGTGGCTGAAACCACTAGGGTAATCTCAGCTCCCTTATATTTTTCAGAAAAACAAAGGAAAGCTCAGTTACATGTAGATAGATTTCCATTTTAGTGGGTAGATCTTGGCTTTTACTTAAACTAACTGCTATATACAGTATTACAAATGTTAGTTTCTTTTCCCCGAGTAAGAATTTAAATCTTCTAAATTAATGATTTTTAAGGTTGTAGGTTTAGTAAATATATTTTAAGTGTGAGAAAAAAAATTATTTGGCTTCAGATGAAATAAAAGTATTAATTTCTGCTCCTACACCATAGTAGGGAAAAGTTCTTTTATATATTTAAAACTAAACCAAAACTTGCTATTATGAATGCCAACTGTAAAAAATAAAATAAAAAAGGTTTAGTTTTACACACAATAGAAGCTGAACTTCTCCAGAGCATTATGAAAGCAATTAGTTACTTGACTACTCTTAGTCATTTCCTGTACTGTCCCACAGTTTGTCCCCCATGCCTGGAATGCACTTCCTCTGTTGAAATTCCCTTCATTCAAGGTCTAGTTCAATTGCTATTTCCTTGGTGAAGCCTTTCCTGACTCTCCTGTCCCATGCTGCAAGTGACTTCTTCTTAAAAACTCCTTTTTTTACTTCCTTAAGGTTAGAGGTTCTATCTATTTTATTTCTAACTCCCTTCATTGCCTAGCACAAAATAAATACTTACTGAATGTGTTGAATTGAACCGTGCTTATCTGTAATAATTCAATTAAGAATTTATTAAGCATCGGGGCAGCTAGGTGGCTCAGTGAATAAGAACACTGGCTCTGGAGTTGAGGGCCTGAGTTCAAATCCCACCTCAGACACTTGATACTTAAGTAGCAGTGTGACCATGGCCAAGTCACATAACCCCAATTGCCTTGCCTTCCCATCTCTCCCCCCCCAAAAAAGAATTTAAGTACTTAGTATGTGCCAAAGACTTCCCTAAGCACTAAAAAAGAAAACCCACCCAAGTCCTTGCCTTCCAAGGGGCTTACACTTTGTCAGGGGAGTTAAGTACCTATATAGTAGTTCTGTACAAGTAGTAAGATGCACAGTGGCGCGAGAGGAGGGTGGACGGGCTTGCAGAAGGCAGCTCCTCACCTCGGCATGAAGGAGACTGAGAACTCAGAGAAGCAGAAGTGAGGGAGGGGAAGAGCATTTCAGTCACTGAGGTGTATGTCATACCCTGAGTCCAGTTAGATTTTAAGTTTCTTGAAAGCAGGAACTATCTTTTATTTCATCTTTTATCCCCAGTACCTGTGCAAGTAGTTTAATAAAATGTGTGTTAATAAATGTTAGGATTAACTGTTTTTAAGGTATTTAAGCAGTTGAACAAATTGCACTCGATATCCTGATTAAAATATTTTCACATAAGAGATGCTCAGAGTGTGAAATAGTTTAAAAGAGAATTGGAAATGTCAGTTTGACTCGGTAAATATGTATTCAATACATATTTAATTTGTATAAGATGCTAGGTTAAGTACTAAAGAGAGTCCAGAAGAAAGAGATGTAGCCCCTGCCTTCAAAGAGCTTACCATCTTATTATTATTGGGGTTAATTAACTTCTCAAGTGGATCTGTGATCCCATGGATTCTAGAATTTCCTGCATTGATATAGCTCACAGCCTATCCATGTCTACCCATTCAAGGTAGCTGTTGAACCCAACAAGCTAAAAGCCATCCTCCCCTTATCCCAACATCAGGCCAAGGGAGCACTGTCTATCTTCCTGTCATCCCTCGCTTACTACATGTGACCAGCCCATTTCCTCTTCTAACCCTACATTTCTTTGATGGCATGTTATACTCCTGTTCTTCTTTGAAGTCCCTAACTGGTGATAGATAGATAGATAGATAGATAGATAGATAGATAGATAGATAGAT
>NW_027185764.1:13239049-13327060 GCF_028583685.1 Petaurus breviceps papuanus
TAGATAGATAGATAGATAGATAGATAGATAGATAGATAGATAGATAGCCTGCTCACACCCACTGATAACCTTTCTGTTGATCTCTCTTTGATATTGATCTTAAATTAGGTTTATTATAGCCCGTCTTGCTGCCATACCAAATCAACATTACTTAGATTGCTGTCATCTCATTTACTAAACTCAAAAATAGCTCTGTGTTAGGGAGATCTGTGCAACTAACAATTTATGTTCACCTTCAAATATAAAACTTCATGTTAACAAAGCATAACATTATGTGCACTTTAGCAGTATTAACCAAGGAAGAAAAAAGTATGAGACCTGTTCTTTAGTTCTGACCTTATCCCTGAAATATGACTAACCAGACATATTAATTGAAACACTTCTACAATAAGGACCCCTATGGAGGTAAGCTTAGAGTGGACTTGTAAGAGATTGTCCTTGGTTGTTCATTCTAGGAAGCTTTGTTGACCTACACCTTTAAGACTGATCAAAGGCTACATTGGAGTGAAAATCTTCTATATTCCCTTGAAATACATGATTTGCACTCTACAAATGATATATATTCTCAGTGTAAAGATATTTTTAGTAAAGCAGTGCCTTGTACTTTGGTTTGAATCTGTGACTTTATCAGACTACAGAATTCTGGAACATAAAACTATAGTCTCAAAACTTTTTATCTTTCTTTGCTATCAGAACATATACCCCAAATTGTGTGCATATTTTTTACTTGTAAATTATATGCATGTCCTACTATACTAATAATTGTGTACATTACAAATCTTACATGAAATAGAAATTTTAAAGAGTGTTAGGTAAGAATAAAATATTTGATCCTATAGTTTATAATAGAGAGCCACTGGAGTTGTGTGGGTAGGGAAGTGACAGAGTAGCAGCTGTATGGAAGATAGCTTGAAATGGGGAGAGACCTGAGGCAGGGAGGTTAGTTAGAAGTCTGTCACTATAGTCCAGGTTAGAAATAACACTGACTTAGCCTTAGAGAATTGTTTGGATCTCTAAGAGGTTAAATGGCTGACCTGCTATCCACTGCACATGATTACCACTTGTCATTGGTCCTTTGTTCTTGAAGAGGACCAGTGGCATCATGAGTGTGAGTCTTGACTTGCGCATGAATTAGATTTGAGTGAGGCTTCTCTGCCATTAGCCTCGCCATCTCCTCCAGAGTCATAGGAGTCCAGTGGCAAGACAAAGGTCAACATGGCTGACCATGGCCCAGGATACAGTGAATGACCTTGGCCTCTCCAAATTAAGGTCTTTCTCAGGTCTCAGTTTGTCTGAGGCCATGCGTATTCAGTGACTAAGGGCTAGGTAAGGATTGAGACAAAATAATGTCCCAGTTTACCATCCCAAAGATATCAGTCTGGCAGGGGAAGACTCTCAGAGCTTTTGGCTAAAACAGAAAACAATTCTGTTTCCACTTGGATTGTACATAGTAGGTGTTAATAAGTGAAAAAGGTTTCCTTGCTTCCTCTGATAAAAAGTTTAATAAATCATTAGGTGTCTTGGTTTATGACTGGTTTTGTTCCTGGTCGGGTACATAGAAGTAGAATTGTGTAGTGAAAAGAGTGTTCTAGACTTAGATAACAGATCATGGTTTTGTGCTAGTCCTTTCTTTTTGCTTGTATTTGTATCCGCAGTGCTTAGCAAAATTCCTGGCACATAGTAAGTGTTTTTTTGACTGACTCGTTTTCCTTCTATTATATGAATACCATAGTGAATCATTTAGGAAAACATAAAAGAGTATATAATTGCACTTTTGATTTTGTTTTTCATTTTATTTCTTGGTTACATTTAAGTTCTAAACTCTCTTCCTCCTCCTCCCACACTAGAGAAGGCCACCATTTGACACAGATGAGTGAGAGAGACAGTGTGTGTGTGTGTGTGTGTGTGTGTGTGTGTGTATGTAAGTAAAACCGTTCAATCTGTACTTCTCTTTATCAGTTCTTTCTCTGAAGGTAGACAGCATTTTCCTTAATTACTTTCTAGTTGATTAGAGTATTTATAATACTGAGAATATTTAGTATTTCACAGTTATTCTTCAAGCAATATTCTTGTTACTGTATACAACATTCTCTTTTTTTGGAGGGCAGTTGGAGTTAAGTGACTTGCCCCAGGTCACATGCCTCGTGTTTGTGTTAAGTGTCTGAGGCCAGATTTGAACTCAGGTCCTCCTGACTCCAGGGCCAGTGCTCTATTCACTGTGCCACCTAGCCGCCCCTACAACATTCTCTTGATTCTGCTCATTTCACTCTTCATTATTTCATACAAGTTTTTTTTTCATTTTTTTAATCAGCCCGCTAATAATTTCTTAGAGCAGAATATTATTCTATCACAATCATATACCACAACTTGTTTAGACATTCCCCAATCAGACTAAGACGACAACACAGGAAAATGAAAAATGCTGGAGAGGATGTGGAAAAATTGGAACACTAATGCATTGTTGGTAGAGTTGTGAACTGCAGTATTCAACCATTCTGGAGAGCAATCTGGAACTATGCCCAAAGGGCTATAAATAAGTGCATGCCCTTTGACCCAGCAATACCACTTCTAGGGTTATATGCCAAACAGATCATTAAAGTGGGAGAGGCCCCATATGTCCAAAAATATTTATAGCAGCTCTTTTAGTGGTGGCAAAGAATTGGAAATCAAGGGGATTCCCATCAATTGGGGAATGGCTAAACAAGTTATAGTATATGAATGTAATGGAATACTATTGTGCTTTAAGAAATGAGGAGCAGACTGACTTTATGATAAACCTGAAGAGACTTAAACAAACTGATGTTGAGTGAGAAGAGCAGAACCAGGAGAAATTTGTACACACTTACAGACACAAAGTATATGTGATGACCAACTTTGATAGACTGGGCTCTTCTCAGCAATGCAAGGTTATAAGACAACTCCAAAAGACTTATGATGGAAAGTGATGTCCACATCCAGAGACAGAACCTACAGAGTTTGAATGCAGATTGAAGCAAACTACCAGCTCTCTTTCTTTTTCTTGTTTTGTTTTGTTTCCTCTTTCCCATTGTTTATTCCATTGGTTATAATCCTTCTTTACAACCTGACTAATGTTTAATGTGAAGGTATTTGCAGATCTTATATTTGATTGCATGCCGCCATGGGGGAGAGGGAGGGGGAGAAAATTTGAAACTCAAGGAATTGTGGAACTGAATCTTATAAACTAAAAGTAAACAAATAAATTAATTTAAAAAAAAGACATTCCCCAATCAGTGGGCATCCCCTCAATTTCCAGTTCTTTGCCTCCACAAAGAGAGCTGCTATAAATATTTTAGAACATATAGGTTCTTTTCCTTTTTCCCTGATCACCTTGGAAAACAGACCTAATAGTATTATTGCTGGGTCAAAGGGTATACACAGTTTTATAACTCTTTAGACTTCATTCCATATTGCTCACCAAAACTTATGGACCAGTTCACAGTTCCACCAACAGTGTATTAGTGTCCCAATTTTTCCACATTCTCCTGACATTTGTCATTTTCCTCTTCTATCATTTTAGCCAAACTGATAGGTGTGAGATATGTCAAAATTGTTTTAATTTAAATTTCTCTAAACAATAATCATTTAAAGCATTTTTTCATATGACTGTATATAGGTTTGATTTCTTCATCCAAAAATTGCCTGTTCATATTCTTTGACTATCAATTGGGGAATGGCTCATATTCTTATAAATTTGACAGAGTTCTCTATGTATGAGAAATGAGATCTTTATCCTAGAAACTTGTCTATAAAAATTTTTCCCTAAATTTCTCTTTTCCTTATAATCTTGGCTATGTTGGTTTTATTTGTGCAAAACCTTTTAAATTTAATTTAATGTAATAAACATTATCCATTTTACCTGTTCTCTGTGTCTTGTTTATTTATAAATTCTTCTCTTTATCAGTAAGTCAGATAGATAATATGTTCAATTTTTTTCCTAATTTACTTATGATATTTTTCTTTATTTATAGATCATGTATCCTTTTTGACTTTATCTTGGTAAATAGTGTAAGATATTCTTCTGTACCTAGTTTCTGAAAGACTGCTTTCAAGTTTTCCCAACAACTTTTTTTTTGCCAAATGGTAAATTCTTATCCCACAAGCTGAAATCTTTACATTTGTCAAACACAAGGTTACTATAATCATTTACTACTATGTAATGTGTGTCTACTTTGTTCCACTCATCCACTTTTCTATTTCTTAGCCAGTACCAGCTAGTTTTGATAATTACCACCATATAACACAGTTTAAAATCTGGTACTTCTAACCCTCCCCTTCCCTTACATTTTTAAAAAGTAATTCTTTTGATATTCTTGACCTTTTGTTCTTCCAAATGAATTTTTTTCTAGTTCATTAAAATAATCTTTTGGTATTTTAATTGGGATGTCATTGAATAAGTAGATCAAGTAGAATTGTCATTTTTTTACATTGGCTCTGTTTACCTATGAATAATTAATATTTCTTCAGTTATTTAAATCTGACTTCATATTTTATAATTTTATAATGTTCATGTAGTTCCTGGGTTTGTCTTGGAAATTATACTCCCAGGTATTTTAATCTGTTTTTAATTTTTCATTTATAAATATTTGTGTTATTTATACATATGTATATAAATTATAACAATTTATATTTAATTTTAATCTGGTTATTTTAAACAGGGTATCTTTTATTATCTCCTTGCAGGGTTTTGTTGGTGATATGTAGAAATGCTGCTGATTTATATGGGTTTATTTTATATCCTGCTACTTTACTAAAGTTATTGCTTCACCTATATTTTTCATTGAATCTCTAGGATTTTCCAAGTATATCATCATACTGTCTGCAAAAAGAGATCATTTTATTACCATTCTGATTCCTTCCATTTCTATTTCTTCTCTTATTGCTATTGCTAGCATATTAGTGATGGTGAGCATCTTTGTTTCACATCTGATCTTACTGGGAAGACTTCTAATTTTATCCCCATTACAAATAATGCTTGCTGATGATTTTGAGGTAGCTGCTTCTTATAATTTTAAAGAAAAATCCATTTATACCTATTCTTTCAAGTGTATCAATTAGGAATGTGTTGTATTTTGTCAAAAACTTTTTCCAAATCTATTGATATAATCATCATTTTTGTTACTTTTGTAAATGATATAATCAATTATGTCAGTAATTTTCCTTATACCATTCCTGGTATAAATCCCACTTCTATATATATGTATATGTATATATATATATGTATTGTATATGTATGTATATATATATATATATATATATATATATAACCTTTTTAATATATTGTTGTAGTTTCCTTGCTGGTATTTTATTCAGGATTTTTGTATCCATATTCATTAGTGAAATTGGTCTATAATTTTTTTTCTGATTTAGGTATCAGCACCATATTTATTTCTTAAAAGGAGTTTGGGTAGGACTCCTTTGCCTATTATTCCAAATATTTTACTTAATATTGGAATTAGTTGATCTTTAAATGTTTGGTAGAATTCACTTGTAAATCCATTTGGTTCTGATGCCTTTTTTTTTTTTTTGAAGCTCACTTAAAGCCTATTCAATTTCTTTTTCTAAAACAGTTTTATTTAGATAATTCTATTTCCTCTTCTGTTGATCTAGGAAGTTTATATTTTTGTCAGTCTTATTACATTTCACTTAAATTGTTTAATTTATTGGCATAGGGCAGCTAGGTGGCGCAGTGAATAGACCACTGGCCCTGGAGACAGGAGGACCTGAGTTCAAATCCAGCCTCAGACACTTAACACAAAAACTAACCATGTGACCTCAGGCAAGTCACTTAACCCCAATTGCCCTCCAAAAAGCAAAATAATAATAATAATTTATTGGCATAGAATTTCTTTTATTTCATCTTCATTGTTGGTATGTTCACTTTTATTTTTTGATGCTAGTGATTTGGTTTTCTTCTCTTCTAAAAAATTATATTAACCAATGGTTTGTCTGTTTCATTTTTTAAAATTAATTCAGTGGTTTTCTTACTTTCAGTTTTATTAATCTCACCTTTAATTTTTAGGATTTCCAATTTGGTGTTTAATTGGGAATTTAAAATTTTTTCTTTTTTTAATTGCATACTCAATTAATTGGTCTGCTCACTCTGTTGATGTAAGTATTTAGATGTATTAATTTTCCTTTGACTACTGAATGCCATAGATTTTGGTATATTGTTTTATTATTAATTTATTATTTCTATGAATTATTCTTTAAGATCAGGTTATTTACTCTCCATTTAATTTTTAATCTGTGTTTCCATGATCCCTTATTAAATACAGTTTAATTGCATGATGATCTAAAAAAGGATGTATTTAATATTTCTGCTTTTCTACATTTAACTATGAAGTTTTTATGCCCAAATATGTGGTCAGTTTTTGTTAAAGTACCACAAAAATATATCCCTTTTTTTCTCATTTAGTTCTCTCCAGATCACATTTAGCTTATCAAAGATTCTATTCATCTCCTTTGATTTTTCTTTTTTTATTATTAGATTTATCTAGTTCTGAGAGGGGAATGTTGAAGTCCCCCACTATTAAAGTTTTACTTCCTATTTCCATCTCTAATTCATTTAGCTTTTCCTTTAAAAATTTAGATGCCATAGTATTTAGTGCATATAGATTTAGTATTAATATTACTTAATTTTGCTATCCATTTCTGTTTTATGGGTGAGTTTATTCCAGTTATGTTCATAATTATATTTACTAGCTGTGCATTTTCCTCCATCCAGTTTTTACTCAGTGTTTATCCTTCTCTCCCTCTTTTTACCGTATCCATCTTCAGAGGTCTCTAATTTACTTCTGACCACTGCCTCCCTAATCCATACCCCTTTGAAAAATCCCACCCTTATCCTCTCTCCCCTTGCCCTCCCACTCTTTAATCTCCCCCAGCCTTCTAATAGCCCCTTCCTTATCCTTTCTCCTTGCCCTCTTATTTCTTAATCTGCCTCCTCTTTTAAAAGTGCTTCCCTTATTCTATCCCTTTGCTCTTCTATCTCTTTGCAAGTTAAGAGACTTTTATGCCCTTCTAGTTGTGTTATTTTTTCTTTAACCCAGTTCTGATGAGAATAAGATTCTAGCACTACCAGCCCTCCACTCCCTCCTGCCCTCCTGATAACAGTTCTTCCATTCATGCCTCCTTTGTATGAGATAATTGCTCCATTTCACCCCTCCCTGCCCAGTTTTATTTTTTAAGATCTTCCTGTCATACTCAATTCAATCCCAAGATCTTCTGTGTATGCTCTTTAAAACTACCCTAGTAATGATAAGTCACAGATAACCTTTTCCCATATAAGAAGTAAACAGTTTAATATTATTAAATCACTTATAATTAGTCTTTCATGTTTACTTAATGTTTTTCTTGATTCTTATAGTTCAGATTTTCTCTTCAGTTCTGGTCTTTTCCACACACATGCCTAAAAGTCCTTTGATTTATTATATATATCTTTTTCTTCCCATTTAGTATTACACTCAGCTT
Source organism: Petaurus breviceps papuanus (assembly GCF_028583685.1). Lineage (NCBI taxonomy): Eukaryota > Metazoa > Chordata > Mammalia > Diprotodontia > Petauridae > Petaurus > Petaurus breviceps. The sequence continues at coordinate 13,246,541 of NW_027185764.1, forward strand.
TCCTGGATAAGTTATTATTTGTTACAAACCAAGTTCCTTTGCTCTTAAGAATATCATTGTTCTATGCCTTTTGGTCTTTTAGTGTAGAACTTGCTAAATCTTGCATTATCCTGATTGTAGCTCCACCATATTTAAATTGTTTGTTTCTAGTTGCTTGTAGTATTTTCTGTTTTACCTGGAAGCTTCCAAACTTAGCTGTAATGTTCCTGTGAGTTTTTATCTTGGGATCTTTTTCAGGTGATGATTGGTGGTTTGTTTGGTTTTTTACTTTTTTTATCTTTATTAATTTGTTTGTTTACTTTTAGTTTACAAGATTCAGTTCCACAATTCCTTGAGTTTCAAATTTTTTCTCCCTCCCTCTTCCCCCCCACCCATGGCAGCATACAATCAAGTGCAGGACATTAGTCATTAGTCAGGTTATAAAGAAGAATTGTATCAGATGGAATGAACAATGGGGAAGAGGAAACAAAACCAAACAAGAAAAAGAGCAGGTAATATGCTTCAATCTGGATTCAAACTCAGTTCTTTCTCTGGATGTAGACATCTCTCTCCATCATGCGTCTTTTAGGGTTGACTTATAACCCTGCATTGCTGAGAAGAGTCTAGTTTATCAATCTTGGTCGTCACACATAAGTTGTGTCTGTAATTGTGTACAAATTTCTCCTGGTTCTACTCTTCTTACTCAGCATCAGTTCGTATAAGCCTCTTGATTGGTGGTTTAAAAAAAAATTATCTTTTACCCTCTAGTTCTAAAACTTGAGGGTAATTTTCCTTAATATCTTGAAGTATAGTGTCTAGACTTTTTTGTGTCATAATGTTCAGGTAGTCCAGTAATTTCTTAGATTGTCTTCCTTCCATCTGTTTTCCACGTCAGTTGTTTTTCTAATGAGATATTTCACATTCTGTTCTATTTTTTTCATTCTTTTGACTTTGTTTTATTATTTCTTCATGTTTTGTGAACTCATAATTTTCTCTTGTCCAGTTCTAATTTTTAAGGAGTTATTTTACTCTATAAGTTTGGGGATCTCTTTCCAGTTGATTGACATGTCATAATTTTCTTGCATTACCCTTATTTTCCCCCCTAATTTTTCCTTAATCTCTCTTATTTGATTTTTAAAGTTCTTTTTAAGCTCTTCCAAGAACTCTTTTTGGGCTTTATGACCATTTTACATTTTTCTTTGAAATAGAAGTAACTTTTCTTCTTGGAAGACTTCACTATCTTCCGAGTTTGAATCCAGAACTTCTCTATCACCATAGCAGCTTCCTCTGGTGGGGTTCTTTTTCTTTTGCTTACTTATTTTTTTCAGTGGCTTATTTCTTGGATGTTAACTTTGTGTTAGTCAGACTCTTCTCCCAAGGTGTGGGGGATAATACCTCGAGCTTCAGGTTTTTTGTGCTGCTGTTTCATGAGCTCTATCTGGGGGCCTGACCTCAGGTACTACTACTATCCACCCCTGAGTTGAAACAAGGGCCCCCAGCAATGCTGCCACTGCAAAAGCTAAAGCCCTTCTTCCCTGCAGTCACTCTAGCTGTTGCAAACTTCACCCCATGCCTCTACCCTGGAACCAAAACCAGGCACCTGGCTCTCTGCAAATGATCACAGCCAGAAGGGTCCCTGCCCCTCTGCAACAGAACTTACCAGTGTGTACTCCCTTTGTCTTACCCACAGCCACAGCCTGAAACCACACCTGGTCAGTGCACCTGGATTCCAAGTCCAGCACCAGCCAGTGGAGGGCCCATGCAATCTCCCCTTTATCAGCCATCAGACCCCCACACTGTCTATGGAGGGAAAGTTCTTCCAGGGGAATCTCCCCACAGGCTTGTTGTTTGTTAATTAGTGCATCTGCCCTGAGGTATCTGCACTTCACACAAGTCAGACCATTACCTCAGGAGGCATCCTGTCTTTACTGAAGTTTTCCTAGGCTGGACAACTGCTTTATTCCAACTTTTAATTATTTCTGCCACTCTAAAGTCCACTTTGAAACATTATTTTAAGTTATTTGTGGAGGAATTTGAGAGAGCCAGGTAATGTCCTACCTTATTCTGCCATCGTCCCAGAATCCTCTCCTATAGTTACACTTTGCAATTGAATATTAACTTAGCTGTCTTTTTAATTAACTTCATGGGCTACATAACTTCCCAGTACTATTTTATTAATGTGGGCTAATAGAGATGAAAACAGTTCTTGGATTACTTTTTAATTAGAACCTTGAATTTCAAGGCCTTGTAAATCTTGAGCTTTTGAATAGGTGAGATTATCCTTAGTCCTAACCATTATTAGGCCAGCTTGAAAGTGTTCAATGTAGATGATTTTCAATTTCTGGAATTACAGTTATATCAGGAAAGTAATAGGATTTTTGAATTAGAAATTGTAGAACATTCCATATTTTTCTTGTTATTGGTATTTTCCTCTTTTACCCAGATTTCACAGTAGCCTTTATTAGGGGACCCTTCTCTCCAATTTTCATCATATAGCACCTCAAGAATGTCCTCGTTAAAGATTTTGGAGAAGGCTTGAACCAATGTCTTTTCTGTAGTCATTGTTCATTCTACTCTTCGAACCTTAGGAATTGCAGTTATGTAATGCATTGTCAGTGAACTTTTTTTAGGTTCCTACTATGTGCACTGGGTATACAAAGAAAAGCCGAAATGCTGTACTGTGCTTTAGGAAAGATTTTTCTAAAAACAATTTTATCTCCATTTTGTTTTTAAATTTTTTTTATTATTTTTAATCTTTTTTTTTCAATTTTGAATTCCAAATTTTCTCCTTCCCTGCAATCCCACCTCCATCCATTGAAAGGGCAAGCAATATGGTATCAGCTATACAGGAAACATGCAGAACATTTCCATATTAGCTATGTGGCAAAAAAAGGCAAGAAAAATAAATTACAAAAAAATTATACATCAGTTCTCCCTCTGGAGATGAGTAGTGTTTTTAGTCATGAGTCCTTTGGAATTGTCTTGGATCATTGCCTTCATCAGAGTAAAGTCTGTCCACAGTGATCATCGTACTATATCGCAGTTATTGTGTACGGTGATCTCCTTGGTTCTGCTTATTTCACCCTACATCAGTTCATGTAAGTCTTGCCAGGTTTTTCTGAAACTACCCCCCTCTTCATGGCCTTTAGCACAATAATATTCCATCAAAATCATATACCACAACTTGTTTAGCTGTTCCCAGATTGATGAACATCCCTTCAATTTCCAATTCTTTGCCACTACCAAAAGAGCTGCTCTAAGTATTTTTGTACATGTAGATCCTTTTCCTTTTCCCTTGATCCTTTTGGGATACAGACCTACTAGTGGTATTAATAGATCAAAGGATATGCTGAGTATTAAAAGCCCTTTTGACATAGTTCCAAATTATTCTCCAGAATGATTGTATCAGTTTACAATTCCACCAACAGTACATTATTAGTGTCCCTATTTTTCCGCGTTTCCCTCCAACATTTGTCATTTTCTTTTTCTGTCACGTTAGCCAATTTGATGGATGTGAGGTAATACCTGAGTTGTTTTAATTGGAATTTCTCTAATTGGTAGTGATTTCGAGTATTTTTTCATATGACTATAAATAACTTTGTTTTCTTCTTCTGAAAACTGCCTGTTCATATGCTCTGATTATATATGAATTAGGGAATAGCTCTTATTTTTCTAAATTTCTCATTTCCTTGCTATAAAATCCACACCTCCTCCCTGCCATTCCCCCCCCCCCCCCTGCCCCGGTTTCCTGCTTTCCTTCTAAAATGACTGAATTTGGTTTTGTTTGTGTGAAAAGTCTTTAATTTCATGCAATCAAAATTATCCATTTTATTTCCCATCATCTTCTTTATCTCTTGTTTGGTCATAAACTTTTTCATTAACCATAGATCTGACCAGTATAATTTTCCATGCTTCCCTAATTTGCTTATTGTTATACCCATTTTGAAATTTTTTGTTTTATGGATCCTTTCATTTTTCTTTTGAAAAAACTTAAGATTTTAATAACTGGCCGTGTAACCTTGAGCAAGTTACTTAACCCCAATTGCTTAAAGAAAAAGAAAAAACTTAAGATTTTATAGGTATTTTAATGATGGCAAATTTTAAGAGTTCAGGAAGATTAGCTTCCTTAGAATAGGATGCTTGTCTTTGTAACCAGATTTCGTAAAATCCTTGGAGAGAATTGTATATTCATTAATTTGAAATTATAATTTCCCACTGTGAGATGTTTAGTAGTAGTACTCCCTTCTCAGTTCACAGTCATAAAGTGTAAATGAAATCGCTGATAATTTTTAAATCTACTTTTTTTATATCTTTGGCTTTCACATTACATTTATTTTCTAAATATGTCTTTCTCTACCTGCTGAGTTATATCCTTGTGACAAAGATTTTAAAAGAAAGAAAAATATGTTCTAATTTCAAACCGAAATGAAACTTGAATTGGCCCCCAAAACTGTTTTTGGTTTTTAGATTTTGACCTTTTAGGGTCATTTTGCAAAAGAAAATTAATTTAAAGGAAAACTTCATTCTTTGACTAATTCAAAAAACATGGTAAGATAGCTTTCCCTTCCTGGTTTGTAGTTGAGCTTTGAGAAAATGGGCTATGTAAAATAAGCATAGAACCCTTTTGTTTATTTAGCATTTTTTTAAAAAGCTTTTGGAAATATCATGCAACATTTTCTGTTTGAAAAGGTGGAAAACATGTTGCTTTGAGAAGCAATTTATTGACACCTTTCAAATGTCTCCTTTGTTTAAATGGTTCCTACTGCTCAGACTGTGGTTGGTTTGTGCTTTAGTTTGGCTCTTCTCCTGAACAAATCATTAATGTTGTTCTAAGTCCCCATTCCCTAACCCCCTCCCCAATAAAAAAAGCAGTTTGACCTTTAAGTCTATATTTTTTCATATAAGAGTATTTGGAAAATTATTTACTGCAGTCTCAGGAAAAAACCATTTTTATTGTATTTTAGTTATATCTGTTCAGAATTTTATTTCTTTGAAACATTAGCATGATGTAATAGAAAGAACAGGACTTGAAGTCAGAAGACCAGGGCTTGAATCCAGTTTCTGCTAGTTACTAGGTCACTCTGGGCAAGTCTTTCCTCTTTGAGCCTTGGTTTGGTCATCTGTAAATGAAAGGACTTGGACTAAGTGATTTCTTCAGTATACTGAATCTCTCTCCCAGCACCATGCGTTTTGATTTTGCTTTGGCCTTGAATGTATGCAACTTTTCTTCTGTAAGTCAATCATTGTAAATTTCTCTGGCAACATGACTCACTAAAGGAAATTTGTGTCTTCTCTGTCAGTCAAGAATCTCTCTAGAGATTTTATAGTAAAGTACTTTATGTATTTCATTATTATTGAAGTGTAAGGCAGTGATTCAAAAACACCAAGTGGCTTGCTTTTAAATTTTTTTATTTAGACAACATTGAAATTTATCCAAGTTACTGCTTAAGTAGAATGGCTTTTCTTTACTAAATACTCAGAATAATATGTAAAAAATAGCATGTTCTACACAGTGTTTAATCACTGCTTTTCTCATTCATTCATGAAGGTTTCAGTGGAAACAACATTGAGCTTAGAGTTTAAAGATTGAGATTGATTTCTAGGTCCTGAATCTTTTAACTAGTGACCAGTTGTCATGTCATGTCATCCTTTTGAGTCTGTTTCCTTATATATAAAGTAGCGATAACAATACGTATATTACCTACTTCATCAAGTTGTTGTAAGGAATAGGATGTAGTTATAAACTTCTTGAGGTCCTAGAATGTGGATTGTTTTTCATTTTTCACTAAAAAAAGAGTTGGACCAGTCACAGAGTGAAAACAAGGAAGGACAGGTGGACAGCCCAAGTACTGTGCTGTTGTCCATAAAGTATTAAAACAACCAAAGGAAGGCCTTTAGCTTGTTGGATAGATTCTCTATAGGATTTACAGATAGACATGGAGGAAAATTGATTATGAAGATCTTAACATTGGTAACATCACAGGTTTGCACATGAATGCTTAATGATTTTTTTTAAATTATTGCCTTTATACCTTAGGCATAAACTTCCTAAGACTTCTCTGAGTCTTTCTGATTGTTGAGGAAAATTTTGAAGTGATTTTGGAAATTTTTATGTTTCACTTGATATATTTGCATCATTCTTGGGACCACTTTTGTTGATCTGTCTTCATTTTAGTTTAACTCCCTGTATGTATGTCTTTAAAACAAACGAAAAATAGCCAAACGTTGTGTTAAGCATGTGCACACTACAAAACATTTGAAGGCATTTTGAGTTTGCCAAGTGGCACATTGCTGTAAGAGATCCAAGTTCAAAGTTCTTTAATAGCTAGCCTTAACCCTGGTTTAATCCTGAAAGAGGAAAGTTGATCTTGTGGGGGGTTTTGCCTTCCATTATCTAATGGGAAGGCAAAATGGAAAGGGAATTAAAGTTTCATTGTTTTATTTCTAAATTTTTATTTTATTTCTAAATTTCTTTTTAAATCAGTAAAAACAAAAATATTTCATAAGGTTTCCATTTTCTGGTTTGAATAATGCATCAGTTTTTGTACATAATATTTGACAACCCATTCCTGCATTAAGATTATTTTCTATGATGATTATCTAGGGTTTAGAGAGAGGGATCTCAATTTGGACCATAATTTGATTTGTGAAAAAGAAAAAGCAAAGATACCTCTCATGATACTGATGGTCTTTTTGAAAATAGTTTAAGAGCAATTAGTCCAAGTGTCAAACTTTTTTTAGTTCTATAATAAATCCCCGAAATAGAAGTGAAAGCCTGTGCTATATACAAAATTCCACAATTGATTAAGGTTAAGTTACATGCTTTTATTTTATATCTGTCTGGGTATCTACACAGTAGCTTCATTTTTGCACAGAACTAGCTATTTGTCTAAGGGCCATTTAGAATTGCAAGGTGGGCTAGTCACATGATTAACTATATCCCCTCTCCACAGAGCACTTCATTGCTTAGGATGAAAGGTTTTTCATTGTAGGTTTTTCAAACAATATATTTACTTAGATGATTGCCAGGGCTAAAGGAAGGAATCTGTGGGTTATTTATGATGAGGTTCTGAAATTGATTTGTGCTGGATTTAGTGGATGAGATAGACACACACCAGGGTAGAATAAAGTAATAAAGGTATTGTTGTTGTTTAATTTTATTAATGTTGTTTAAGTTGTGTCCAGCTCTTCATTGACCCTATTTGTGGTTTTCTTGTCAAAGATACTGGAGTGATTTGCCATTTCTTTCTCCAGTTCACTTTACAGATAAGGAAATTGAGGTAAACAGCATTAGGTAACTTGCCCAGAGTCATCCAACCAGTAAGTGTCTGGGGCCAGATTTGAACTCAGGAAGATGAGTCTTGCTGACTCCAGGTTCAGCACTCTATCTACTATGGCATCTCGCTACCCAAATAAAATTATACTATGACTAAATGATAATTTAGATAGTTAATACTTATACACTGAAGTCATAAATATCTTCTTTAAATTACATTTTCTGTGTTTAGAGATCTAGAAGGATCCTTGATTTAAAAAAAACATATATAAAAGACAAGGTTCTTATCCAAAACCCTTTACTCTCAAAAACAGATTTTTTTTTTAATCCATTCCTCAAATCCTGTTAAATTGTCAACAGAGCCTTAGAACAGTAAGAGTGAGATGATGACTGTTAAGAATATTACCTGTCTTCTGTCCTCTTTTAGAACAAGTTCAGTTTTGGGTTTGTTTTTGTTTTGTTTGTAGTATATGATAGTTCATCCTGTGGGTTTAGAACACTGGTCTTCTCTGCCTTCAGTCTTTTAGCAGATCCGTTACTAGACAAAACACAGGAGCATCATGGTAGTTTTGGCACTGTCCCTTGCTTACAGAATACTGTTTAAGAGCATCCTTCCTCCATGTTTCCTACTCTCCCACTTCTTCCTGGTAGGCTCAGTGAGAGCTGCACTGAGAATGACATTATGACTCAGCTTTTGGCAGTTAGATGGCTACTTTGAATACTTTTCCCCCCTTTACTTTTATGTGAATTTTGAAAGGGGGAGGGCAGAGAATCATAAATATTTAGCCCCTTCTTCCTTAACATTCATCTGAACAGTATAGGAGGTAATTAGCTTCAAAATCTTGTTCAGCTGAAATTATCCTTCTTCTGAGTATTATGCCATCATATGTTCAGGTTTTTAAAAATAATTAAATGGTATAAGAGATGGGATTCTTGGCCCAGTTATGGTTTTTATTTAGTATTAAAGAATTAATTTGATATTTATCCCTGAATTTAAAATGTGTGCTGTATTTTGTATACAATTATGCTCTCAACCCTGCCATTCATGTACTCAATTGTTTATCCCAGAGAGCTAAAAGGGACCTTGATGCTGATCTACCCATGTTCATTCTCTCATTCTGATCCCTTTCATTAATTCATTTAAACCTTCATTAAATATTTATTAAACATTTATGCCCTTGTGAGTTTGTGAATTTATGATATGCCTTTGAAAGAAACAGGACATCTGAGTGAATCTAGCTTAGCTACTTTCATTACATGGTCACAGTGTGGCCACAGACATACCATTTAACTTATTTCTGAGCCTTAGTTGTATTATCTGCAAGATGGCTGCAGATTGACTTGGTTTGCACCATTGTTCATTTGGGCTCCTGGGTGGAACAAAGTTAAGATATTCGTGAGTCATTTAACCCCAATAGACAGTGATCCTTTCAGATTTATACTACCTACCTCATAGAGTTGTTGTAGACCAGCACCCTTTTAGTAATGAGGCACTCACAAGTCTCTGAACATTTAACAAAGGATGATTTGCCTTAACAGTTAAGAATGCCCAACAAGGTGCTTAACTTCTCTGCATGTATCCCCCTCAATCTCCATCTGGAAACTGTATCTGGTCAGTAAGTCACCAAGATATGGCAGTTCACTTGGTCTCAGGTACTCACCAAGTCTGAGAGGCCCAGACTTCATATGATTTAGACCTTTGATGCCCTCAGACCAGGAAGCTGCATCAGAGAAGCGGTGGCCAGTACTGTTGCATGGGGAGACGTCAGGGAAGCTGCATCTGGAAACCTTTGTCAGGAAACCACTGGTCTTATCATAGTTGTTGTGAAACAAATGCTATGTTAACTCTAAAAGCACTATAAAATGAGTTGTTTGTGGTACCATTAGAAGTAGTAGAATGAGAAGAACAGAATCAAACAGTGCAGTCTGGTGGAAAGAGCTCAGGGAGGGGTTGTGAAATCTGGGCTCTGGCTCTGTTGTTAACTCACAAGTGACCACAGGCAAATTACTTAATGCTTTGGGAATCAATTTCCTCATTTCTTTTTTTTATAATGGACATTTTTTTATTCTGAAATTTTAAAGTTTTTATACAAATATTTTGATGTAGCAAAAATCAGAAGGAGAACAGTAACTGGGAAAATGTCTGGAACATATTTCTCTGATAAAGGTCTCATTTCCAAGAAGTGAATTCAAATGCATAAGATTCTGAGCCATTCCCCAAGTGGTCAAAGTATATGAAAAGGCAATTTTCTTTTTTCCCCTCTTTTTTTAGCTCTTATTTAGTATTTTATTATTCCCCAGTTACATGTAAAGACAATTTTTAACATTTGTTTTTTAAAATTGAGTTCCAAATTCTTCTCTCCCCCTTCCCTACCCTTGAGAAGGCAAGCAATTCAATGTAGATTATACATGTGTAGTCGTGCAAAACATATCCATAATAGTCATGTTGAATTTCCCCATTTCTAAAATGGGGGGGGGTTGCACCAATCAACAAGCATTTATTAAGTGCTTGCTATATGCTAGCCACTGTGCTACGGCCTGAAGATACAAAAAAAGGCCAAAATGGCCCCTGCCAAGCGATTTATATTCTAATGGGGAACAAAAACATAAAAGGTAGCTGAAAATCAAGAAAGTTGGAGGACGTGCCCACTTGGGGCCTGGTGGCAAGTCCAGAGAGTCAGAAGCAAAACAATAAAGGGAATGAAGGATGGCTACACTGGATCCCTCCCCAAAATGGAGGCCCCAGGAGGAGCTCACCAAGAGGAAAATGGGGCTTTGGGGTGGGGTGGGGTTCTTTCTAGCTCAGACTTGACAAACTGACTGGCCCTTATTGGGATTGAACCTGTGTACTTTGATACATTGATAGGATGGATATCTTTAATGTGTCATTTCCTATATATTTTTTTTAATTGTGGGGTGGAGGTAGAGATATAGTAATTAACAGAGAAAGGAGTAAGGTTATAGTTGTGTGGCGGGGAGGGAATGAAGTTTGTGGTGACTGGCAGTGAAGAATTTAGCAGGGAGGGAGGGCAGGGCCTTTAACAGCTGCCCCCTTCTTTCTTTAACAGGCAAATTTGTAAGTTAAACACAAGCTGTAGCTTATTGGGAAATAATAATATAACCAAATAAGGTGACCATTTTGTTGAGTAGTTATAGTCCAATGGCTTCCTCTTACCTCTAGGATCAAATATAAAATCTGTTTCTTCTTCAGAACCCTTCATAGCATCCCACCCTACCTCTCCATACTTAACATCCCCTACCCACAGCATACTCTGCTGTCTAGTGACACTTGGCCTCCTTGGTGTTCTGGGAACAACACACTCCATCTCCTGACGTGAGACATGTTCACGAGCTCTCCAAGGCCTAGAAGGCTCTTCCTCCTCGTTGCCACCTCCTGATTCTCCTAGTATCCTTCAATCTCAGCTAAAATCCCACTTTCTCCATGAAACCTTTCCCAATCCTTCTGAATCCCTCTGTTCATTATTTTTAATTTATCCTTTATATAGCTTGTTCATATATAATTATTAGTGTGTTGTCTAAACCATTAGATTGTGAAGTCCTCGAAAGCAGGGACTGTCATAATATATTGTGCCTGGCACATAGTATATGCATAATAAATATTTATTGAGTGATGTAGTAATGAATTATGTATTAGAAATGTTTTGAGGTTTCTTTCCACAGATTCAAACCTTGCTGAATACGATATTAAACATAAAATATGTGGTTTTATTCATCTGAACCAGTGACTGGTACTAATACACCAAAGTAACTTTTTTATTTAATGCTGGTTTATTCTTCTCAAAGCAATATTGGGGTCTTTTGTTCTTCAATAACAAGACTGCCTTGTAGGGAATAAATTATCAAGTATGTATGTAATAAGGAGTGATGATAGTCAAGTAAAAAATCAGGCAAAAATATGTTAGTATATACTGTGCTCCTTGGAGTTGTTAGGCTATCTTTAGATAACATTCATTGTCTAAATTCTTAATTAAATATTTTGGACAGCAGTTGTCCTGGACATCAAAGTAAGCTGTAGCAGGTATTTAGTCAATGTAGTTGTTTTAAATTTTCTTCTGTGGTGTCTTTGATGATAATTGGGAACAAGCATCTTTTGCCTTCTCAAAGACTACCAGTCCAGTAATCTTCTTTATTTAAATTTATAGTGTAGGCATTTGTCTCCAGAAACTGGATTATGCTTCTCAAGTTCCTTTCTGATGACTGCTGATAAAGTGGGCTTTAGATTTTTTGAGTTGGTTCTAAACAAATAGATTAAAGAAAAGTCTTTGGGCAAACAAAACAGAAAGTATAAAGGTTCTTCCTTCCTTCCTCTTTACAGCATTGAGACACAAGTTCTATAGCAAAGCGTCAGGGATTTGTGAAAGCTATGCTACTAAAAAAGGCTTGTACTTCATAAGAGACACGAAACTTAAATTCCATTGTTTGGGGACTAAGACAGCAAGCAGCCTGAAAAACAGACATGTATTGTAAGACCTCCAGACCAGACAGACCTTGCCAGAGAAAAAGAGAAAACTTTGTTTAGAAATAATTTTGTATCATCAGCTAAAAAAAGTAGTTCGTTAGGGGAACTTTCAGGCAAAAGAATACCAAAACACAAATTAACAGCTGCTTTAAAGGAGGTGTGGCCCAAAGTCTATCACAGGTTTTACAAATCCTTAAAAGTTTTGTTGATTTTTATAATATTGTAGCAGGCAGATTTAGTGACTTTTAAAGGCCATCTTGAAGGAATCGCCCTCAAGAGGTATAGAACTTATTGTCCCTTGAGGAAAAATTTGAAATAGTGGCATCTAAACATAACTTTGGACAAGTGGGTAGGAGAGGGTGTATTGGGAGGTTGAAGAAGACTACAGAAAAGCAACAGTCGTGAGGAGTGCACTAGGGAGTTGAAAACACTGTATAGAGGTCCTAGTCTGTCTGCTGGTAGGAATAGCTTCCCTGACACTGACATTCAGACTAGCCAGGGCCTTGATTTGACCATATATGCTTATATTGACATTGGAATCTCCCGTTATTCATGATGAGTTCAGTGCATACCGCTCCCAGTTGACATGCTTTATGTTTGGAGTATGCAATATATTTTACTTAGTGGTGAGCACAATAACAGTTTTGTCTTAATACTTGCAGTTGATCTCAAATTGGTGATAAGCTCTTTCAGGTAAATTGCATACTCTTGAGATTTATGTTCCAAGTTGAGAGAGTTGAGAGAGTTGTATGTTAATAATAGTACTTTAATAAATAATAGTAGACTTTAGTTTGCATAATACAGCTCTGTAGGTCAAAGACAAGAGAAAAATACATAAGAAATTTTAAGTACTATTGAGCAGCAATGGTAATTTAAAAGTAAAAAAAAACTTTTAAAGGGGTCTGAGTGCATGTTTCATGTGTTTTGGTTGAACTGCCTTTTTTCTTTTCCTTACTCTTTGTTAAAAACAAGACGATGGTGGGGCGGGGGGGTGGATAAAAGATACTCAGAAATAAAAGCCATTTTTTAAAATTAAGATAATATTTTTTAAAATATATAAATGAAAAAAAAATTTTAAAGCATCAATCTTGTGAAGTAGATATTATCATCATCCCCATTTTACAGATGAGGAACAGAGACTGACAAGGGTTAAGTGACTTGCCCAGCACAACTAAGTGTCTGAGGAAGGATTTGAACTCAGGTCTTCCTAACTCCAAGTTTAACACTTTTCCTAATAAACTACCTTAGCTGATTCTAATATATAAAATGGAGATGAGGACTAAACCTGGGAACTTCCAGAATAAGAAACTCTCTCTGCTTAAGCAAGTCTGTACCTCTTCTGCAATGTATAGTATTAGTGACTTACAAAGATCACTAAGACCTTAAGTGATTTACCCAAGGTCACACAGCCTGTCTGTATCAAAAGCAAAACTTGAACTCTGGTCTTCCTGGCCCCAAGGTCAACTCTGTCCACTGCACAGTATTGCCTCTCAATTGGTTTGAATAATCTGTTTCCCTATAACTGATCTTTTTTTCCACATTGAAATGCTGAAGGATTCAGAAATCATTATTAAACTCATATCTTGACATTGTTCTCCAATCAGAGCTCCTCCTTAGATGAAGAAATAGATTAATAAAGGACTGTAACAAAAAGGATTTTCAAAACTTTTTACATTTTCCTTCTTAGCTTTGTTATGTAAGGTGGTCATTTTAAACTGCGACTGCATTTACTTGTCTCTGTCGTTCTCTATTTGTCATTAGCTAGGCATTTTGATAAAAAGACAACCTTTATTTGAAAGTGCTCTTTTTTGTTTTGTAGGGGTGTCATTTTTTTATTTTTGTTGGTAATTTAAGTGACGATGGTCAGTGATTTGACATTGGCACAGAAGGGATTTTGGAAACATGTTCTTTGTTGTAGAAGTGCATGCCAACAGTGACTTTAAGTCATGTGAAAAAAGAGATTGGGTAGGTATATTTTGTAGTGAAATATTCAAATTTTTCAGAGATGTCGTTTTTGTGGAATGATGCCCTCCTTTGTAGAATCCACCTATGATTTTTAGGAATCTGTTAATACTCTAGAAACTGGCTAGATTTCTTTTTCAAAGACCAGGCCTTAAACCCAATTCACTCCGGAGGTCATGGACTGGACAATAATAGGTCCCTGCCCAAGCACCACATTATGGTTATTTTGGGGGCACTCCTGGCTCAGTGCCAGGTAACTGTTTCTCTCTTTGGCCAGAAATCCTGAGGGTCTTCCCCTCTCAGTTTGATTTGTTTTGTTTATTAAAGGGGCCATCCCTTGACTCACTTCTTAAAGAGGCCTGTTCACTGAATGGGCGTTACCTCACTCAAAGTGAGAACCTGGAAAGATCTTAGCTTAAAAGGGCCAAAGTCTGACACTGTATTCTGGGCCGTCTTCAGTCATCCTGATGGATATCTGGCCACTGGACCCAGATGGCCCTGGAGGAGAAAGTGAAGCTGCTGACCTTGCACAGCCCTTCCTCACTCAAATCAAACAAGCCACGTCAGCCTCTCCACGTGCATCGTCCTCTTTGAGACCAAAGAACAGATCACACAACACACACCCACAAGAAACCTCACTAGGTATATTTCAGTACATGTTTTTTCAGAAACCTGTTAAGGAACACCTACAGTGCATGTCAATTCAAAACATATCCACTGATTCATAAATGTAATTTATGAAATTAGACCTCAGAACATGAATTTTTAATACCTGTTATGAATCTGTAGACATTATCTGTCTGCAGATTTATTTAAACTCAGTCCGTTAGTCCACAAGCATGTATTAAATGCTTACTTGTATACCCATTCCTGTGTTAAGCACTGAGGATTCGAGTGAAGCCAAAAAAAAAAAGTCTTTGCCCTCAGGGAACTTTTATATATTTTAATGGGAAAACAACCTATAAAAAAGGAGTTGAAAATCAGGGGGAGGGGAGGGAGGCCATAGCTCTATTCTCTGTCCTTCCTTAAAAAGGAGGTTCCAGGAGTAATTTACCAGTAAGAAAAGGAGTCTGCAGAAACTGAGTCAGGAGGCTGCTGAGGCATGAGGTCATAGTGTGGAGACACATGTTAGCAAGATCTGGGTTTCTCTTCAAGGCCAGCTCTTTTTTACCCTATTTATATTTTGTCTTAAAACCCTAGGAGCGATAAGTCCCATATATTTACTAACCCCTTTATGAATAAACTTTTCTTTTTATTTGTCTGAAAACTATCTCCCTTTCAAGTTTTAGCAGGTACCTTTTGTAATTAGAGTTTTTGGAATCTGATGAAAAAACCCCAAGTTTGGGAGCAGCTAGGTGGCACAGTGAATAGAGCACCGGCTGTAGAGTCAGGAGGACCTGGATTCAAGTACGGCCTCAGACACAACACAAAAATTAGCTGTGTGACCCTGCGCAAGTCACTTAACCCTAATTGCTCTCCAAAAAGCAAAACAAAACAAAAAAAAAAAAAGAAAAAACCCAAGTTCACAACCTTTCCACCTTTCATGCTTTTATAGAGTTGGATCCTGTTATCAATATAAACTGCCCCAGGAGTGGCTAGGTGGCACAGTGAATAGAGCACCAGCCCTGGAATCAGGAGAACCCGAGTTCAAGTCCAGCCTCAGACACTTAACACAAAAACTAGCCATGTGACCTTGGGCAAGTCACTTAACCCCAATTGCCCTACCTTCCCTCCTCCAAAAAGCAAAAATAAATAAATAAACTTCCTTAGCATCAAAATCCCTTTCAGTCTTACATAACTTTTCAGTTAAATTAAAAGTACTTTAATTGCCTACTATATGCACTGGGTGTATGAAAATAAAAAACCGAATAGTTCCTGTCCTTGAGACTACCCCCACTCAGTAGTAAGAGACTAGGAGGCAATGTGGGGCAGAGGAAAGAGGTTTGGATTGAAAATCAAATAATCTAGGTTTTGTTCCTGTCTCTGCCTCTTAATGTCTGCAAAACATTAGGCAAATCATTTAACCTCTCTGTTCCTCAGTTTACCCATGGTCTAGATGACCTCTGAAGTCCTTTCTGGCTCTAAATCTGTGATTCTATGATGTCTTTCCACCCCTATTTCACAGTACGCCTCTTTTTGTTCAGACCAGATCTTGAGATACTAGCCATTCCCCTACATGATCTGCCTTCTCTCCATCTACATCAATTTAGGGGTTTTATTTTTGTTTTAATCTTTAATTTTTTTCTTATTCTGAATTTGACAAACATGAATAGTTCCATATGAAAAGAACAGAAAAAGAGTGTTGTTTATAAAACTGTGAATCTCTGTTAAGTTCGGCTATATGTAATACATAAGGTCATTCAGTAAATACTTTTAAGTGCCTGCTTGTGTGCCCGGATACTGTGCCAAACTGGGGATACAAACACAAAAAAGAAAAACAGTCCCCTGGCCTAGTAGAGCTTACAAACCTAATGGGGGGAGACAATACACAAAGAAGTTGAAAAGAGGGCAGGGAGGAAGGAAAGTACCTGGCAGGAAGCATGATGGCAAAGTCCAACAAGAGTGCAGCTGGGAGGGAAATGAAGAGATGGCTGGCCGGGGCCCCCTTCCTTAAAGGGAGCTTCTGGGAGGAGCTCTCTGATCTACCCTTTATTCATAGGGCTTTCAGACACAGAGGCTGTTGGTGAGGTCTAAGTACTGAGGCTGCTATGGTCTTGCAGGAAGATGAGGAAGTCCAAAGGAGTGCTGCCATCTAGAAAACCAATATTCACCATTGCTTCTGGAAAGGGAGTGTTACTTGATTTTCCTATGACTTCTTTTACCATCCCTGTACCTTCCCAAACAAGAACATCCTTCCCTAGGTATGAGTGACACCTTGTAGTTCTGCCTTTCCCTTGCCTAGAATTGTAGGCTTCCTAAGAATATGAACAGGTTTGGGGTTTTGGTTTTGGTTTTCATTTGTAGCTGCAGCACTTGGCATACAGTCACTTAATAAATGAAATTAATGAAAAAACCCATTTATTATTTGTTAAATGAATGCATTGTGTACATACATATACACATGTGTACATATATGTGTATGTTCATAGAATGCTTTAGTTTTCGATCAGGAAAATTACTTATCCCAAGTCACATAGGGAGTCAGTTTTAGAATGGGGGATATAGAGATAGAATGTGGCACAGTTGAAAGAGGGCACCTAGGGTGGCACAGTGGACAGAACTCTGGGTCCAACTTCAGTTCAATCCAACTTTTCATGACCCCATTTGGGGTTTTCTTGGCAAAAATACATTTACCCTTTTCCTTTTCTAGCTCATTGTATAGAAGAGGAAACTGAGACAGGAAGGGCTCAGTGGCTTGTCAAAGGCCAGACAGCTAGTAAGACCTGAGTTCAAATCCAACCTCAGACACTTATTAGCTGCATGACTTGGACAAGACACTTAACCCTGATTGCCTCCGTTTCTTCCTCTGTAAAATGAGCCAAAGAAGGAATTTGCAAACTACTTTCGTATCTTGGTCAAGAAAACCCCAAATGGGGTCACAAAGAGTTGGACCCTACTAAAATGACTAAACAACAAAATTTGGAAGAGCCTGGAAGCAAATAACCTAGAATTATCCATCTAAGCCCTTCCTACCAGAGACTCCCTCTGACCTGATCAAATCATTAAATTTCACTGGGGAAATCTTAAAAATGGGGATAATACCTCTACCACCTGCCTCACATTTGTGATTGAAATGAGATGTTTGTGAAAGAACTTGGTAAAAATGCAATAAACTCTTGTGTAAGGAGGTATGTAATATATGATTTACTCATATAATATATACTACATATTTCACAATAACATAATATTAAGTATAGTAGTAGTATATGATATATGCCTTATGTTAAAATATATATAACAGTATATAGTATTACATAATGTAATAATTTTGTTTATGTAATACACATGATATGCAATATATTCTTACGTAATATAGCATCACTGCTGTCATCATCAGTTGCAGATTTTACTTATGTAAAGAACTTTTTGCCCAATAATATGGAATAAATGGGGTATCATACAGAGTATCCCAAAACTGTATATACGTATCAACCCTTAACTTTGTAGCATCTTTTTTCCTTAAAAAATAAGCATAGAAGTTATTAATAATTAAAGCATGTATACTTTTAGAGGGAAAATAACACATTTTTTGTATATGTGGAGGGAAAAACTGTATCCCCTCAAATGCACATGTGGTAGAATACACACATTTTGGGGAAATATATTTTCCCTATATATAGTAAAGTGATTATAGGAAACACTTTGATACAAAACTAAAATGAATAAGTCATAGCATAATCATGAAGTACTCTAGTAAAAATTCAAGCATTAAAAACGATGTTACAGTTCATATGCTCCCCCTTTAGAAAGGGGGAAGGATTGTTATACCTGGAAGCATTAAAGTAACAAAGTGCAAGCTTCTAAGATTGATCTTTTAGCAACCAAATCTGTGTTTAATGGTAAACAGGCTACTTGTTGGATGCCAAAATCCTGAAAATTGTCTTAACAATTATTAGAGATGTCTACCCCCATAACTTAAAAGAAGAGGAAGAAAAAAATTGTCAGAATGTATCCAGTCAAGGAAATACAAATCAAGAAGTTCAAGTAAAGGCTATACTGATTTTGAACAGTTGAAGAAAACTTTTCATTTTGGGTCAACCAGGTCTCTGGATATCACGGTTTGGTAGTCAGTTTAATAAATTACACTTGTTCTTATCTTCCACCTTAGTAAACGTATACTTTGGCAAATTTCCCCCAAGTTCTTTCTGCTCTTCTACCACTACGTGTTTTCTAACTGGTTATACATATACACTAATTTCTGAATATGGAGTTCCTACTAGCTCCATGTGCTTTGTGTTGCCATTGATTGGCTTTAATACATTTAAATAAGAAATCAAATCTGTTTGTTGGAATGTCTCTTGCACATTCTTCTCTTGAAATTCCATGCCGTTACATGAGAACTGGTGAGAGTAGGGATTGTGCTAGAGCAGAGTCAAAGACCTGGCTTCACATCCTGTCTCCAACACTTAACTAGCTGTGTGATCACAGCCACAGCTGTCACCTTTCCTCACCGAGCTTCACCTTCTTCTGTAAAATGGGAATGATAATAAGAATCCTTCTAGTACTGATCTCAAAGTGCTGTAAAAATCAAATGAAATGGTTTATAGAAAAATGTTTTGCAAATCTTAGAGTTCTATATGAATGTCTTGTTATAATTTCTTCAGAGAAACTAGGTTCTCTCACATTTGATAGAATTAACTGTATAGAATTTCACCAAAGTCTTCCTATTTTGCTTCATTGAGACATGAAAGAGACTTGGGGTTCTCAAAAGCTGTGCCAACAGATCTGAATGTGAATTTTGTACAGGCTTTTATGTGTACATGTCTCCCCAATAGAATGTAAGCCCCATAAGGGTGTAGAGACTTTGTTTTTTGTCTTTGTATTCCCAGCACCTACCACAGTGCCTGGCATATTCAGCAGGTGCTTAATTAATTCTTGTGGGTACACTAAAAGGCTTTAGAGTGTGGACCTATTGATGGACTATGTATCTGTTTTCTGAGAACCAACCTGGTGAACCTGAGAGAGGCTCATTACCAGAAGATTGATCACAAGGTATTGGATAGTATTGGATATTTTAGCAACAGCAGCTCGAGAAAATGTCTGCCAAGGCATGAATTGGTGTTAGCATGGGGAATCACTACACTGATGAAGTCATAGGCTTCTTGAAGTATTGAAGAAATATTTTAAAACATAATTTGAAACTCAGAGAAGGGGTTCTTCTCAGTGTGGAGCTCTGGCCTCATTTTATGCCTGCTGTTTGCATTTCTAGATTCTAGATGTCAGTTGACTCAGTGCTGCCAAACAATGGAACATCAATCATCTCCTGTTCCTTTGCTTCATCCCAATTGGCACAGTCATGACTCAGAGGCTGTGTTTTGCTGTGGAAGAAGAATTTTAAACAACTAAAGCGACTCACCCAGAACTGGTGATAACTTTAGTTTTGTCTAATAACAATACATTTCAAAAATAGAAGGATCAGATAGCTTGATTTACAAAAATGATATTTTTTCCAATAGTCTTATTTTTTTAACTGGGACCCCCCCCCCTTTTTTTTAAGTTGAGTGCTTTAAAATCATCAGTAGCTGTGATTCCCCCTGAAGTTGGTAAAAAGTGTAACTTACTTTTTAGGAACCTGTGAACCAGAGAAAGTACACAGGACAAATGCAGGATCAGTAAAGATTATTGGTTTTTAGTTTAGTTTTTTATTTTTAAAATGGAAAAGATCTGGGCATGTTTGCAGACATCAAGGAAAAAGGCAGGAAAATGACAAAGGGCCAAGCTTCTGGTGGAAATGGGAATATGGGGTAAAGGGCATAAGTAGAGGAGTTCATCTTGGCAAAGAGAAGGACAACATACTCTTCAGAGACTAGAGCAAAGGAAGAGGAGAGGAAATAAAAATTTAGAGGAGTTTTTAGTTGTGAAAAAGGAAAGATGACAGTCTGATTACAGATTTAATCTCTGCTGTAATTCACTGACACTATAACTGAGTTTTAACAACACAATCTGGTTTTTGAAAGTTACCAGTTTATAAAAAGTCAGGACTTCAGCAGTATATTAGGAAGCTCCTTTTTGGTTGACTTTGTAATTTCAGCAGGGCATATTCTCCCTACACCCACGTAAACTGCAACCACACCACAAGTTTTAACTCGTCTTTTGCAGTTCTTGTCAGTGGGTCAGTCAGTAAACGTTTATTAAGCCCTTGCTTTGTGTCAGGCACTGTGCTGAGCCCTGGGCGACGAAGAAAGACAAAAGACCTCAAGGAACTTGCTATCCAAGGAGGGAAGAAAGCCCATAAAAAGAGAGTTTACCTGGAGGTATTCTAGTAGCACATAATAAAGTCCAGAGGAATAGAGCTGGGTGGGAAACTGTTGTGCCACCATAATTAGTAAGTAAAATGCTAGACTTGGAACCAAGATGACTTGGTTTCAAATACTGCATCATATACTTACTATGTGAAGCTAGGTAAGTGACTTAATGTTTCTGGACCTCAATTACCCCATCTGGAAAATGGGAATTATAATAGCTCCTCTCTCTGGGATTGTTGGAATAATTACCTGAGAAAATGTAGTAAAGTACTTCCCAAACCTTAAAGTACTGTATATAAGGGTCAGTTATTATTAGTATTAATCTACCTGTGCACTAGAATCCTTTCTCTTGTTCTTTTAGTATTTGGAAGTATAGATGTACCACTACTGCTTGTCTCTTTCTCAGTATGTGACCCAGCTACCTTCTTTTATATATTCTTAATGATGCCTTTTATACCTCTTCTGGAGCATATTCCTTCATTCATAAGATGCCAGAAACTACTTATCTGGAATGATTTAAATAGAATAATTTTTAAAAACACTCTGAGAAAATTTTATTTTCATAATAATTTATACTTACGTGAGCATGTAGCCTTCTTTTCAAAGTACTTTCATAGTCATTATTTTCGTTACACTCCAATAACATAGGAACTTAACCAGTAAAATCTGAACTCCAAACTAGTATTTCTGGGAGCTTTTTGTTTGGTTAAAACAGTTTGTCAACAAATATGTTTTAAACATTTTATGTGTCAGGCATGATACTCAGCATTGAGTATGCTGAGACAAAGAAGAAACAGCCATTGTCCTTCAGAAGCTTACATTCTGTGGGAAGAGACGAAATATGCCAATACGTGCCAAATAAATACAAGGTGGGGATAAGAGGGGGGAGGGAACATCTAGGCTCTAGATCAGAAAAGTCTTCATGTAGGTGTCATTTGGTAGAATTCTGAAGAAATAAAAGGGATTCTAAATGGCAGAGTTGAAGTAGGTATACATACCAGGCATGGAGGGCACCTAGTGCAAAGATGTGGAGATAAGAGCCAGGTGGCCATGCATAAGGAAGAGCAAGAACAGCAGGCTGCCTGCGCCATGGAATGCAGGTAGGGGGAATGGTTTGTCATAAGACTGGAAACGTTAATTGGAGCCAGGTTGTGAAGGGCGATAGAGATCCTTGGTATTTATTGGGGAGTGACAAAGGCAGGCTTGCACTTTAGGAAAATCACTTTGGCAACTGTGTGGAGAATCGTTTGGAGAGAGGAGAGACTTAAGTAGGGAAACCAATTAGAAGGGTATTGCAACAATTCTGGTGAGTTGTGATGAGGGCCTAAACTAGAATGATAGAGGTATTGAGTAAAGAGAAGGGAAACAGTGCAAAATATTGTGGAGGTAAACTGATTGGATATGTAGGATGAAGGACAGTGAGGAATTATGGATAATGGCAATTTTGTGAAAATGAATGCTGGGAAGGATGACAGTATCTGCAACCTGGAAAAATAGGAAACTTAGGAAAGGAAGTGATTTTAGGGGGCATGGACATGGTAACATTGAGAAGGGCTACAGGTGTATCCACTTTGATCCAGTAGACATTTGGAGATATACTACTGGAACTCCCCAAAGTTCTGCATAGAATGTGAATGAATGAAACACGTGTTTAAGCATTCATTTTCCAGATATTATACTAAGTGCTTGGAGTACAAATAGAAAAGATGAGACAGGAATGTGAGCTATAATTGGGGCAGACAGTACACAATAGAAAGTTCATCTGTAGGGCAGGTTGAAATGCCCTGAAGTCCTGAGGGTGCAGGAATAGAACAAATGACAAGACCCTGAGTTGTTTTTGGGTTACATGAGTAGTTAAGATGACAGTGCTAGGGAAGGGTTCTTAAAGTTAGGATAACAGTGCTGGAGGACTGTAAGACACAGAGGCGTAACAGATAGGAAAGCCCTGAAGGATCTTAGGAGGTAGCAGTGGTAAGGCCTGCAAGTCCTCCATGTCATCAGCAGGTATGGATGGAATTGACTCTCATTGTGTCCAAGCCCTATGAGCAGTCAAGCTGCTAGAAATAAGGGCAAAAGACAGAGATAAGGCATCTGTTGATAATGTCCCCTCTATCTCTTTATGGTCACTGCTTTCTTTTCTAAATGTTCTAAATGTATCCATCTCTTTTAATAATTTGCCAGTAATCAAAGTTGAACTCAGTGGCCTAGAGTTGGCTGACTTTATTCTCCTACCGATTTAAAAATCAGGATAATATTTGTCTTCTAGTACATCTCCCATTCCCCATGAGCCTTCAAAATATCAGTGGCATCTGCCAGTTCTTTGTCATGCAGTTCATTGGTATTAGGCCATCTAGATGCTTGTGTCATTTTATTTATATTGGCTCTCTACAAGAGAGCCTGTTCTGTTCTTCATGATCCAAAGGTCAATCTCTTTGGCAGAGAAAACAGAAGCAAAATTAGAATTTAGCATCTCTGCCTTTTTTACTCAGGACATTACCTAAACCCACAGCATAGTAACCTGCAAACACCATAGGATGAAATCCAGACCTTCTTTCTCAAAGGCCCAGCACAAATCACACCTACTCCATGATGCAAGAGAAGATGCTCCAAAGCTGAAGGGCTGGTAAAGCACATGGTTTTGGGGGGATACTCTGGATGATGCTGTATAAAACTCTGTATAAAACTGTATAAAACTCTGGGTGTGCTGAAGGAAATTGCATTTCCAGTTTGACTAGAGTACAAAGTATATCTAGCGTGGAGGAGCATAGCGTATGCAATAAGACTGAAAAGTTGTTTTGGAACCAGGATACAGAGGGACTTAAATTCTAGACTGTGTTGTTTTTACTTAATATTGGTGGGCCACAGAGAACCACTGAATGGTTTGGAGCAGTAGAGTGCCATGATCGTAGGTGCACATTGAGAATAGTAATCTGGTTTTGAAGTTTCTGATATGGATTGAAATGGGGGGAAAGATTTGAAGTGAGCAAAGCCATTTAGAGATAATGGCCTGGGAGAAATTTAAGCAATATAAATAATATTTTATTTTTTAAAAAGAGATAACAATAACCTAGGTGAAACACAACGAGGGGTCTAAACAGGGTAATGAGTAGAAGTGAGAGTGTAAGACATATTATGGAAGGAAATTCTAAAAGATTTGCTAAGTGGTTGATATGGAAGAGAAAGGGAGGCCTCAAAAGGGGTTCAGGTTTTGAGTTTGAGTTGCTCATCCTTCCCAGAGAAATGTATTTGGGAGGACGACAAAGTGAAATATTTGTTTTTTGATATGTTGAGTTTGAGATATTAGCAAGGCAACAAGATAGGTAGAGGGGGGTCTAGTAGGTATGAATGAATGAACAGCAGAACATTGGAGAAGGAAATATAAAAGCAAAACTGTCTATATCCTCTGATAGCTTTTTTTTTTTTAAAGGAGAGACGGCAAGGCAATTGGGACTAAGTGACTTGCCCAAGATCACATAGCTAGTGTCAAGTGTCTGAGGCCAAATTTGAACTCAGGTCCTCCTGATTCCAGGGCCAGTGTCTATTCATTGCACCACCTAGCTGACCCCATAGCTTACATTCTAAGAGATTACACAGATGAGAGAGAGTGGTTGTCTGGGGAAGGGTGTTTTGGTCTGGGAAGTCCCTAGGATGGTGAACTGAACAGAAGGGCAGTCAGCTGACATCCTTTGTGGAGACCATGGTGAAAATGATTTGATTACAATTCTTAGAGCAAGAGAAAGGTTGGGGGGGAATTTGGGCAGCAAAATGAAAAGTGATAGAGGTGAAGATAAGGATACCTATACCCAGGAACCTCAAAACTGAGTGACTTAGCTCCTCCTGGTTGGGCAAGATATTTGAAATTGTAGCTCTGGAGTTCAGAAAAGATTTGAGACTAGATACTTCAACATGAAAGTCATCCAGTAATAGTTGGAACTATGGGAGTGAATGAGATTGCCAGTTTGGTTCATCTCATGTGAAACATAATCACCAAAGCCTCTTGTGCATATCAACAAACAGAACTATTCCTCTCCTTTTCAAATTGATGACCTTGTTCCCTTTATCTTTTTCACTGTGGAGGTGGGAAGAGGAGGAAGAGGTTAATTGAAATTGTTTAACCCATATTCTTAACCTGAGTCAGTATGCTGGTCAGTTTCACCAAGAGACTAGTATTCTCCTTCCTTCAATGGGAGATGGATAGAGAGCTGTGTTCTCAATGGCCAGTGTTCATTATCCGTTTTTTAAAAAAGTTTTTTGAACAATTGTTTCACTTAATCTACAGCACAATAGCTCCTCGACCTGGGGGGGAGGGGGGAATGCTTATAAAATATTTATTATACTCTCTACTATCACATGTTGTATATGAAAAGATTAATATGGTATATACTGACATTTCCCTTCCTTAGGTACTAAGTTGTTATTTCCATGCTAACAACACAGATTCAGCTACATGCATTCATCTGGAGTGTTTGAGTTTTCACAATGCTTATTTTATTTTAAAAGTATGCTTGAATTTTAAAACTGGTCACTCTTATGAGTTGATGCT
The DNA here is from genome assembly GCF_028583685.1 of Petaurus breviceps papuanus. Lineage (NCBI taxonomy): Eukaryota > Metazoa > Chordata > Mammalia > Diprotodontia > Petauridae > Petaurus > Petaurus breviceps. Next base: position 13,271,686 of record NW_027185764.1, read on the forward strand.
GTGGGAAATGTGAGTCTATCATAGATGATCATCCTGTAGGCAGAATGCCAAATCCAGTGATCATTCAGATTCAGTCCAGGAGAAAAATAAAGTGTCTGAACTCGTCTGCCATTACAGATTAATCTCAAGTTTGAATCTAAATACCTCATATCCTCCTTACAGTTTTCCCCTCCATGTTTACACACTGAGACTGTTATCATGCCATATTCTCTGTGCAAATTAAATGATGGTATTTTAGTGTAGGACCTGATGAGCTGTCTGTATAGTTCAGGCCGAGACTGAATTGACTTGAAACTTTCCTCTTTGAGTATGTGGTCCTTCCTGTAATGAGTGGTGCCACCAACCATGCAGAATGGAAAAATATCACAAATCAAAATATATAAATTCAAGGTTACAAAATACTGCTGGGTTTAATGCACAGTTCCAGTGGACAAAGAAAACATTGATCTTGATATTTGGGAACATTTTAAGATGCTTCCAGGTTAGATTCTTTTTAAGACCATTTCTTGACTTCAGCCACCTCACTCCTGTATCTTTGAGTAAATCGTTTATTCTTAGGTTCTCCTCAACAAAATAGAGATAATATATTCTCACAGTTGTGATGTTAATATTTTCCAGTTATTCTATACAGTTATTATTTCATAAAAATGGCATCCCCATTAGCACACAACCCAAGTCCCTGGTGGTCTTGTTGTTTGGAAGAGGGATTTGATAGTTCTTACAGCAGCCAGTTTCTTCCTGTCTTTCTGCATATTAATAGAAGAGGACAAAAGTGAAATGGCTTCTAAAAATAAATTATAAGAAAAATTAAAACTCAAAACCTCATGGAAGTGAATTTGAAAACTAAAAATAAATGTTTTTTAAGAGTGAAATGACTTGTCAGTTGTTGCCTTTGTACTGCCTTCTACTTAGTTTATTTATCTCTCAGAAATAAAGAGATAAGTACTGGTGTAATAAGGAGCACCCTAGCACACCCTACTAGTACAGCTTCTTTGCTCTGCTTTGCTAAAGGAAAGAACTTTTAAGGGGGGTCCAACAATCTTACTTTGATTACAGATAAGAAGAAAATACAAGCATAGAAATTAGCAGAGATTCAACAGACAGGACTCCTGCTGTCTGAACAAAGTAATACAACCACATTTATACACCACCAGATCAAGAGAGCACAAACCTCTGAGTAGTCAGGGGGTGCTTAACAAACAGCTACTCAGAGTCCCATCCAGAGAATCAAAAGGTCCTTCTCATAAGCAAACACTCAAAGCAAAATACCAGCCTCCTAGTATATATAGTTTTCAAGTAATAGGCCCAGAGCCAGAAGGCATCACAACCCTCATGACTCAGTGCTTAATTAGCTTAGTACCAAAAGGTGTGAACTTCCTGCAAGCAAGCTTTCCTTTAGGCAAGTTCCTCCCCCACTGGGCTCTGTGTAACTCAGGATGTAGCACAGCTGTGATTGAAATACCTGTGTGTCTTTAGACCTGGGGACACAACTCCTGATCCGAGGGAAAAGGGGACACATGGTCACATAGGCCTATTAATGGACAGGGAAGGTCTTCCTATTTCATTAACATTACAACTAGATCTGTATCGCAAAGATATATATAAAATATTTATAGCAGCTCTTTTTTTAGTGGCTAAGAATCAGACATTGAGATGATGCCCATCAGTTGCAGAATGGCTGAACAAGTTATGCTATATGATTGTAATGGAATATTATTGTGCCATAAGAAATGACGAGCAGGGTGATTTCAGAAAAACCTAGAAAGACATATATGAACTGATACAGAGTGAAGTGAACAGAACTGGGAAAACGTACACAGTAACAGAAATATTATACAATGAAGAATCGTGAATGACTTAGATATTGTCAGCAATACTGTGATCCAAGACGATTTCAAAAGACTCATGATGAAAAAATGCTCTGTGCCTCTAGAAAAGAACTGATGGCATCTAAATACAGACTGAAGCATACTAATATTCTTTCTTTTTTGTTCTCTTTCCTTTCTTTCTTTGAAGTTTTCCCCCCACAAAATGACTAATATGGAAATGTTTTACATGATTGTACATATATAACATGTATCAGATTGCTTACTGTCTAAGGGAGGGGAGGGAGGAATGGATAGAATTTGGAATGCCAAAAATTGTTTTTACATGTAATTGGGGGAAAATAAAATATTTTTAAAAAAGAAGTAAAGGAATATCTGGAATGTCTGTAGTCCTTAAATCTCTTCAAATGTGATAAACTCTGTGGAGAACTAAATTTCAGTTACTTGTAATTAACTTCAGAGATTTATAGGAAAAGTGGATGGAGGAAAGCTTAATGCTTTTAGGAAGCTTTCATTAAACTTACTTTTCAAGGCCTTAAAACTGTAACTGGTTATGATATAGTTCAGTAGTTGGTAAGAGAGGAAGGGATTTCAGGGGAAGGTGTAAGTAATAAATCAGGTAAGTTTGTTATCCATCCCAACAACTTTAACACTTGCACAGCTGTTTCCTGTGTTGAACGTGGGAGGAGGCAGGATGTGCAGACAAAAAGCAAGAACATTTTTAAAAATTTTTTTGAATTCTTGGTATTTTATTTTTCCACAATTATATGTAAAAACAATTTTTTTAGCATTTGTTTTTAAAACTTTGATTTGTTCCTTTATAAGCCATTTTCTGTGCCTCTGTAGTTACTCTCCGCCCAGACCCTTGCAACTTAGTAGATTCCAGCTACCCTTTTCCCATCTCTCTAATGCCTCTGTGATACATGGTAGAATAAAATTATATCAAACAGTTTCCAGTTAACCCTACTCCACCCAGTAGGCTGAGGGGCCCACGATGGTCAGTGGAAGTGGAATATAACACAGATGTAAAATTAATACTAAGTTCTTTCTCCCTATTTCTTACTAGGTTATTACTGATTAAGAAAGTTAATTACACCACAGTGGTCACTCCCAGATTTATTAAAATCTTAAGCAAAGACTCTACTCATTCTGGTTCTCATAGCTCTGCTGCTGAACTAGCCGTGTAATCTTTGCAAAGTTAGCTAGGAATTAGAATTTCTCTGCTTGATCTTGGAGTGGAACACAAGTAGGAACAGTTGATGGAAGTCATAAGATTCCTATAAGTTAAATATTAGCAAGTTAGAGCTATCCCAAAATGAAATGGACAGGTACTACATGTGTTGGCCTCTGAAGGTCCCTTCCAGTTCTTAGATCCTGTGATCTCACTCCATGTACCTCCATTGACCTAGGCATTAATTTCTTCTATTATAAAATTAAGAGGTTGGGCCATATAACCTTTAAGGCCCCTTTCAGTTTTAAAAGAATATTCTTCTGATTCTTGAACAGTTAGCCAACATTTCCTGCCTCCATTTACCCATCACTTATTTCCCTGTTAATCCCCTATAATTTGATTTCTGTCCTCTCCATTTTGTTGTCACTTGGCAGTACTGTGAATGCAGCCAACTTTTAGAGGAAACCAAGGGATATATATCCATAGAGCTGACTTTGGCAGTGATTTCATCTTTGAGGAAAACTTGTTCTGATCAAGATCTTTTTAGGAAGAGGAATGTTACCATGATGCTTAAAAAAAAACAACATTCAGATTATGGGATATAATGTAAGATGCTCTGATCTAAACCTCATTTCTGCTGAACTCCTTTCCAGACTCCCTAATAGTTTTTGTCAGAGAGCCTCTTCCCTCAGTAATTGCCCTTCTTGGGCTTATCAGTGATAAAACTGCTCTACTCAGTTGCCTTTGAGCCTTGTTTATCCAGTTGATTCCACAGATCTGCTTTTTTATTCTTTAATCAGGACCAGATAGTTTTTATTATTATTGAGTTATGATAATGCAGTGCCCCCAAATCCTTCCTTTTTCCCCACACTATTTCCCTTGAGGTTCTAGGCGTAAATCCAGATAGATATGATCTAAATATAAAAGATCATGTCCTTTTTCTTAAAATCAAGAGAGAATGGAGTCATAGGTATGGAATCTGAGAATCAAAATATGTAAGCTGTTGATGTAAGAATATAAAATAAACTATTTCCCAATGCAAAATTGTGAACAGGCATGAATAAATAATTTTCATAAGGATTCCAAATTACCAATAACTATATAATGATTGTTCCAAATCATTAATAGTAAGAGAAACTTAAAACAATTCTGAGGTATTACTTAGCATCCCTCGAAGTGAGAAAAATGATAAAGAGTGAAAATTAATAACGTTGAAGGTACTTTGGGAAGACACACAATAAAGGCACCATTGGAGCCTTGGATTTATCCAAGGATTATGGAAAGCACCTTGAACTTATATGAGAAAAACTGCTAATACCCTTTGACCCAGTAGTGTCACTATTGCACATATGCCCCCAAATAGAGCAAAGATCTCTCTCTCTCTCTCTCTCTCTCTCTCTCTCTCTCTCTTTATAATTTGGAATCTCTCTCTCTCTTAGGTGTGGTGGTCCAGATCGGACCACCACACCTCCCTCCTTCCCTCTCTTTCCTTCCCCCTCCCTCCCTTTCTCTCTCCATCACTTCTTCCCTCCCTCCCTCCCCTCCAGCAGTATTTTTTGCAGTAGCCCAAAACTGGGAGAAGTAGTTGAGATATAGACTTGTCTCGATTGTGAAATAACTGATTGTGGTGTATTAACATAATAGAACACTAGCGTGCCATAAAAATAACAACATATGAGAAATTCAGAGAAATGTGGGAAGACTCACATGAACTGTTCCAGAATGAAGTAAGCAGAACCAGGGCTATACACAGTGTGTGTGTGTGTGTGTGTGTGTGTGTGTGTGTGTGCTCACTCTATACTATCAGAAATGGTTACCTCACCTGTTAGTTTTATGTAAATGTTTTAAGGTTGATGTTTTAACCTTTGCTAAAACATTGGAATTGGGGATGTGTGGGGGAGATCTAAGGGGAAATGGTCATGGTGTAAAAACAAAGTCATCAAACTGTATTATTATTATTACTACTAATAATAACTTTCCAATTCCATGTACCCTCTATATTCACTAATTTGGGATTCAGAAGAGACGTTACCAGAAATGCAGGGTCAGCAATTGAGTAGTTAAATTTAATATTAACATTGTAGTGTTTTTGCCAGAACTGTTTGTTTTTAATTAAGTGCAGCAGAGCTGTTTTGTATTACAGCCCACAGCTCATCTGATTCATTCCCAGCCCAGACATCACTAGAGCATCTGTATATTCATGTCTGTTTTTTAATTCTTTTTTACTTTGCTTTTCTACTTGCAAAGAAGCAAAATGAAAACCATTTTAGTTTGATAAATTCCTGTTTGCTTTATGGCAGCAAGATTGAGTCACAGATATTTTTCCTTCTTTGACAGGGTGAATCTGTGAAGTATTTCCTGGATAACTTGGACCGGATTGGCCAACTGGTGAGCAAAGACCCCTTCCACTAAAAATTAGGGAAAATTTTATGAGATAGAATTAGACTTGTTTGAGACCAATGTTCTCTTTTAAGTCAAAAATATTTTAGTGCAAACTATGGGCTATTTTTGTAATGTGATAATAGAATAGTATTTACATAGGTCCTTATGGATTACAGAGTACTTTGCATTATCTCATTTTATCAACATGAATACCATAACTTTGTACATCTTTGTATCTGTTATTTTGTGTTAAACTGGAAGGGGAAATGAGATTCCAGAAGTAAGGATTTCCTCACTCAAAGAGAGGAAGTTCTCAGCTTCTTAGATACAAAACTTTAGTTACTGATAAATAAAGAAATTAAGAGCAAAAATATTTTTTTCTCTTAGAATTCCATTGCTCAGAACACTATAGGAGGAGTTAAAAATTAAAGTGCCTTAGGAGTACAGGAAAGGTTAATTACACTTTGTATGGACGTGCTGATGCTGATCACATGGTTTTTCCAGGGACAGCATATTAAATATATTGGAAGCTTCAAATAGATTTTGAAAACCTGAATTAATACCTATTTGTAAAGCATTTCTTGACAAGAAAATACTTCTGGACTTTTGAAATGTTAAAGGATGACTGTGGCTTACAAAAAAAGATGGACTGTTTTTTTCTCAAAGGCAAAGAAATAAGCCTTTTGACTTAATGGTAGTGCAATGAAGACTCTTCCTCAAATTAAGCCTTCATTTTGAATGAACCATTGAATTTCATGCACTATAGTATTTTTATGGCATTTAATATTGTATCTTTGTTCAGCTTCTTTTAAATTATCATTTAACTTTCTTTCCCTTCCTCTCATCCTTCTTTTCTCACATTCCTCTCTTTCTCCCCCCAATACCTCTTCTTTTCCTACCTCCACCCTAAATCCTTTATTCTACAGAATTATTTTCCTAGTAAACAAGATATTCTGCTGGCCAGAAAAGCCACGAAAGGAATTGTGGAACATGACTTCATTATTAAAAAAATACCTTTCAAGATGGTTGATGTGGGTGGTCAGCGATCTCAACGTCAGAAGTGGTTCCAGTGTTTTGATGGAATCACCTCAATCCTGTTCATGGTTTCCTCCAGTGAATATGACCAGGTCCTCATGGAGGACAGGCGCACCAATCGGCTCGTCGAATCAATGAACATCTTTGAGACCATTGTCAACAACAAGCTCTTTTTCAATGTTTCCATCATTCTCTTCCTCAATAAAATGGACCTCCTAGTGGAGAAGGTGAAGACTGTCAGCATTAAGAAGCACTTCTCGGACTTTAAGGGTGACCCTCATAGGCTGGAGGATGTTCAGTGCTACTTAGTTCAATGTTTTGACAGAAAAAGGCGGAACCGAAGTAAGCCACTCTTCCACCATTTCACCACTGCCATAGACACTGAAAACATCCGCTTTGTGTTTCATGCTGTGAAGGACACAATCCTGCAAGAAAATCTGAAGGATATTATGCTGCAGTGAAGGAGAAAGTCCCCTTGTTTTTGTCATCCTTAAATGGACTCAAGGGCTATCGGTTAGATGAGGTGTGTGTGTGTGTGTGTGTGTGTGTGTGTAAGCACACGTGTGCGTGTGTAACGTATATGACCCTTGAATATGTTTCTAAGATCCATGCCATTATTTACCCAGCTCAGGAATGCTGTAAAACTAGCCAGTCCAAACAGATGAGCTCTAGGCAGGAGGACTTGGAAACTTTGATGTTAGCTACTGAATTATGGGGACTAGTAAAACTACTGAAAAACCAAGTGGTCGCTTTGCTATAAAAACCTGGTTTGGCATACTGAGGAACACAGCCTTCTTTGGGGAGAAAAATTAATTTACTTTTTTTTGACGCTTTTAAAGAAAATAATCTGAAAGAAGGTTTGTTTGGTTTTTGGGGGGGTTTTTTGTTGTTGTTTTGTGTTTTTTTTTTTTTTTTTTTTTTTTCAAGAACAAACTCAGTAGCCACATGGATTGCTTTATCTCTAGCTTTCAGGTACTCAACAAACAGCTAACCTGAAATTTTTGCTCAAATAGTAGTTGTACTAAAAAATAAATTCCAACTGATACTGTTAGCTCAAAGCACATGAACCTAAACTGACATCTCCACCCAGATTCCACACACTGCATTTGACTAGGAATCTAAAAGCCACTTCCCATGGTAAATGTATAGTTGCCTTTTAAGACTCACGTGCCAATTTTCCAAAAGACATGAGCCTAGAACTTGCAAATTAAGCCAGAGTGCCATGCATAAGAACTCATTTCTCTGGGCTTATAAAACAAGATTTTTTTTTTAATAAAAAATCTTGGGCCTTAGCTGACATGGACTGGGTTTAATTTTTACACTACAAAAATGTGTAGTTTTTCTTGCCTCATAAACAATTGACCTACCAGTAATGCAACATGTAATGAATTTGTGGCGCCAAAGCACACTTTGACGGGGAATGTTTAGCTACACACACACACACACACATACACACTCACAGTATGGGTGCTTTTTTAGCTTCTTTCTACTTTTCTTGGGGTTTTGCCTTCTTCTGACACCTTGTTGGCAACACTTGGAGAACTTCCGTTTTCTAGAAACAACAGTTAAACCTCTTTCCTATAGAAGCTCCTATAGCTGGCAAAACTCAAGCAAAGCTTTTGTGAAAGCAGCAGCTGCTTGATAAGTTGCTAACAGCTGACCTTACAGGAAGCCCCAAAACTCCCTGGAGAAATCCCAGTTTCACAGCTCCACTTCTGCCTTTGGACACTAGGGCCTGTTTCAGCCACTCCTTTAAATCTAACTCTGTAAAGGAGTTCTGTTCTGTACTAGGGCGTGTACGTGACAAGTAAACGGTGTCAGATCTAGCTATCAAGCTCAAACTGCAGAATGCCGTAAATGTGGTGTGAACTGGTTAAAGTTGTCTAGTTACCTGCTAGGTGCCTTTCATTGTTTTTGAAGTATACAGATTTCAAGCCTGATTCACTCACTACTATGCATTATTTGACTTAAAAGGTGTTTCTGGTGTATTCAGTTAGTTTTCCAACATCAAATAATTTACTGTGCACCTGGCACCAGTAGTTTCTGTATACATATATATTTGTGTATGTGTATTATCTTAAGGGTTCATATAAACTGAGTGAACAAGATCTTTAATTTTTGTGTCCCATTTGAAACTCCATTTGAAACTCCATCCTGGTTTATTCACCATAACAGATAAATTTCAATTTAATTTTTGACCAGTTATCTTCTTGTAATAGATATTGACCCAAAAGAAAAAAAAATTCTACTGTGCAAAAAATTAGCACTAAGTTATAATGCTTTTAGTTAGGAGAAAACGTGAAATTCTCTTCTTTTGTGGTATGCAAGAGCTTGTGTCAGGGTTTGCTGGGTTGGTTTTTTACTGTGATGCAAAAAAAAAAATCTTATTCTGATGGCTCCTTTTAATCCTGTGGGTCTTCATAGACTAGGGATCAATCTTGTTAAATTGTTTGATATTCCTAATAGTGTTCTGTAGGATGGGATTTAAGATCACATCTCCATTATTTAATAATTGTATGATGGCAAAATGATTAACTTGCCTGGACCAATTTTATATTTATCTCACAAATCTTATCAGGTTCCAAAAGAAAGAAGAAATGCAAGCTAGTCCAGTTTAGGAATAGTCTGCAGTAGTTTTGGTGTTGAGTCTGTGTTATAGCTGCTTTCATGATGGGCAAAGCAGAGTATTCTCAATAGCTGATGGAGTCATGTGAAATACATTTCTGAAAAGAGCTTCCCACCTGATTGTTTAATTAACTGACAAGATCTAAAGCAACATTGCAGATGAGTATGGAATATCTTTAAACAACCAAAAATGTTTACTGACCTACTCTTAAGGAAGTATATAAGTAATAAGAATATTATAAATGATACATTGTTCTACAGTACACAGGAGAGTGAAAAAAGGTTAAGTGACGGGTTCTAGTATTGTCAGTTCTACTAACTGGCTAGCCTTAAGCAAATCTCTTAGCCACTCTGAGCCTCACTTTCTCTAAATATATGATTACATACCTTAGAATTCCCTGCTTTTTGAGGGAGGAAATTCGTGGCAGTTTGTAACATTTCCGCTCATTTAAATTACTGCATTCAGATTTGCAGTGGTTTTTATCTCTAAAGGCAAGCTTTTGAGCTATTACCTTACCTTTTGTAAATTTCATACCTTTATTTGCAGTGATTATTCTTGATGCTTGTGTTGTTTTTCATTAATATGTTGAGAAAAGTAGTAGGGGAAAGTACCTGGGTTATAATGGTAAAAGAATACACACTATTTCTCCCAACTATGCTTGCTTTCCTACACATGAAGACTTAGAGCTTGGATTAAAAGAGCATAGTTTTTAACTCTTCTGTTTATAAAAGATGAGTTTTGAAGATCTTGAATCCTTAGCTTTGTGGTTTATAATACTCTCTAGAACACTTGGGCATATAGCTTTTAAAACAGCCCCTTTGACAAAAAAGAAATTGTCAGATTATATTGGCTACAAAGTTAAATGCAATCTTGAATTAATGATTTTACTTAAGATTGAATTGTGGGGGGGAGAGGGAGTTTCTGAAAATATACTCTCTCTAATACTTTTGGTATTGTTAAATCATGGCACCTGTTCACATTTTGATAGTTATGGCTTAGCCATGTCTTACCGCTTTGTAGTAAATTACTGTTAGCTAAGAAAGGCAATTTGAGAGACTTGGCACATTCCCTTAATCATCTTCAGACTCTGAATGAATGTTTATTTAAAATTTGATCCTTAACTTTTTTTTTGGTTTTCTTTAGTATTGGGTTTCACTCATCAAAAGTGCTTACAAAAAAGTAATGCAAAAAAACCCACCAATCTGACTCTCAGAGCTAAAAAACTCAAAGCAGATACACATCACCTTACTTTGGCTTGTTGGGGACTGTCCTTAAATGATAGATTGTTAGTCTTTCCATGTACCCAGTCAAACCTTAGAGCCGAAGCCTTGGGAAATGCAAAAGTATCTTGTATTCATAGCAGATGGGATTTTGAGGAATGCTACCACATTCCAAAACCTGTCGCCAAGGATAAATACCCAGTGATCACAGCTTGGTTAATAAATCCCAGAAGATATCAACAGGAAGCAAAGGGGAATCTTTCTATGTAAATAAAGCCTGTTCCACCTCCCTAGGGTCGTCACAGCCCAAAAAATCAGTAAGCTAACCACAGGCAGGGTCACTATAATCAGAACTTTTAGCATAATTTGTTTTCCATGCATTTTCCAGGCAAAACTGCAGAACAATTTACTATGGAAAATATTTCAATCTTCATCCTTTTGAATAATTGTAAACAAAGTTTGTATAGTGCATTTTAGACTAGATTATATATCGTACTCTTTAGCTTTCATGCATAGCAGTGGGCAAGGTGACAGTGTATATTTATATGTACCTACAACATGTTGGATATGAAAATCACCCGAGCAAAAGACCAAAGACATCCTTAACGTGATCAGAATAGCAGTTTCATTAGACAGGGTAATAATCAGCAAGATATCCTATTCCATAATGACTTTTGGCCAATAGCTTGCCTCAAGAAGTTTTCACAGTGGCATAAGAAAGGATAGTTCTTAATTCCAAGTTTTATTGGTGATTTGAGTAGGTGAAGAGAATGATACAAGCACAATTTTCTTCAAGAGGTTGGAGAAATCTTTCATCTCCTTTAGTGTGAAATCAATAAATTACACAGGATATACTTAGCCCACCCCATTCTAAATGATGCTTTGAAATCTAAAAGGTTTGCTTTGAAGAAAAGTGTAAAATGTCCTGGCAAAGAGTTCATTTGAATTAGCTTACACCGTTGATTCTAAGGGAGTTATACAAGATAGAGGTGGACATAGTTTGACCTGTTTTCATTAGTATTAAGTATGTGGTTGTCATGTTTCATATGAGAGTGAGAAGCACTTGACAACTTTAAAGTAAAATCATTAGACCCTTATTTAAAGGAACGTTCTGAGCTCCAAAGCTTGGAGGTTGAATATCTATATAAAGGTAGGAAAGAGGATCATTTGTAACAAAATGAATTGAAGACCAGTTTTTGCTAGTTTTTAAAAATATGGTCTCAGACCGCATTTATGTGATGGTGTGGTTTGGACCTTGAGGGTGAAGATGGAAAAGAAACTTGGGAAGCTGACGATGCTAAAGATCCATTTGTAACATTAATGTTTTATATGACAGAGTCTGAAGAAAGTTGCAACTTAAGTGTGCAGTTGTGGGTCAAAAGGAGAATTTCTATTTTAATTGTTAAGTGAGAGAGCACCTGCAGTGGCACCAACCAGACATGAAACAATAATAGCTTCAACATCTGAAGACAGGGTTTAAGGGAGTTAGGGACCAGCTTCTAATATCTGTCATTATTTACTCATTCATTCATCTTCCCCTAGCTAGCTTCTTAGAAATTGAATGACTACTTTGTGACTTTTACATTCTTTAAAAATGCCTAATCCAATTAATAAAATGCAAAGTGCCTGCAGGTATAAATGGACGGCATAATTGAGAGGATCAGTATAGATCTAGCCTTGGAGTCAAGAAGGCTAAAGCCCTGCCTTTGCCACATCCCAGTTGTGTAATCCTGGGCAAGTCACCTAACCTCTTACTGCTCTGGGCAACTCAAACCATAAATTTGCAGAGCAGTTGCCAGTCTATGTTGGTAGAGGAAATTTTCTCACCTGGAACTCCCTTCACCGATGAAATCAGTTCCAATCCCCACCCCCCTTCACCTTCTAAAAAATGCATAATTACTCTTTAAACCTCCAGTATTCTCCAGCCCCCTTTCTTTTGAGGGAATGTTACAGGATACCTCAAACTCAGAGTGGTTCTCTAGAATAAATAGTATGTATAGACTAGCACTGTTAATTAACACTTGAAACCTGCCAGGATAAAGAGAGACCTGGTCCAGAATACTGGTTGGTTATGAAAATGCCCAATGTATGAAAAATAACCTCTGTTTTTATATTGCTTCTAAACCAGCCTCTTAGAGGATATAGCTTCTCTTTTCTAAACATTTAGATATGACGTTTCGTGGACAAATAACATTACTCCGCCAAGCAATAGGGGGAAGAAAAAGCCAAGAAATAGCCTGTAACAAACTCATATTCTCTATTGAACTATCCCTGATATACCAGAACCTCACTTGATTTGGTGGTTTGCAGTGCTTCCTTCAATGAATAAGAGCGGGACATAGGTGGTCCTCATAGGCCAGATAAATTTCTCTTGCCTTGGCAGGGCTTCTTGTTCCCCTTTGTTATCACTAAGGACTTTAGAGGGTGTGAGGTCAGTAGTAGGCCACACTGTTACTGGAAAAGTATGGAATATGCCTTAGGACACCAGACTTTGGAGATAAGCGAAAGTTTGACAGTGACCCTAAGATTTTATCTTGACTATTTAAACTGTGTCACTTCTCAGAAAGATTTCATAGATATTGAACAAAACTACCTTGAAATATCTGAGATTTTCATTTTAAAAGAAATCCTATAGTCTTCATGCATAATGAACTTTGCAGGGATGTAATGTGAAATTTTAACCTTGATTACTCAAATTTAGTCAAATTCCAGACCTTGTCAAACCAGAAAATCCAATTACATCCCCTGAGCAAGATGGAAAGGGTGTTTGGTTCTTTGAAAGATAGTTTTCTTTCCTATTCATTGTACTTTTCTGGTTAACCAGGTGAGCTGCCCCAAGTTTTCACTTTGGTCTATCATTTAATTAGGATTTCTAAATGAAATCAAAGGAATTCAATACTTTGGCAGTTGATTGCTTTAAAAAAATAATCCTGAGCCCCATTTGTTAGTATTGTTAGGGAAGAGGCCAGTGGACCAAAGAACCAAACCAATTCCTGCAGAAAAGAAGTTGTTGAGTTGGTGATCTGAGGAGAGACTTTTCTTTTCCTGGCCTGGTCCTGTTCTCTGAAAATAAAGGGCTGCTGTTCCCAATGCTGTTACTGTGGCGCCTTTTTATTAGCACTGAATTCACTTTATTTTAATAATTAAAAAGCTGACGCGTTTCACCCAAGGATCCCAGCAGTTCAGAGTCAAGGTAGATGTTTTCCTGTGGAAACTCCCAGAGCTGTATTTCCTTGAGGATTCTCAGAAGTCCTGTCTGCTCCAGATGGCCCCAGCTTTTGTCTGCTTGGATCATTTTGGACAGTGTTTCTCAAGTTAGGTGAGAGAGAGAAGGGGAAAAAAATTTTCACTGGGTAATATTGACTGACTTGGAAGTCACAAGAAAAGTTCATCTCTGAACATACAAGATGTTCAGTATGTTTTTGATGCCAAGTAGTTAAGAGGTATGGAGCTTTTTGAGTAGACTGTATAAATAATTACTCCAATCTCAGTCTTGGCGGGAGTCCAGGGTTTACTTCTAGTTGACTTTAGAATAACCCCAGTCAGAAAGGAAGAGGCACATATACCTCTGAGAACAGGCTTGCTGGGGAAAGGCCAAACTATCCAGCAGGGAGGATCCATTTTCTGACCTCTCCTAGATGCTGCTCCCTAAAATTTCTGTCTCCACCCTGTAGCAGAATTTTGCCTCAGTGAGTCTGTACCTTTCAGTGAAACAGCCTAGAAGAGTTCAGCAGCTGGATAGTTGCTATGTTATCAGAAATGCTGAAAATGTTCCTTTGAACATGTCATAAAACATCCCCTAATAAACTGGGCCATTCAGAGTTCTTCCACACAGCTTTGTGATGACATACAAAAGCTTTGCCACAAAATAGTTTTTGTATTTTTTTTAAAAGGGAATAGTAAGCAAAGAAAACTTGATCATACTAGGGACTGTGACATTCAGTTTTAAAGTTGAACCAGACTCATAAATCTAAAAATCAATCCATAATTAAACTTTAGCCCCAGTTTTATGTGAGTTTAGCTGCACCTTTGCCAAACTGTCTTGCGAATAGATTGACAGAAGCATACACCTATTATTTCAGTACACGTTTGATAAATTGTCACAGGTTCCATGATACATCATGACCCCAGTGTTCACACCCAGCCTGTAGAATCCTTGAACTTAACAGAACAAATGTGCATTGCCCTAGTGTATATGCCCAGTTTTCATTTTGCCTAGTAGATTACAATTGTTGCTAACAAGTCTTCATGGGTAAATGAAAACTCTTAACTTGCCTTCTGTTGGATTTGTTGAACATTAGAATTGTTAATAATGACACTTTGAACCATTATGTGAATTCTTTACACACTTGCATAATGTGCTTTTTCTCTTAACACCATTCAAACCAAATAAAATTGACTGGCATGCTGTTCAGTGTTGACACACAACTCTCGCCAGGAAATTCAGTGTTAATATGCTCCATCTTCTGTTCATTGCCACTCTGTCCTTAACTCACCCTATCAATCAGTGCTTTGGTTTTGTAGCATTTCCTATGCAACCGACCGCGCACACTGCTCTGAGCACTGCACAATATTCTTGCAAAAGGGGTGAGTTAAAAGGTGACAGTTTAGCCTTAACACTTAAGTATTCACAAGGGGAAAACATTTTTTTTTAAATAAGCGTTTTACATACTAAACAAGAATACCAAGAGATGCATAACGTGAATGCACCATAGCTGACTTCTTATTTTTGAAGTGTCTATGTAGCACCAAAACAGCATCCACAATAGGTGGCCAATGTTGCTGTGATTATGAATAAATACTGTGTACTAGATTAAAATATATATTGTGAAGTGTAAAAAGTGTATTTTATAGCTATGGTGGATTAGTTAATGTGTTTTGTATATATGATTTTTATAAATCTATTAAAACTTGCCTTACATTACCTCTGTGTCTGGTATGCCTTTAAAAATTTTTTTTTTATTTATTTATTTTTGGTTTTCAACATTCACTTCCATAAGTTTTAAATTTTCTCCTCCTCCCTCCCCCAGACAGCATGCAATCTGATATAGCTCTACATATACATTCCTATTAAACACATTTTCATATTAGTCATATTGCATAGAAAAATTATAACAAATGGAAGAGACCATGAGAAAGAAAAAGCAAAAAAGAAAATAGTCTGCTTCACTCTGCATTTTGATTCCATAGTTCTGTCTCTGGATGGGGATGGCATTTACTATCATGAATCCTTTCGGATTGTTTTAGGTCTTCGCATTGCTGAGAAGGGGTATCAAAATCAGTCATTGCACACTGGCTGTTTCTGTGAACAATATTCTCCTGGTTCTGCTCACTTCACTCAGCATCAGTTTGTATAAATCTTTCAGGATTTTCTGAAGTCTGCCTGTTGATCATTTCTTATAGCACAATAGTGTTACATTACATTTATATACCACAACTTTTTTAGCTGTTCCCCAATTGATGGACATCTGTTGCGGGCGTTTACCCTTACAACAGATCTAGACGACTA
Organism: Petaurus breviceps papuanus; assembly: GCF_028583685.1. Taxonomy (NCBI): domain Eukaryota; kingdom Metazoa; phylum Chordata; class Mammalia; order Diprotodontia; family Petauridae; genus Petaurus; species Petaurus breviceps. The sequence continues at coordinate 13,287,455 of NW_027185764.1, forward strand.
GCCCTACGGCCCTCTTACTTACCCATCCCGGGTCTTCGGTCGTCACCGGCCCCTCTCGGGGAAAAAACACCAGACAGAAGGCAGAGGAGTGAAGCGGGGTGGTTTATTCTTCAGCAGTTACATGGCGGAGAGAGAGAGAGAGAACCCTCTCACACGAGAAAATATATAGCGAGTTCGAGCCAATCATATCGCAGTCTTACATTTATGGCCTTATATGGTGATCACCCCATCAAGCTTATACATATTCATTCAAAGCAACCATGGCACCGCCCATAAACCCCTCCCCCTCCCCCATCAGACATCCCCTAAATTTCCAGTTCTTGGCCACCACAAAAAGAGCTGCTATAAATATTTTTGTACATGTGGGTCCTTTTCCCATTTTTGTGACCTCTTTGGGATACAGCCCTAGAAGTGGTATTGCTGGGTCAAAGGGTCTCTGGAATGGTTGGGTCAGCTCACAACTCCACCAACAATGAATCAGTGTTCCGGCTTTCCCGTATCTCCAGCATTTATAATTTTCCTGTCTTATCATGTTAGCCAGTCAGGTGTCATGGTATTTCAGAGTTGTTTTGATTTGCATTTCTTTAATCAATAGTGATTTAGAGTATTTTTTTTTCACATTTCTTCCTTTTCATGTCCTTTGATGATTTATCAATTAGGAACTTTTTTTTTAGTGCAAGACTTTTTTCTCTGTCATAAGGAAAAGTTTACTGAGCAGGGAAATGGGGAGGAGGAGGGTTGTATTTAGAAAGGACTTATGTAAAACAACGTCATCAATAAAACTAAAAAAGTAAAAATGCGAGATTCTAGTGACTACCCTGAGCTGCACTTGTACAGGAAACATACTTGACCACCTGCTATTGTGCTAAAAAGTTAACTTTTTGACAGGTGGCTTTGAATTGTGAGTTATCTAAAATCCTTGCTAAGGATAGGTTTTAACAGAATGCCTTTTCACAAGTGACCTGTCTTCAAGGCCTTGGGACATAGTTTTTCTCTCTTTTAAAGTACTACCTCATGAATTTACAGGTTAGTCCTGTTCATTGACTGCCTTCAAGTAAAATAAGGTAAGGGGGCACTACTAAGAACTGGGCATGAGCCACTTTGACCTGGACCTCAGTTCTTTTCTGTCAGTCTATACTCCATTTGTTTTCTTTCATTCTACTCTGGCCTCAGATCTCTTGACCTTACTTGCCATTTCTTCTGAGCAGAAATATCCTGCTGCTGCTGCTGTTTACAAAATCCTGTTGTTGGGCATAGAACCCAGGCAACATGGCCGTTGTTCAGCTTTTGGTATTGTCCGTTATGCAGAGACACAGATGAGATCATGTACGTAAGGAGCTTAACAAACTTTGAGGTGCTTTATAAATTTCAGTAATGGTATATGGGTTTAGATAAAATGTGAACAAGATTCTAAGACATGTACCTTGTACTAATCCATTGATCCAAGATAATTTATTAAGAACTCAAGACCCAATAGACAGTAATTTTTATGTTAAAGGAACCCAACCCATAGCTAGACCTTCAAGGATAGATAGGATTTCAACTGGCAGTGGAATACAATGTTAAATAAAAAGATCTTTCCTTCCCTACATTTTCCTTAGAACTCGACCCCATGAGATTAGGCAAATGGGGTCTATTTTTCCCCTTGCCTTTCTCAAGTGCTCTATGACACATAAGTCAAGTGTGTTTTATGCATCATGGGCCTTATCTTGCAGTTGGGCATACTTCAATCTCATTGTCCGTTTGCCTCCAAATTCTAGTCTGTTTTTAGTTCCCATAGCTCCTTACTCATAACCAGGGGAAGATAATCTGTTTGTCATCCTGCCTCCCCTACCCCCATCAGCAAGAGGAGGGACAGAATATCGAGCATGAAAATACCAATAAAACTTGAAATGCTACCTTGGAACTGAGACCTGAGATATTGATGGAGGTACTACCTCCAAATAGCATAGGTCACGTCCCTGCTTTTTCTTTCTGTGTGACTCTTGTCCATGATTTCCCATAAATCTCCACCTTTCGACATTCTTGAGGCTTTCCTCCAGATCTCGAGGTTACACTGGATATCAATGGAACATAACAGCCATCTATCAATGCCCCCTCCCCCTTGGGACCTGCCCAATTCCTTTTCTAGTCACCCTTCAATATCTAAAATACTGCAATGTGATGAAAATAAACTGCACTAGACCTGTGTCATGCTGCATTTGAAATTAAACTCTCACTTAAGGCTTGTGGCTGTTAGGTTGAATATTCCTCACTATGTTTTTTCTATCTGCTAAGAGGCTAGACATAAGCAGATACAGAGGTAGCTTCCAAGCAGGGACAGGGAGGGACAGGAGTTTCTCTGGACCTGCCCTCCCTTGCAAATGTCACGAGCATAGTCTCAATACAGAGAAATTGCTTCTTCTTAGCATTTAGTTACCCAGCTGCCTGTTGCATGCAGCTCTAGTGCAGTAAGACCATATATAACTGAAGTAATTAAGAAATGGCTGGGAAATGTTCTGATTAATTTTCTGGTTAACTGAAGGTAAAAGCAGAATATCCCTTTTATTTTGACCCTTGTTATTACAGATTTTCCTTGGGTGTATTAGTCTGGTTCCAGCCCTTTAATGGAATCAAGGGAATGTAAATTTAATCTCTGGTGCTTGAGGATTTTGCTTTTCCTTATGATCATCATTTTTTTAAAGGTTTCTCCCAGACGGTGGGATTTTATTTTTTTTTCCAAATGCTTTATTAACTTCTGATTTACATCATTCATTTCTGCCAGATTTTGAGTTACAAATTTTCTCCCCGTTTTTCCCCTACCCACCGCCCCAAAATAGCAGTCCCACATGATATTCCCTCCTCCAATCTGTTCTCTCCCATATTTTCTCCCATACCTCTTTCGACTTTTCCAGTGGATCTCTATGCCCCAGTGCCTGTATATCTTATTTCCCAATTACATGTAAAATAGTATTAATAATAGTGTATATATTTATATTAAGTGTATATATTAAAATATATATATATATATTTTAGTATTTGATTTTAAAACTTTGAATTTGAATTCCAGATTCATTCCCTTCCTCCCTTGTCTCCCACCCTTACTGGGAAGATAAGCAGTTCAGTATAGGTTGTACATGTGTGGCTAATGCAAAACAATAACATTGTAGATATATTGAAAAAGACTGACTATATTTCCCTCCCTCCTATCCCACCCCGACTTGTTCTATTCTCTACTTTGATCCCATCTCTTTTCAAAAGTGGGTCCTCCCAACTTCCCTCCCCCCCCAGCCTACCCTCCCTTCCATCATCCCCCCCTCTGATCTCCTTCCCCCCCTACTTTCCTGGAGGGTGAGATACCCTATTTAGTGTGTATTTCATTCCCTCCTCAAGCCAAATTCAATGGGAATAAGGTTGACCCATTCCCTTTTGCCTTGCTATTCTTCCCCTCCATTGTAAGCATTTTCCCTTGCCTCTTCTATATGAGATAGTTTACCCCATTCTGTCTCTCCCCATCTCCTCTCATTATATTCCTCTCTCAACTCTTAATTTCACCTTTTAAGTATCATCCCTTCCTGTTAAATTGGTCCTGTGCCCTCTGTCTATGTATACCTGTAAACATATACACACAATTCACATATGTATTCATATGCCCATATACCCTCTTTTATATATATATGTATTTCTATTCCCTTCAACTACTGAGAAAAGTTTCATCAGTTACAATTATTGTTTTTCCATGTAGGAATGTTAATAGTTCAAATTTGATAAGTTCCTTATGATTTCTTTTCCCTGTTTACCTTCTCATGCTTCTCTTGCTTCTTGTATCTCAATGTCAAATTTTCTATTCAACTCTCGTTTTTTCAGCAAGAATGCTTGAAAGTCCTCTATTCCACTGAATGACCATATTTTCCCCTGAAACATGATACTCAGTTTTGCTGGGTAGGTGACTCTTGGTTTTAATCCCAGCTCCTTTGACCTCCAGAATATCATATTTCAAGCCCTTTGATCCCTCAATGGAGAAGCTGCCAGATCCTGGGTTATCCTGATTGTGTTTCCACAATATTCAAATTGTTTCTTCCTGGCTGCTTGTCATATTCTCTCCTTAATCTGGGAATTCCGGAACCTGGCTATAATATTCCTAGGAGTTTTCTTTTGGGGATCTTTTTCAGGAGGTGATCAGTGGATTCTTTCAACCTCTATTTTGCCCTCTGGTTCTAAAACATCAGGGCAGTTTTCTTTGAGAACTTCCTGGAGGATGATTTCTAGGCTCTTACTTTGATCATGGCTTTCAGGTAGTCCAGTAATTTTTAGATTATCTCTCCTGGATCTGTTTTCCAGGTCAGTGGTTTTTCCCATGAGGTATTTCACATTGCCTTCTATTCTTTCATTTGTTTGGATCTGTTTAACAGCATCTTGATTTCTCATAAAGTCATTAGCTTCCATTTGCTCCAATCTAATTCTGAAGCAATGATTCTCCTCATTGAGCTTTTGAGATTCTTTGTCCATCTGGCAAATTCGGCTTTTTAAGGCATTCTTCTCCTCATTGCCTTTTTGAGCCTCTTTTGCCATTTGAGTGAGTCTGTTTTTTAAGGTGTTATTTTCCTCAGTCAGGCTGTTGACTCTAATTTCATAATTTTCTTGCATTGTTCTCATTTCTCTTCCCAATTTTTCCTCCACTTATCTGCTTCTTAAGGTCCTCTATGGCCTGTAACCAGCTCATATTTTCCTTTGAAGCTTTTGGTGCAGGAGTTCTGACTTCACTGTCTTCCTCCTGTTCCATGCTTTGCTCCTTTTTGTCCCCAAAATAGGAGACTAATGTTGGAATCTTCTGTCTGCTTTGTTTCTTTTGCCTGGTCATGTAGCTCCTCAGTCACTTGACCCCTGGGCCACAGTAGGATGAATACTTTACAACACACACACACACACACACACACACACACACACACACACCAGTACTATTACTACTAGGCCTCTACCCCAGAAAGGTCAAAGAACAAGGAAAAGGCCCTATATGTACAAAAAAATGTGAATATCAGCTCTTTTTGTAATGACAACTAGAAACTAAAAGAGTGACTTTAGGGGAATAGCTGAGTGAATTATGGTTTATGAATGTAATGAAATTTTATTGTGCTATGAGAAATGATGAGAAGACAGTTTCAGAGAAACCTGGGAAGACTTGTATGGACTGATGCAATGTGAAGTGAGGAGAACTAGGGAAATGATTTATACACCAAAACATTTTAAAGACAAGTTTGAAGGATTTGTGTTTTGGACGTGGCCAACACAGGAATTAATTTTGCTTCACTGTATGTTTTTCTTAATAGGGTTTTCTTCTCCCCCTCCCCAAGGGGAGAAGAATTAATTGAAAAATTGAATTGATTGAAATTAGAAGAATTAATTGAAAAAATTGAATGATTGAAATTGAATTGAAAATTTTTTTTACTTATGTAATATTTTAAAAAGAAAAGTTGTCTTGACTAGTTATATCAAGTTCCTAATTTTAATAGCTCTTTCCTAAATTACTTTGTATTTGCTTATTTATAAATAACAAATTTATATTATTTTATAAATTTATGAATCCATGTATTTATAAACATATAAGAATTTATAAATAATGTCATGTTTTCATTGATATTTGGCTGACCTGTTTTTATAGGTGTCATAAATTTGCTGTTTCCTTGACTTTTTTTTTTTGAAGCAGTAGAAGCAGATTCTATATGTGTAGGTGCCCCCATTTAGAATGAGACCATGGCTGCATCTAATCCCCTTCTGACTAACTGGTCTCTTTAACTATCAGTCAGTTTCTGGAGTAGCCAAAGTGATTGAAAGCCATTTTTGGAAAAACCTTTTTAGTCCTGAAACCAGGCAGTAAAATCCACTTTTTTGCCTCTTGCTATAACTTTAATATGGCAAGCGTATAAGGAAGGCTTTTGTTTCATCACAGCCACGTGTAAGCCTTCTCAAGAACAAGTTTGTGAGACAGCCACACTAAGTCCTCGTTTTCTGGCCTTCATGAGGATATAAATATTCTTTTGGGGGGGACCTCTCCCTCTTTAAATAAATAAACCAAATAAGCCTGAGCTCCTCAGGGTTTTATTTTTGTTGGCATCTTTGTCCCCAAACCCTGGCCACCCACCCAGTCTGCTCATTTCTGCCAAAAGGCCTTCTGAGTAATCTCATAAACCAAGTAGTACAGGGCTGAGAGAGAGGTATTACTTTAAAACCAGGTGGCTGCAGGTTTCCTTACTGCTTTTGAACTTTTTTATTCATTCAAAGGCTTCTTTGCCATCATGTTTCCTCCCCTGTCAGGGCTAGACCAATTTAGTCAAGAACTACAGTGTGTCTTTCATAGTATCATAGACTCAGAGTTGGAAGAGAAGGATCTTAAAGGTAACCTAGTCCAGCTCCTTCATTTTATCAGTGAAGAATGGAGGGTCTGAAGGACTGAAGGGAATTGTCTAAGGTCAGAAAGTGACAGCTGGAAAGAGAAGGCCAATTTCTCTGACTCCAAATCCTGAACTCTTCATTCACATTGTATGATGCTGTCATCCTGTGTTGGTGAAGATTGACACTTAGAAGCATATTTAAATGCTGAAGGCCACCCCCTTCCAATATCATCTGGTGTTTTTTTTTTTCCCATCTTGTCAACCTGGAGGATACCTCTTCCTTCTCAGTAGCAGATCAGAAGTGACCCTCTGCACAGTATGAGAGCATCTAGAGCCTGTGTTCTCTGTTTTGTTCTATGTCACCTGTCCTGTTCCTACCCTGATGAAGGCCCCAGTTAGGCAATTGCCAATTCAATTAAAATTCTGTGTATATGCCCGCCAAAGTGGCCAAGGAAATGCCTGTACTTTGAAAGTCTTAAGGACTTTTACTAGCCAATAATGTGAGAAAATTAGGTAGAGTGGTCTTTTTTAGTACAGAAATGAAAACAGGCTGCTAAATAATTCAATTTCATATAGTCCCTCTAGCTTCTTGGAAACCAGTCTGCAACTGATAATGAGTTTAGCTCCATTTTACGAGCATGAACCATGGATTTAGAATTGGAAGGGACCTCAAAGGTCACCATAATTCAAATCCCTCATGTGAAGATAAGCAAACAGGCCCAAAGAGGTTAAGGGACTTGGCCAAGGTCACACAGGTAATAAGGTCTAGCTCAGGCCTAGGCCTAAAAAACTTGGGAGAGATTTGTACAGTGTGAATTTAATAGCAAATCTACTGTCTTCTCCATGTTGACCGATTTTATCTTGTTATTTCAAGATCTTAGCTGTCAGCATGAGTAAAAGCAGGAATTGAGGCTGAGGAGGTTAGTGGGGATTGGTCTTGAGCCTTTGCTCCCAGAATGTTTCATTTTAAAAGCTTTACTCCCCAAGGGTTTCTGCCATCTTTTCTTAGTAAGCAACAAAGGCTGCTGCAAAGTGATCCCTTTTAAAATATATATCGATTATTGCTTCTTACTAGCCTCCAAATGTTTCTTCTTCATTTCTTCTCAAAACTACTGGAGATAAGGAGGGCAAAGGCACCTCTTAGGTACCAGTTGACTGAGTCACTTGTTTCCTATCTGAAAGCTATCCATCTCACTGATGGGGTAAAATAACTAGTAATGATCATACTTGATATCTTGCCCCTTGCCCCTAAAGGGCTGTCCCATGCCTTTTATTATTGTGATCTCTATTTAATCTAGGTACAGCCATCTATGAATCCATTATAGAAGAGATCTGGAGGAAATCAGAAAATAGGTAAGATTATGGAACTGATATCAGTAGGCTAGCCAGGCAGGAAACTTCTTGGATTCTTCTGTTCCAGCAACACTATTATATATAATATTGTCTTCTTTGCACAATATATCGCTCCTTGGTTCACACATTCTTCTTTATCTTCTCTTAATTCTTATTTGAAGAGCCCTCATTGTAAGACCTCTCAAACCTATAAAGGGGAATTTGAACATGTTCATGCTGTTTTGGAGTTCTAACATTGCTTCCCTGAATTTAGTCAGTGTTCATGTCCTGGTATTTTACCGGAGTAGGACTCACCTGCAAAGACAACTTTGTCTTACCCTTTCTGCTCATTCTGCATTGAGATTTCTTTATTCTGACTCTTACACATTGAGAGGCTTCAGATCCGGAGACTCAGTCCCTTACCCTTTTAGGCTACTGTATTACTAGGACCCAGAGTTCACTGTGGTCTCTTTCACCACCACTTTAATGCAGGTTACTACAGGCATCTGCCTCAAGAGGATAGGAAGGAAAGGGTCAAAGTCTCGCAGCACTTTTCAGACCTTTATGCTTGACATCATCCCTCCCCCCACAAAGTCTGTGAAGGAAGGAAAGAAAAGAAAGAGACAGGAAGGAAGGGAAAGAAGAAGGAACAAGGTTTACATTGGACACATTCTTACGTGATCGCCAATTTTTTTTTAACAAAAATGATAATTTTTGGTGAAAGTTACCCTGCCTGAGACCCACATGGATTTACATGGGGTGAACATTATTCCATACTTTTATTGATATAATTGCCATGAAGTCCTGATCATTAAGACTGGCTTTGTTTTACAGAGGGAGGCATCATAGATAAGGAAAAAATCCGAAGTTTCCCCTATTGTGGGAGTGGAGACACCTATTATCAGCCTTGGAATGCCAAGTGAATTTGCTACTAGAGGGAGTCAGTGTATTCCCTGTTACTCCCCTGCCAGAAATTCTATCAGCCTCTTGAGCTGCTAGATATAAATAACTAAAGAGACCCAGTAGGCACTAAAATCTCAGCCTGGAATGAGAGATTGACTGAACCACTTCCTTCCTTCAATTGCTGCAGGCAATCCCTCTGCTGGCAATGGGGAAGAGAGACCCATGTCCCATCCCCAGAGAGATTCCAGATTCCCAAAAGAAGGAGCCCCAGATGTGGAGAGCTGATATGGTTTCTCCTCAAAGTTAACATGGATGTTGACCCATTGTAGGTCAGCACCTTAGGAACTGAAAGATAGATGATAAGATCTGTCATTCCTGCTCCTCACCCAGATACCTTTGTTTAGGAAGCCACAAATATTTCAAGAAGCCTGGGACACAAGAACCCTCTTCATCTCTTGTGGCATCCAGTTACAACAATAACAACAACAGCAACAGTAATAACAATAATAATGGCATTTATATAGCACTTTAAGGTCTACAAGGCGCTTTACATGTTACCTCATTTGACCTCGGCTCAGCATCTGGAGCTCTAAGGATATCTGAGGTCTAGGGTTGGGGTTTGGGAAAGGGGGAGGAGGGGAAGAAAGGTGGGCAGACTTAAATTAGAAAGATCCGAAGCTTCCTAACTATTAGAACTGCCCCAAAGTGGAATGGGCTGCCTTGGGAAGTAACAGGTTTCCCCTCACTTGGAGTTTTTCAAGCAAAGGCTAATTGGGAATGGATGAAGGATTCTTAACATGAGTAGGAGTCGGATTTGATGGTCTCTGAGTTCCTTCTGATATTGATCTGTGATTCTGTAAAGGAAATGGTAGACACTAAATCTTATTCTGTAATCTAATATAAATAGGCATTTATGGGGAGGGATGGCCTCCCACTGATACATCCAAAGAGTCCTTGTTACTTTTCAATTCAATTTTGTGTGTAAATATAATGGAGCTCAAGAGGAAAAAGGAAAAGACAAATGGAAAAGAATTTTTTTTCTACCCTGAACAAAAAGGGTCAAGAAAGGTAGGCCTGGTATTGCTATGTTAATTGTCTTCCCACTTCCAACGACAAGGGGAGGTTTCAGCTTTGGACAGTTTTCTCGTGCTCAGCTTCCTCCTTAAAGAGGAGAATTTGTCCCCCAGAACTTTTCGCAGCCCTACACTGTCTCTGCTGAAAGCCAAGTCCTTTCTAGGGGCTGGGAGTTGCCCTGTGAACATCTCCCACCTTGCAAGGGCATCCACGGCCCCATCTACTTCAGCCAGCTCTTCCTCTGACACGTCCCTCTCCAGGGCAGAGATGCATGTTGCCAGCCAGAGTTCATGCCCTTTGATGATATCGGAAGAGCCAGAAAGGTCTCCTAGCTGCTGCTGACTGTCCAGGTCTGCCAGGGAGCACATTCCCTCCTCAGGCTCGAGCTCCTGCCCAATGGAGAAAGCATGACTGCATGTGTCTGGGGTAAGGGCTTCTGACAGGCTTGTGACTGCTTCAGAGTCATTCTCACAGCCCATTCCTGAGTCTGAGCTGAAAGGGAGGACATCCTCGGACACAGACAAGTCTCCTGACTCCTGACTGGGCCACGTCACAGCCACAGTTTGAATCCAAGCATAGAGTTTCTGTGAGGGGAGAAACCAAGATTTAATTCTCTATATTAATTCACTTAGACTTAGGAACTTTGATTAGTACAATGACCAACCACCACACCAGAGGACTGATAACAAAGCATCATACCCACATCCTGCCAGAGGAGTAACAGACTCAGGGGGCCGAATGCAACCTACATTTTTGGACACAGTTATTTTTGTTGTGAATTTGTTTTGCTTTGTTATGCATATTTATTATGAGTTCGGTTTTTCTTTTTTTTAAATAGGGAGAAAAAGAGAAATAGATTTTTGTTCATTGGGAAAAAGTTAATTTTAATTTTAAAAATTCACATAGATCTGGGCAAAGAACTAAGAAGACTGTTTCCTTCTGTGTACATCTCCATTATGACTGTAACCTTTTGTCTGGGCTCCCATGAACATCAGAGGGCAATAAGCCAAGCCCCAGATGGTGTCCATAGTAACTGCCAGAATGCCCAGGAGTAACCCTGATGACAAAGGACAAACTTGATAGAGCAAAGGTGGCTATAGAATACAGAAGGAGGCTGTGAATTTCCCAGACCACTTAGGACAAACACAAACCGGCAAAAAGCCTTGTGTATACCTACATCATTTCCTTTCCTGCATGACTCGGCCACTGTGAACGCCAAGAGTTCTTCCATTGTATTTCCCAAAAGTAGGCTGAGACTGGAACAGTTGAAACTCCCCTTCTCCCCACAGTTTCCCTCCCACCCACGCAAACACAGTCCCCTGAGGCTAGAGAAGTCATACTCCCTCCACCTCCCTCCTCTGAGAGTCCCTTTTGCTATTCCTCTGCAATGATTTATGCATACTGAGAGGAAAGGAGGAGACTGGAGAATCTCGAGCTGTCTGGGCAGAAAAGAAACAAGATCTCTCTAGCTCATGTCTTGTAAGCTTTGGCTGACCACTCTACAAATCTAGAGGCCAGGAAAACACATTGTCCGCCCCCTTACACACACACACACACACACACACACACACGCATACACACACACGCTTAATCAAGTTATTTAGTTTACAGTTTGGATGGTAGAATGTAAACTACTTGAGGGCAGGAACTGTTAAGTTTTTTAAAAATATAAAATTGTATCGCTACCTTTTGTTTTCACATCATTTATATATTCTGATGTATTTTGTACCCCCTCCATAACCTAATAACAAAGAGAAAAAAACAAGGAGTTGGAAGGCAGTGAGAAGGGAAAGGCACTCAGCAAAACCAACCAACACATCAAAAAAACACCTGTTACTAAATGGAATAAAGACTTTCATTTTTGGTATCCCCAGGCCCAGGGCCTCGCACATAATAGATGCTTGTAGAGTTCAATTAAATGGAATCTGTACAGTGAAACCCTTAATATCCTGAAGCATGGGGTTATGCTTGACTCCTGACTCCCTGGGGAGAGTCTCTCTCCATCACAGGTCCCTCTTCCTCTTCCAAGCAGGGATTTCTGTTCCCTCTGGAGTAGTGGCTTTGGGGTGTGGGGTATCCATTAGCCCTGGCTGCTGGTAGCTCTCCTAATCCCAGTCTTGTCACTCCACATCAGATCACTGTGTGATCATCCACAGTTATACCTGAAATGGAGGTGACTTGCTTATTTCCCCAAGGCCCCCTGCACGCTTCTTTAAGGGAGAAGTAGTTCATTTCAGCATGCACCTCAAATACACAGAAAGATGTCCTCTCAAGCTAGTTTCTCAACTCTGCTTCCTCCATGTATGTGGGCATAATAGCGTCTCAGGGTTCTTAGGAGTGCAGATAGGCCTGTGAGAACCACATGTGGTTCATTTGTAAATGGGCCCATGTAGCCTGAGCTTCACAGATCTGTGTGATACAGGACTTTTTGAAAATATTGAAGTCCATTCAAAAAATACTTTGAGTTGAAAATAATTTAAACACCAATAAATAAAAGTCTCATTTAAAAAAAATGAATGACATTTTAATTTCTTTAACTGTTGTTGTACTTGAAGCTTTAAATTTTTCTTACATATATTTTATATTCTTTGTTGTTGTTGGGTTTTTTTCACAAGGCAATTGGGGTTAAATGACTTCCCCAAGGTCACACAGCTAGTGTGTCAGTGTGTGCAGCTGGATTTGAACTCAGGTCCTCCTGACTGCAGGACTGGTTCTCTATTCACTGTGCCACCTAGCTGCCCCTATATTTTAAATTTTTTTTTTAAGCAATTGGGGTTAAGTAACTTGCTCAAGGTTACACAGCCAGTTATTTCTGGGTGTGGTGCTAAGTATCAGACCCCGGATTCGATCCCCAGGTCATCCCGACTTCTGGGGCCGGTGCTCTTACTCACTGTGCTGCCCCTATATTTTAAATTCTTAATCAAATTTTTCTTCACACTTGGGTAAGTCCTAAGCACCAGTTTGCAAATGGCCAATAACCTCATTTTTTTGTATTTAAATTTTAAAAATTATCACAAGTAGCTTAAGTGTAGTTAGTGTGCTGGTTTTCAATGTTCAGTCATTTCAGTCGTATCTGAACTGCGACCCCATTTGGAGTTTTCTTGGCAAAAATACTGGAGTGGTTTGCTATTTCCTTCTCCAGCTTATATTGCAGAGGAGGAAACCTCACTGAGGCAAGAGGGTCAAATGACTAACCCAGGGTCACACAACTAGTAAGTGTCTGAGGTCAGATTTGAACTCAAGAAGAGGAGTCTTCCTAGTTCCAAGCCCAGTGCTTTAGTGAACTATTTTTCAATCATTTGTCATGTTGGTAATCTGCTATGCTAACAGCAGAGGGCAGCATCACTACACGCAAGGTGAGGCATCAAAATTGCAGGCTACATCGTAGCCTACTTTCTCTTCTAAAACAAGTGCTGGCCATATCGAGTCTCGTTTTCCCTTCCTCTAGGTTTCTTGATCTTTCTCTGGGGTTATTCCTCTCTCTTTAAAACCACTTACAGAGGCCCAAACTTCAATAGTATTTGAGGCAAATACCCTGATTCAGTCGCTCCATAAACATTGGCTGCTATGGACGAGGTGCTATGCTAAGATCTGGGGATTCAGCTAGACAAGATTGTCCCTGCCAATCACGGAGATCACAGTTTAATGAAGGGGACAATATGCAAATGACAAATGTGTCCAAACAGGACAGATGTAAGATAAGTGGGAGATGACAGAGTGAAGGCACCAGAATTAAGGGGATTGGGAAAGCCTTCTCATAGAAGGCAGAGGACTTTTAAATGGGACTTGAAGAAGCCAGGGGACAAGAGATGAGGAGGTATGGAGGGAGGGGGCAGCCAGGGACATTTCCCAGATACAGATATAGGTTGTGTTGTCAGAGGAACAGCCAGGAGACCAGTATCACTGGATTGTCCAATACGCGGAGGCATAAGGTAGTAGAAAGGTAGAAAGGGGCCAGTTTAGGAAGGAATTTACAAGCCAAACGGACTTTCTGTTTGATTCTAGAGGTAACAGAGAGCCACCTGAGTTTACTGAATAAAGCAATGATATGATCAGACCTATACTGTAGGAAGATTAGTTTGACAGCTGGACTGCAGAGGGGGAGACCTGGGCTAGGGAGACCAAGCAACAGGCTATTGCAATAATCTAGGCATGAGGTAATGAGAGGTTGGACTAGCATGGCAGTAGTGTCTGAGAAGAGAAGGCAGTGCATTTGAGAAATGATTTAAAGAAAAGCTAAAATCAACAGGCCTTAGGAAAAGATTGGATGGGGGGGGGTGGGCAGAGAATGAAAGAGAGTGACACCCAGGCTAAAGGATGGTGGTACCCTCACAGTAAAAGGGAAGTCAAGAAGAGAAGAGGATTTGGGGGAAAAGAAGTTCACTTTTAGATATGATGAGTTTAAGATGTCTATGAAACGTCCAGTTCAAAATATCTAATAGGCAAGGGTAGCTAAATGGTGCAGTGGATAGGGCTCTGGCTATGGAGTCAGCAGGATGGGAGGTCAAACCCAGCCTCAGACACTTACTAGCTGTGTGACCCTGGGCAAGTCCCTTAACCTTGCCTAAAAAAAAAAAAAAAAGGGATATCTAATAGGCAGTTGGAGATGTAAGGCTTGAAGCCAGCAGAAAGATTCAGGATGGACAAGGTTTGAGAGTCATCTGCACAATGATGATCTTTAAAGCTGACTGACGGAACAGCCCTGTTAATCTTGGAGCTGAAAGGGTGAGGGGAATCCCTTCTAGGATCAATATGTTCTCCATTTCCCCAAGTATGTTTCTTTCAAGACTGAAGCAGGAAAGCAGCTAGGTGGCACAATGGATAAAACACCAGGCCTGGAGGCAGAAGGATCTGAGTTCAAATCTGACCTTAAAACCTACATAAATAGCTATTAATCTTATTATTACGTGTGCTGATTCAGAAAGCCAACCAGGTATTTTGTTGTTGTTTAGCTCTCTCAGTCCTATCTGACTTTTCATGACCCCATTTGGGCTTTTCTTGGCAAAGATCCAGGAATGGTTTGCCATTTCTTTCTCCAGCTCATTTGATAGATGAAGAAACTGAGTAAACAGGGTTAAGTGACTTGCCCAGGGTAATACAGCTAGTATACACTAAGGAATAGTATCTTGTAGTCCAGGGGTTCTTAATTTGGAATCCATGAACTTGTTTTTTTTTAATACGTTAATATTTGTATTTCAATATAAGTACCAAGTTTCCTTGGTAATCCTGAGCATTTTATTTTATGCATTTAAAAACATCCTGAAAAGAGGTCCATAGATTTCACCAGACTGCCAAAGGGTTCCATGATTACAAAAAAAAAAAAATTTAAACCCCTGCACTAGTCCCATTCCCTATTTTGCCAAAAAGAGAAACAAGTCCAAAGAAAGGAAAGGACTTGCCCACAGCCACGTAGCTAGTTATCAACAGAAACCAGGTCTCCTGATTCCCACTAAAGTGTTCTTTCTGTGACGCCCTTCCTCATCCTCCCAAAGCCCTCCTTTCGTCCATCCATCTTCACTGGCTGTCTCCCTCTACCTTTTCTCCCCCTCGTGACTCACCTCTTTGAGGAGGCCTCACTTACTGCATCCACAGGTGCTTCACTGCTTTTCCTCTCATTCTTTTAACTCTTTGCAGCCTGACTCTCGTCATTCAATCAAAACTGCTCTCCAAAATGACGAATGATCTCTCTCTCTTCTTTTGTGTATGTGGCTTTTTTCCATTTTATTTTCTTTTTATACTGAACTTAATACTATATAAAATGAGCATTTCCAGGTGTAACTTACAGCTCTTCTTTTTTTTTTACAACAATTTTTTTCCAGTGACTCCAAAAATAACTTAAACTTTTGTATTTTTAAAATTTTGAGTTCCCAATTCTCTCCCTCCCTCCTCTCTCATTGAGAAGGCAAGCAATTTGATATAGGTTATATATGTGTGCTTCTTTTTATTTTGTTTCTAATTTATAGAATAAAACAAGCATTTCCATAACTTGGTACAATTTTTAAAAAGATGATTGTTGAGGCATCTAGGTGGCACAATGAATAGAGCACTGGCCCTGGAGTCAGGAGAACCTGAGTTCAAATCCGGCCTCAGACACTTAACACAAAACTAGCCATGTGACCTTGGGCAAGCCACTTAACCCCAGTTGCCCTTCCTTTCCTCCTCCAAAAAGCGGAAAAAAAAAAAGATGATTGTGAAGGAAACTGCAAATCTACCATGTGTAATTTGCTATTCATGAACATAGACATCTTAAACTCAAGACGGCCCAAACTGAACTCTTTCTCTGTTCCCCCAAATCCTCCCTTCTTCCTAACTTCCCTCTTACTGTGGAGGTACCACCATCCAGTCACCCAGGCTTCCATCCTGGTGTCATTCTCTACTCCTGCCTCTCACCCCTTCCCCATATCCAATCTATGGCCAGGGCCTGTCGACTTTACCTCGTATCATCTCTCGTCTCCTCATTGCCTCATGCCTGAACTATTGCAGCCGCTGGTCCACTTCCCAGAAGACTCTCCCCACGGCAATCCTTTTCCCACTCAGCTGTCAAAGTGATCTTCCTAAAGTACATATCGTGCACATGACCTCATCATCCCCTTATTCCATAAACTCTGGTGGCTCCCTATTACTCTACGATCAAGCATGAAATCCCCGTTTGACTTGTAAATCCCCTCATAATCTGGCCCCTTTCTCCCTTTCCAGTTTTGTTCCACTGCCTGCTCGCCCCCACTTCTTCTGTGAGCCAATGCTGATCCCCTTGCTCTTCCTCACACAAGTAATTCCTCCCCTTAGGAGGCTGTCCCCAAGACCCTGAACACTCCCCCTCCTCATCTCTGCCTGCGAGCTGCCCTGGCTTCTTTCAAGTCTCAGCTTGTTACACCTTCTGCAAAGAGGTTTGGCCCAGTCCTCCTTAACTTAGTGCTAAAATCTGTTATTTACAGATAAGAAAATGAGGCAAACAGGATTGAATGACTTGCCCAGGGTCACAAAGCTAGTCAGTGTCAGAGGCTGGATTTGAACTCAAGTCTTAGTGGCTCAAGGTCCCAGTCTGAGACTCTAAGTCTCTAAATCTCAGCTTCTAACCTAGCTCTCCTGCTCCACAATAACTGCCAAGTTGGGTATTTGCCAAGTCCAGGCCAGGGTCTTTCATCTGAATTTAGTCCCACAGAGTGGGGAACCCAGTTGTCAAACACTGAGGGGCTTGGACCAGGAATATTCATTAATTTGCCAGTCTTGGGAGCTACAAGGAGGGAGGCCTGTGGAACATGTAGGGGCAGAGACATTTTCTTGCTGTAACTTATTCCAGTTTATCCTGTCTATATCTTGTTTGTACATAGTTGCTTGGGTGTTGTCTTTCCCATTAGACTGTGAGCTCCCTGAGGTCAGGAACAGTCCCTTGCCTCTTTGTATCCCCAGCTCTTAGCACAGTGCCAGGAGCATAGTAGTAAGCACCTAATAAAAGTTTATTGACACCCTGCTGCATCCTATGAAGTGAGGATGCTCTTGCCTCCCTGACTCCTGCTCCCCTTCCCCCAGTCCGTCTCCATTCTCCCCTTAAGAGGACAAGTTACACTGTGTACAGTAACAGCCACAGTGTTTGAGGACTGATTTTGATAGACTTAGCCCTTCTCAGCAATGCAAGGACCGAAAACAATTCCAAAGGACTTATGATGGAAAACACCATCCACATCCAGAGAAAGAACTATGGAGTGGGAATGCAGAACGAAGCAGACTATTTTCTTGTTTGTTTTATTTTGGGTTTTTTTCTTTCTCATGGTTTTTCCCATTCGTTATAATTCTTCTATGCAACATGACTAATGTGAAAATGTGTTTAATAGGAATGTATGTGTAGAGCCCTTATCAGACTGCAAGCTGGCTTGGGGAGGGAGGGGGAAGGGAGACAATCTAAGACTTACAGAAGTGAATATTGAAAGCTAAAAATAAATAATTTAATAAACTGGGGGAGGGAGGGCAGGTTGAGAGATCTTGCCAGGTAGGCAGTGAAAGACTCAAGTTCCAGAGATTTTCTATCAGACTGGAAGCCCCTTGAGGGCAAAAACTATATATGTTTTCTGTCTCCCCCATCAACTAAGCAGTAGTTCTGTACACAGTAGGCACTAATAAATGTTACAATATCACATTATAATCTGAGTTTCCCTGGTGAAAACAACCACTGCAGGCAATGAGACAAGAGGAAAGAAAAGAACCTTAGGGGCCAGTCTAGTGTTTTACAGATGAGGAAACTGAGAACCACACAGATAAGATCCCCAAATAAAAGTATAAATAGGACAGAGTGAGCAGAGTTGTCTGCCTGACCTTTCTTTTTGCCAGTGGTTGCAGACGAGAGGAAGCAAGATGAGAGCATTTCTTGGATGAGAGGTTGACCCTCATGAAATTCTCATAAAACTGCCTTTTAAACTTCCCAGTTTATACACAAGAATTTCTGGGGCTTGTCATCTCCCTAGGCTTCTGCAGTCAAGTCAGCTGGGGGCCCTGTTGGCAAAATGTTCTGTCTTAGTTATTCACTTTTATCTTCAAAATCTTCCACTGGCTCTATTCCCTCTGCTTCAAGGGCTGATCTCCCTGCTTTAAAACTCTGCCTTCAACCCCCTAACTTCCCCACTCACCTCCCCATCACCTGCCATGGAGCTTCGAATGTGGAGTCAGAGAATCTAGCTTCAAATTCTAGTTCTGCTCATTACTACCTGTGTGACCCTGGGCAAGTCACTTACCTTCTGTTTTCTCATCTGTAAATTGAAATGACTGGACTAAATGGCCTCTGAAGGGCCTCCCGCCATTCCCAGCTCTGAATCTATGATTTTATGACATCCCCAAGCTTACCCTCATAGCTTTTTCCTTTGTCAACAAACTTCTCAAAAAAGTATACTTCTTCCCTCCATGACTTCACCACTTATTCCTCCAACACCTACAATCTGGCCTCCCCTTCCTACCATAGGGTTGTTGTCCCAAAGGTCACAAGGGACTTCCTAAGTCCAATAGACCTCTTGCTTGGTCCTCATTATAATAATAACAGCTGGAATTTCTATAGCTGAAGGTTTTGGAAGAGCTTTACATATGTCATCTAATCTGGTTCTCCAAACAGTTCTGTGGGGTAGGCACTGGGAAACTGAGGCAGATGGAGGTTCAATGACTTGCCCAAGATCACGTGGCTAGTGCGTGTCTGAGACAGGATTAGAACTCATGTCTTCCTGACTCTAAGTCTAGCTCTCCATGCACACCACACAGCCTAGATGCCTCCTCATTTACCTCTAATGTGTTAGCAAGTTGACAGTCTTCTCCAGTTTGACTTCCATGATCCGAAACCATCCTGGCATTCCTCCTTCCTCTCTCCTTCACTGACGCCTTTTCTTCATAAATGTTGGCCGTTATCGGGTTCTATTCTCCATATTATTGGGACTCATGGAGGCTCCTTAATGAGGTCCAGAGGAGTTGACTTGAAAAACAGACTATCCCAGCAGTCCCTGAGCAAGGAAGTGGCTCTCCCCCTACAAGCTGCACAGGCCTCCCTCCTGTTGCTGTCCCAAGACTGGCAAATTAATGAATATTCCTGGTCCAAACCCCTCAGTGTTTAACAACTGGGTTCCCCACTCTGTGGGGCTAAATTTAGGTGAAAGACCCTGGCTTGGACTTGGCAAATACCCAGCTTGGTAGCTATGTGGTGTAGGAGAGCTAGGTTAGGAGCTGAGATTTAAAGACTTAGCCTCAGACTGGGACCCTGAGTCACTAAGACTTGAGTTCAAATACAGCCTCTGACACTGACTAGCTTTGTCACCCTGGGCAAGTCACTTAATCCTGTTTGCCTCAATTTCTTATCTATAAAATGAGTTGGAGAAGGAAATGGCAAACCACTCCAGTATCTTTGCCAAAAAAACCAAACAAACAAAAACCTATATGGGGACCTAAAGAGTCCCATCCAACTGAACAACAACATTAAAAGTGTTTTGCAGGCATTAAAGTGCCTGCATATTACTAAATTTTATAATATATATTAAATATATAAAGATATTTAATATATTTATATATAATAATATATTATATATTAAGTATAGTGATATATTACTACAATTATCTATTATTATTTCCTTAACACATCCATTGAGTAAATGTTTACTAACTACCTATTATGTTGCAGAGCACCGTGTTAGAGCCACAAAAATGAAACAGTCCCTGTCCTTCCCTGAATTACCTTGCATTCTAATGCTGCCTCCCCTCTTCAAACCTGCTCAAGAAAATGTTAGGAAAGGCCTTAATGGCACCCAAGCTGGGCTCTTGAGGGAGCTAGAGAGCCTATAAGGTGAGGAGGAGTTCATTCCGAACCTGTGGGACCACTTGTGCAATAAAAAGGAGAAGGAATTGGAAGGTCAGGTACAGGGAACAGCCAGATGGTCAGTTTGACTGGAACAGAGAATGTATGAAGGGCAATAATATGAAGTAGGACTAGAAAGGTAAGGGGAGAACCAGATTATAGGTAGCCTTCAATATCCACTTGATAAATTTATTTATATTTTATGTTAGAGGCAATAGGGAGCCACTGACAATTTTTTTTTAGCAAGGGGATGCTATGATTATGAGAAAATAATTGTCAAGCACTCAGAACAATGTCTGACTCACATAGCACAATAGAAATTTTAGTTGTTATGTTGGTGTCTTAGTAATAGCAGTTTGGCGGCTGTGTGGAAAATTGAATGAAGAGGGAGAAAAGGAGGCTTGTGACCAATGAGGAGATTGCAACAGTTCAGAGAAAAGGGCTGGGTGGGGCTGAATGACCTAGGGTCTGGGCTGTGTGAATGGGGGAAAGAGGACAGATACAGGAGATGTCATGGAGCTAAAACTGTCAAGGCTTGGCAACTGATCAAATATAGGGGTGGAGGGAGCAGGGAGAGTCAAGCATGACTCCAGAGTGCTGAGCCTGAGGGACTGGAAAGATACAGGCATGATTAGCTCATTTTATATACATAAGCACACACACATGTATTTACATATATACATACATATATACATGTGCATGTACATATACACATGTGTATATATGTACACATGTATATCTAAACACAGATGTATACGTGTGTGTGTGTGTAAAGATAAATGCACCATTAAGAGAGATGGAGAAATCTGGAGATGTAGCTTTAGGAGAAAATATGTCCCATTTCAGATGTCGATGCGCCATTCAGATAGAGATGTCCAACAGGCTATAGGCAACACGGGGCAGGATCTCAAAGAAAGATTGGGTCTGGATATGTAGATTTGGAGTTATAGGTGTAGAACTGCTGACTAAATCTGTGGAAACTGATGAGACCATAAGGAATATTCACTGGCATTTACATAGCACTTTAAAATTTGCAAAGCACTTTACATTTCTTCCTCACAACAACCCTGTGAAATAAGTGCTAGTATTATCCTCATTTTACAGGTAAGGAAACTGAGGCACAGAGAGGTTAAGTGACCCTTACCGGGGTCACACAGTCTCTGAGGCAGCATCTGAACTCGGGTCTTCCTGATTCTAACATTCTATCCCACATTCGTCCACTGAGCCACCTAGCTGAGAGAAGAGGGTTCCAGACAGAGCGTTGGGGAATGCCACACTTAATGGGTGGCAGGAAGAAAATGAAAGAAATGAGGAGAAAGAAGAGTCACATAGGAGGAAAATCAGGAGAGAGAAATGTCACAAAACCCAAGGGAGGAGAGAAGCCAGGAGTGGTGGGCAGCAGTATCAAAGCTGCTACGGAGATGTCAAGCAAGGAAGAGGAATAAGAAAAGGTCATCAGATTTAGAAGTGAAAAGATTGCTGGCTCCAGAGGAGATGAGAAAATGTGCTTCCTGGTCTTCTTTGCAGAGGAGGGAAGATGGAGAAATATGGCTGTGCTACATGCCAGATCCTGTCAGACTCATGTGCTGGTTAGCCTTCCTGAACTGCTTTTTATTCCTTTTTTTATTATTGTTACAAAGGATTACTCAATGGGTAAGGAAGGGAAAAGAGATGCAGTCAGATATGAAAGTGATATAAAAACAAAAGATATCAATAAAAATGTTTGCGAGATCATTGGTAAACATGAAGAGTGCATTTTCAGTCAAGTGGTAAGGATGGAAACCAGAATGCAAGGGACTGAGCAATGTTGTTATTGTCAGGAAGCGGACAAATAGAAGGGGTATATGGAACCGTCTAGGAGTCTGGATTTGAAAGGGAGAAGAGATACAGGATCAGGGACAGTAGAATCAAGTGATAGTTTTATAGGAACGGAGGCAGCCTGGGTTTGTGCATAGACACCCTTCCCCACTGCCATTGTGGGCAAACTTCCTGGTGCAGTGAAGGTTCAGACTTGTGATGCTCTGCCCCTCAGTTAGCAGCTGGGCTCACAATGGGTCGGGATAAATATTCTCCCCCAGGGGAATCATCTACTTCTACTGAGGTTTCAGTCCCTCATTTTCAACTACTTCCTAGCATTTCCTCATCTATAAAACAGGAATAATAATTCTTAGTCTAGTTACCTCAAAGAACACTCATGAAGATGGCACTTTGTAAGTTATAAAGCACTATATAAATATGAAATGCTGGAATTTTTGTTATTTTTACTTTCTTCATTGGTGTTGTTCAGTCACGTCTAACTCTTCACGACCCCATTTGGGGTTTTCTTTCTTTTTTTTTTTAGGTTTTCTTTGAAGGGGAAAGGCAAGGCAATCGGGGTTCAGTGACTTGCCCAAGGTCACACAGCTAGTTTAGTGTCAAGTGTCTCAGACTGGATTTGAACTCAGGCCCTCCTGATTCCAAGGTGCTCTATTCACTGCTTCACCTAGCTGCCCCTTGACAGAAATACTAGAGTGGTTTGCTATTTCCTTCTTCAGTTCATTTTACATTTGGGGAAACTGAGGCAAAAAGGGTTAAATGACTTTCCCAGGGTCACACAGCTAGTAAGTGTCTGAGGCCAGAATTGAACTCAGGAAGAAGAATCTTCCTGACTTCAGGCCCAGCATTCTATCCACTGCACCACCTAGTTGCCCTATTTATTTTCTTTCCATACTCAAATCTATTCTGCATACTATTACCAGATCAGTCATACTAAGGAAGGGATTTTTAACTTAGGGTCCATGAATTTGGTTTTGAAATATTGTAACTAAATTTCAATATAATTATGTTTTCATTTGTAACTAGGTATTTTATGCTTTTAATAATATTCTTCTGAAAATTGGCTCAAATAGGGAATAACATATATACTCAGTCGGATACAGAAATCTATATTACCCTACAGGAAAGTAGGAGGGGAAAGGGATAAGAGAATGGAGGTGATGGAGGGGGAATCAGAAGCAAAGCACTTTTGAGGAGGGCAGGGTGAAGGGAGAGAGAAGATAGAATACATGGGAGAGGAGGGGAGAGGATGGAGAGAGAGACAGTTAACAAGAGTAACTATAAAAAAATTTTTGAAGCAAGTTTCTCTGATAAAGGCTTCATTTCTCAAACATGTAGAGAACTGAGTCACATTTATAAAAATAAGTCATTTCCCAACTAATAAATTATCAAAAGATATGATCAGTTTTCAGGTATATAGCTATAGCCATATGAAAAAAATACTCTAGCTCACCATTGATTGGAGAAATGCAATTCTGAGACTACCTCACACCTATTAGATTGGCTAATAGAACAGAAAATGACAAATATTGGAGGGGTTGTGGGAAAAAAGAGACATTAATGCATTGTTGGTGGAATTGTGAGCTGATTCAGCCATTCTGTACAGCAATTTGGAACTATGCCCAAAGAGCCACAAAAGCAAGCATACCCTTTGACTTAGCAATACCACTACTAGGTATGTATCCCAAAAGAGGTTTTTCAAAAGGAAAAGAACTTATAATTACAAAAAAAAATTTATAGCATCTCATTTCTGGGAGCAAAGAATTACAAATTGAGGCGATGCCTGTCAATTGGGGAATGGTTGAACAAATTGTGGTATGTAATTATGATGGAATACTATTGTACTATAAGAAGGGATGAGCAAAATGCTCTCAGAAAAACCTGGAAAGACTTGCATGGACTGACACAAAGTGAAATGTACTGTGTACAAAGTAACGGCAGTATTGTAAGACAATCAGCCATGAATGACTTAGCTGTTCTTAGAAATACAATGATCCATGACAACTCTGAAGGACTTGTGATGACTGATGGCATCTGTATACAGATCGAAGAATACTTTTTATTTTACTTTCTTTATTTTTCTTGAGGTTTTTGTCTATTTTCTTTCACAACGTGACTACTATGGATATGTTTTATATGATCACCTGTGTATAACCCATATTGAGCTACTTGCCTTCTCAGTAGGGTGATGGGGGTGGGGAAGCAACAAGGGAGAGAATTTGGAACTCGTTTTATAAATGAATGCCAAACAATGTTTTTATGTGTACCTGGGGGAAAATTAATTAATTTTTTAAAAAATTATATTCTTCTGAAAAGGGGTCCATAGGCCTCACCAGACTGCCCAAAGGATCTATGACACAAAAATGGTTAAGAACTCCTGATCCTAAAGCATCCCTTAATAGTGTTTGTACCCTGCTTAAAAGGCTTCCACGGCATCTTTATTTACACATGTCAGACTAACCACAAACTCTTTAAGACTGACAATGAAGGATTTCTACCACTCTGGCCCTAGCCTCACTTTCCTACCTCAGCATGTGTCATTACCAGACATTCACCATCTTTCAGACAAACTGGGCTACCGGCCATTGCCCAGATCTATCTTCTTCCCCACCTACGGACATTGTTCTCTACTCTTACTTTCTCACGATGCCCACCTATCAAAATCCTACCCAGCTTTCAAGATTCAGCACAGGTCACCCCCTCCACAAGGCTTTCCCTGATCACATCTGATAGAAATACCTCCATTCTCTGAACAACTCAGCCTGGTCTTGGAAGTATCCTCATCTGAAAGCATTTATCATATCCAGGTAAGGAATGAAGTACATGAAATGTGTAGAGTGTTTTGAGCCCTTTCTGAAGAAATAAATTGGTGTTATTCTTGCTGAAGATTATCTCCATGGGAATGTCTTCCCACTTGACCTAGTGTTTGGGAATGAGCTGGTCTATCAAGTGAAATCATAAAAATTGCATCAGATCAATTTGTTCAACTCCCCTGGGAATGCCAAGTGGCACTGACAGCTCTGAGGTGGGGTTCAGAATTCTATTTACTCCCACCTTTGGCACAGGAGGGTTCCTTGAGGGTTAATGATCCCATCACTTTGACAAATAGGTTCTGAAGGTACTGCTGAGGTGCCAGGTTACAGAGGAACACTGATGCCACCCCAAGATAGGATGGTCATGAGTGTCCCAGAAAATTACACTGGCCAGCACAAGAATACTCTGACCCTGTGATGTCATCCCTCCAGACAGAGGACTCACTAGCAGCTCATCTTGTCAGAGAGCTCTCTAGCCTTTGTCCCGGGGGACAAGCCTCTAGACATCCTGGCTGGGCTGAGCAGACAAATCTCCAGCTCAGAACTGCCATCCAATCCCAGGTCAGGAGGCTAACTCTTTGGAATTGCATGTATGTGTATGCACATCTTCCACTTACCCAGTTTGTGAATTATCTAATGATGCTCCTCATTTTCCTTTCTGCTAACCATCTCATATATGGGCATTTCCCTTTCCTCAGAAAGTGGACAGGGCTTGGAAGGGAAACCTGAACCTCCAACGCATCCGTTTTGATTTCTGGCAGTAGCCTGGTATAAAGCAAGGTAGGCAGCCCTTTTGGCTAGAATGGGAGTTGTGGGATGATCTGGGGATTGCTGGCTTTCCTCCTATTCTCAGACATAATTGCCCCTGCACCCTTGCAGTGGCTTGGAGGGCCCTCCCTCAGAACCTCAGTCTCCCAGAATCCCTATTTTCCTTCCAGGCTCAACTCAAATGCCACGTCCTATGGGAAGTATTATCCCCCTACAGTTAGTGTCTTCTCCCACAAATCACCTTTTAGCTAATAGCAGTTTACACTGAATGCTATATGCTTAGCTAGGTGATGTA
The DNA here is from genome assembly GCF_028583685.1 of Petaurus breviceps papuanus. Taxonomy (NCBI): domain Eukaryota; kingdom Metazoa; phylum Chordata; class Mammalia; order Diprotodontia; family Petauridae; genus Petaurus; species Petaurus breviceps. The sequence continues at coordinate 13,313,144 of NW_027185764.1, forward strand.
ATGGCTGCAGTGCTGGGCCTAGAGTCAGGAAGACCTGAGTTCAAATATGCCCTCAGACATTGACGGATTGTATGACCCTGGGCAAGTCACTTAACCTGTTTGCCTTCATCCACTGGAGCAGGAAATGACCAACCACTCCAGTATCTTTGCCAAGGAAAACCCACGGACAGGGCCTGGTGTGCCATGACCCACGGGGCTCACAAAGAGTTGGACCCAACTGAACAACAACACAAATATAATAATAATGATTGTATGTCTATGTCATGTAAGACACATGTTCTAAGTTACAGGATAGTGAACCCATGTTCACCTGTGATCTATGTGGGGGTGGGCACAGATGCTCAGTGTCACCCAAGTGTCTTCTTAGAGTGAGTGGTGTATGCATGGACCTGTTCCCCTTTTTCCTTGATACCTCTTTTATTTTCATCTCCTCATGGGTACCAAGAGTGGCATCACTCACCTTGTATCGCTCAATGAGCTTGAATCCAGTGAAATACTGCAGCTTCCGAAGGCAGATCGGACAAAGCTCCAGGGGCCGGAGGAGAGCCTCATCCAAACTCAGGGCACCCTGCATGATACAGCTCAGCCAGCGGCAGTTTCCCAAGCCGATCAGGTGGCAGATCTCATGACATGTGACCTATTAGGAAAATAAAATTGTCCTTGACCAAGTTGAGGAGGAAAAACTCAACCATAATCATCCATGTTCACATATTTCCTACTTTTTCTACACCTCAGTCATTTGGCTTGGGATTTTTCCACTCCAAAATGGAAGCAATCTACCCCTCTTGAGGAGAGAGGCCCAACTATCCTGTCTTTCCTTCCATTAAAATAAACGTTTTTGAGGACCTCTTTTCAGTGATATGCCTGTCAGTATTTTATATGAATTAGAAACATTGGTGTGCTGTTAAATGTTTAACAACCAACTTTCTGAAAACACAGGTCACACTTTTAAATTTAATCTACAATATTAGCATATTATTCATAACTTTCTTAATTCTAGTCAATCAACCAAGCAAAAATGAAACTGTGATATGTAGTGTTTGTCAATTTCTAAAGTGTAAATATTCCCACTGAAAATATAACAATCAGCCATTGGTTTGAGATGGCTCCAGCATCCCCCTGATTAGAAAAATGTCTATATATATATATATATATATATATATATATATAGGGTATGCCAGGTGACATTAACAATCTCTTATTCACTGCAGCATCTGAAGTTAATTCCTGGAGTAGACAATGAGCCTCATTCATTCATCTATTTCATTGAGCAAAAAATGTATTAAGTCTTGCCACATACAATGCTTGGTTATCAAAAGCCATGATTGTGGGCCATGATGCCCTGCACCAGCCCTTAGAGGCTGTCCCCAAGTCTGGACTGGCTGCTGGATTAAGTCCAAGAGAAATCCTTGAATAGACTCCAAGGAGAGAGAGGGACTCATTGGAGACTCCTAGTTCTGTCTTGTTTTGTTTGATATGGACTGGTTTGGGTTGCTGGGGGTTTTGTTGTTGGGTTGTTTGTTTTTTTTTGGGGGGGGGCAGTTAGGGAGAGATTCCAGCTTGATTTACTGAGAGTTAAGGAAGCTATTTAATTCCATATGACTGAAGAACACCCTGAGCCAGTTGGATTCCTCAAAGACTCTCCTAGACTCATTTATATTCTATGTATAGACTACATCTTCCCCTAAAATGGTTTCTCAGACCTCTGTAATCACAGTTTAAAATTTATCCACATCCTATTACATAGGTGAGATGTCCCTTCAGCCAATATAGCACTCCCTGCTAATTAGGGAACTATTTCTTTTTTGCTCTTTATTTTGGAGGAGAGTAGACCTGTGATTTCATCAGTGTAAGGAACTCCCAGGGGATGAGCTTCCTCTACCAATTCAAATTGTCACCTTCTCTACCCAGAGCACTGAGAAATGAAGATAGTCCCCGTGCCATATAGCCAGTAGGGTCAGAGAGAAGCCTTGAACTCGGGTCTTCCATCCTCCAAGAACACCTCTTTGTTCATGATGGCACACTGCCTTTCAAGACCTACTTCTCAGGAAATGTGTGAAGTCAGACATCTGAAATAGCTCTGAAGCTTCAGTTTGGCCCCAAGTGATAGAAGCCATAAGAATAACAAGACCTGTTTTCTAAGACTGGGAAACACCTGTCCTGATACACATACCTTGCAGCATTGGACCATCTCCAGAATGCTGAAGAATAATGTCCTATTTCTGTCCCTCAGGGTTATCTCAGGTACCTTCTGGGTGATCTCTGGCATCTCCTCAGCCCCTGGAGCCTGGCAGAAGTCAGATGAAAACCTGGCAAAGCTGCATACTCCTACTTCTGAATAAAGGAGACAAGACCATATAGTGAATGTCTTGCTTTAGGGTTAAGACTGGGCCTGGGGAAGTCAAGAGAGCCTAGGTAACCAGGAAGGATCTTACCCCCCCACTGCCTGAAGGGCCACCTCAGCTCTCCCTGAAAGGGATAAAACTGGTCTTGGGAATCCCTCACTCATATTCTGTCCACTTTATCAATGTGGCATTCACTGGGCAAAGAGTCAGAATCCTTCACCTTGTGACCTTCTTCCCTAGCTGTTTGAAAAAGAGTCTTTTCCCCCCAGAAAGTGACTTTTCCCAGAATTTTGTGTTGCCAGTAACAGAAACCATTTTCATTCATTTCATTACCTATATAATCTCTTTAGAAAAACCAGACAATTGATTTTTTTTTATGGAAAAAGTATATAGGATCATACATTTAAAGCTAGACCATCAAACACAACTCCTGCATTTTACAGAGGAGGAAACTGAGGCTAATCAAAGTTCAGTGATTTGGCCAGGATCACACAGGTAGGGAGTGTCTGAGGCAGATTTGAATTCAGGTCTCCTTGACCCTAAACCCAAAACTCTAACCTAGCGGTATTTACAAGTCCATGTCTCCAGGACTTCCTTTTCCTCCTTCTTCCCTGATCACGATTAATTAACTGAAGGCATTTTTTTTCCTATATGCTTCCTACTTCTATCCCTATAAAAAAAAGCCATCAGACCTGAACTCTTAGGACATCTATAGGATGCCTTCTATTTTATGTTCTCTCAGATAAGTGCTCACCTTGAAGAGCACAAGGTTTCCATCACCAACACCCAGGAAATGTCTTTGCCTAGATTGGTCTTCGAATGGAAAGGCTCCACCCAAATTTCCCTCGTGGACAGAAGGCATTAGGAGCCAGATCTCACCTTGTCCTGGAAGGGATTTGCCAAAAGTGAAGCTCCAGGTTTCACAGGGGTACAGGTCCATGAGTGTGAGGCCCAGCACACACAGGGCGTCCATAGGCTTATTGTTTTTCAGGAAGGTCAAAATGCTGTCTGGTGATGAAATACAAAAGGCAATGGGTTCTTACAGTGGAAACCAGACAAGGTTTTAGATGACAGACCTAGGTTGGTAAGTCTAAATGTTATACCATGGTATGATCTTGGATTAAGTCACTTTACTCTTTTAGGTTTCCCTGGGCACCATGTTTGGGCTGCCATATTTTAGTCCCTGGTCTCTCCCTTCCCTTCACAACATAGGCAGCTTCTCCTCCTCTAGGTCTGGCAGAATGCTGCCCCTGCAATCCCTGCTCAGCTAGGGCACCCTCAGTTCTTCTCTCTATCTGACCTAAATTGGACCTTTTCTTTCATCACATGTAAGAGGTTGGAATTTTTAAAGAGAATTTACAATTAGCATTTGAGTACAAGCAGGAAACAACAAAACATGGACTCAGATACTCTGAATCATCTGGGTTCTAATTCACACCAACCTGAAACCTAGCGGAACAGGCACAGCATCTGTTTCTGAGTGAATTATCCAGCCTTCCTAATTGATTCAGAGACTTACGTACTTGAAGTGATCCAGATTGAAATTAACGGAACTAGAACAATCTCTATGTTGCCCACAAGAATAACACAAGAGGAAAGAACTCTTGAGAGACCTCAGAACTGCTTTCACCAAAGCAAAGACCAACCGTGATTTAAAAGACTGACGATAAAACATGCCTGCCTGCCATTCTCAGCAAAAAGGTGATAAAAGAAAGGTAAAGAATGAGATATTCATTTGATCTGTTCTGCTTGACTCTGATTATTTGTTATAAAGGAGGACATCTACTTGAGAGACAGGGAGTAGTGAGTTAGGGCTTAATCAGAGATATGAAGACGGGAGCATAAATCATGCTGTCCAATGAGAAGTTACCGTAAGTGACTCTTACCCCAGAGCTGCACAAAATGTCAGCCGGCAGCCCACAGGCAATAGGAAACGGGGGCAACAGCCAAGCCAGAGCCAGCACAGGCAAACATACCTCCCACCAAGACCAGAGAAGGGACTGAGATAAGGGGAGCATCTTCAGTGAACCAAAGTCTAGCCCAAGAACTCAGGTGAGCTGGGACAAGACAAAGGCTGACCAACCCACCCAAAAGCACAGCACAAGGCTGGTGGATCCCCAGCCCTGGCACAAACCCCAGGTCAAAAACTAAGGCTAGTGGGGAGGCTAGTTGGCACAGTGAATAGAGTACCAGTCCTGAAGTCAGGAGGACCTGAGTTCAAATCTGGCCTCAGACACTTAACACTTACCAGCCGTGTGACCTTGGTCAAGTCACTTAACCCCAATTGCCCTGCCTTCCCCCCTCCAAGAAAAAAAGCAAAAAAAAAAAAAAAGATTAAAAAAAAGAACTAAGGCTAGAGAGATGAGTAAATCAAAGAAAACACTGACAAGTATCATAAAAATTATTATGACTACAGAGTTCCCCCCTAAGAAGGAAAGAATAACACTAAAACAAGCAAAGGCTCAAAGAGGGGGGAAAAAGAATTGTCCACAAGAACTACATCAATCCCTTGAAGAAATCAAGCAGGAAAAAAATTTTTTAAATGAAATAAAGCTTTGAAGGAAATGATTAGAAGGAAATAGAGCTGCTAGGTGGTATAGTGGATGGAGAAAGACCTGAATTCAAATCTAACCTCAGACACTAGCTGTGTGACCTTGGACAAGTCTCTTAACTTCTGTTTCTCAGTTTCCTCATCTGTAAAATGGGGATGGTGATAATAGCAGCTACCTCCCAGGGTGGTTGTGAGGACCAAATGAGATGCTATTTGTAAAGCAGTTAGGGCAGTATCTGGCACACAGTAAGTGCTATATAAATGTTAGCTCTTATTAAAGAGCTTAGAGGAGAAGGTAGTAAATCTTACCCCCAAATTAGAATCCCTGAAAACCAAAATGGGTCAAACAGAAATCACTGACTCTGTGAGATGATAAGAAACACTGGAACAAAATCAAAAGACTGAAAACTAGAAGAAAATGTAAGCTATCTGATATAAAAAAGCAACTGGCTTGGAAAACAGGTCAAGGAGACAATTTAAGAATCACCAGAAACTCAAAATCTTGTGGAAATGAAGGTTGAAAATGAAAAACAAATACATTCTGGGAGAAAAAAAACCATCACTAGACTCCCAGAAAAATCAGGATTTTTTAAAAAAAAGGCATGAATACTGAATTTCAGAAAATCATAAATGTAAGTGGCCCATTAGAGTTGTATTAGAGCCAAAGGGCAGAGTAAAGATAGAAAGAATCCACTGATCACCTCCTGAAAGAAAAGCCAAAAAGAAAAGTTCCAGGAATGTCATAGCCAAGATTTGGAGCCCTCATATCATATCAAAGAAAAATTACCTCAAGCTGATTCAGGACAAAACAGTGCCAAAGGATCTACACCAAGGATCTACAGTTGCAATCACACAAGACTTGGAAGCTCCTACTATAAACAAGAGGAGATCTTAGAATATGACATTCCAAAAGTCAAAAGGGATAGGTTTACAACTAAGAATAACTTACCCTCCAAAGCTAAGTATAATCCAATAGGGGGAAAATGGATCTTTAATTCAGTAGTGGATTTTCAAACACTTCTAATGAAAAGACTAAAGCTGAGCAGGAAATCTAAGATACAAACAAACACAAGGGTCTGTAGAAACCAAGAAAGGTAAATGTTTGAACGGTTAAAAGGAGCTGTATGATGATATAGTGCTAACATGCCAATAGAGGAATCAAAAATGAGTGTTGCTTCAGGACCTCAGTGTCTTCAAAGGATGTTAAGGAAGTTTAATAAGAAAAACAGATGTTCTGAAGGTAGAGTGGTCCTAGTCTGAGTGTTTTAACTGGGAAAAGAGAAATGAAAGCAAAGGAATGAATATAGTAGTGTAGAAAGGAAGAAGAGACAGAATTTATAATTAAGATATGTGAGAAAAAGAATAAACAAACACAGAGGAAGGGTTGGGAGGAGTTAGCATCAGGTGAACCTCACTTATCTGAAACAGAAAAAAAGAGGTTTAAACACACAGTTAAATGTAGAAATCCATCAAATTCAATAGGAAAATATGTGGGAAAGAAGAGGGAGGAGGGGGAGGAAGGGTTAAGAAGAACTATAATACCATAATAACAAGGAGGGAATAATTCCATGCAAAACAAACTTACTGGCCAATTGGGGAATTTGTTTTTCTTAATTTTACATGTTTATAACAGAGGTTTAGTTTTTCTTGCTTTCTCTCAAGGGGTACAGGGAATGCACATGTGAAAATGAAATGCAATTAAAAGAAAAATGTACTGATCCTGAAGGAGAAATCAAAGGAGGGGGGAAAAGAAAAGGAAAGAAGTAGAATTTAAGGGGGGAGTACCCATCAACTGAGGAATGATTGGGCAGATTGTGATAGGGGAGCACAGTGGAATGTTATTACACCATAAGAAATCATGAAAAAGATGATCACAGAGAATTCTGAGAAGTAGGAATTGACACAGGGTGAAGTGAAATCAGAGTGAACGAGGAAAAAGAATCTATGCCAGTACAACATTGTAAAAGGAAAAAAAATCTTTGAAAGACTTAAGAACTTCAGAGGATCGATGAAATAACCAGCCATTTCTCCATAAGGCTTATGATGAAGCCTCTAGCTCCTGACAGAGAGGTGGTGGTCTCAAGGTACTAAAGGAGGCATATATTTTCATACATGACCATTCTGTGGATTTTTGTTATGAGTGTGCTTTTTCTTTTTTACTTTTTGTTGTTAGAGGAGGGGGACAAGGAGACAGGGAAACAGAGATGTGAGTCTTGATGCAAAAAAAAAAAAAACCCAAACATGGAAACCTTTTTAAAATGAACAGAACAGAAGCAAAGTCAGAAGAAATCACAAACCAAAAGATCAGTTTAGAAAGTAATGGGCAGAATTTATTATATACATTAAAAACATAAGCTGTATGAAGTAAAGATTCACAGTTATATTTACAGTCCTCTTTTTCTGTTCTGCTGTGTATATGGAAATGCTCTTTTTGGTGTTTAAGTTAAGAATAAAAATTTTTAGTGGAAATAACAATAAATCATTTTTAAATGGACAAGGAAATAAGTACAAAATATTACAAAACAAAACAATATTGTTACTAGCTTGTTACATGTGTGTGTACATAGAGAGAATACACATATTCTATATACATACACAAATATATCTATATATAATTTCTTTTTCTAAAACTCTCAGTTAGAGTTTTCAATGTCTTATACAATTCTCTTCTTTGAATGTTGAAATGTTGATGATTGTGAAGTTCAGGTTAAAAAAGGAAAATAAATTAAAATTATTTTTAATCCCATTCCTTTCTAAATATCAGACAGATTTGAATGTTTCCACTTTTTAAAAAATCTCCAATCCCTCCTCCCCAAGCCAGAGAGGTTGGCGATAGCTCTCCTAAGGAAACAATTTCTTCTCCCCATTATTGGTGAAAAGAAATCCTTAACTTGGGAAGCAATATGTTAGCATCTCAGTGATACTGGCAGACAGTAACACATCTGCACAGTGGTTTCTCACTAGCCTCCCAGGTAAGAAAAGAGGAGTCATTTCTCCACAGGGCCCCATTTTCCTCATCTATATAAACCCCTTCCTCTCCTATACTATCATTCTATATAGGGATGATGATGGTAACTGGCTTCTGAATAGTCCTTTAAGGTTTGCAAAGTGCTTAACACATATTAACTCATTTAAGCCTCACAGCATCTCTGTGGGATAAGTCCTACAGATATTTTTTACAGATGAGGTAGCTGAGGTTTAGAGAAGAGGGGACTAGGGGCGACTAGGTGTCACAGTGAAGAGAGCACCTGCCCTGGAGTCAGGAGGACCTGAGTTCAAATCAGGCCTCAGACACTGCACACTTACTAGCCATGTGACCTTGAGCAAGTCACAATCCCAATTGCCCTGCCTTCCCCCCTTCAAAAATTAAAAAAGAGAAGAGGGGACTTGCTCATGCCTAGTAAGTGTCTGAGACAGGACTCAAAGTCAGATCTTCCAAAAATTCCAAATCTAATGCTCACTCCTAATGTGGGAGTTAAATGAAGTAACTTAAACATATCAGCTCAGTGAAAGTTATAAAGTACTTTAAAAACAAACAGATCCTAAAAGCTAGGAAGGTTCCCTCTTCTCCTCCCCCTGGACTCTGAGAATAAGAGGAAGACTCTGCCCCCTAGGAATGGGAGGAAGGCCCCATCTTATCTCAGACTAATCAACGGTGGACTGAACCTTCAAAGGAAGACATCCTGCCTTCTGACTCTTTGCAATCTGCTTTTGTTCCCATCTAGCCAGGCATCCTGACCCCTAAGTCCACTGTCAAACCTTTAGTACAGGGAGCGGGGCAACTTTCAATGCACTGTATTACAGTAAGCAAGTCCAAATCCTGCCTCAGACATTTGCCAGCTGTGTGACCCTGGGAAAGTCACTTCCTTCTCTTTCAGCTTCCTCATCTGTAAACTGAGGAGGCTGATTTGATGGCCTCCCAAGTGTCTTCTAACTCTCAATCTCTGGACCTATGATCTTAGGGCTGACCCAGTCATATGACTTGAGAGAGAAAGAAATAAAATCATTTAAGCAGAGACATGCCAAATGTCAGAACACCCTCATTGAAGAAAAGTAAGACAGGGCACATGCCTCTCTTGGGACTTTTCCCAGGCCTCACTGGAGTCAGAGGACCTGTGTTCAAATCCCACCTCCAAAGCTTCCTACTAAAGTGTGTGAGTGGGTGGGGGAGGATTGGTTTCTTTCAGACTTCAGTTTAAACATCCAATATCACTCATACAGTGGAAAGAATATTAGCACTGGAATCAGAAGAACTGAGTTCAAATCCCACTTCTGCCTCTGAGTGTGACCTTGAAAAAGGTTATTTGGAAAACAAAAACTGGACTAAGAGGCCTTCTAGCTCTACAGCTGTGATGATGGACAACAGAATGAGTCATCCCAGTGACCCAATTCCAACCTGTCCCACCCTGCCCTTTGATCCTGTCTCCGTCTAGTACCTTCCCTGCTCATTCACTTAGCCCTGGAGATCAAAGTGCTATACAGAGGCTCAGCTACCAGCCCCTTTAAGGGGGCTCTTTCCCTCACCTCCACTGCATTCCTTGAGATATCTTAATCATAAATAAGGCTTCTTTTTTCTTTTCTTTCTTTATAAGCAATAACCTAAGGGAGGGGAAATAGGCACTAACAATCTAGTTGTGGAAATTCTCTTTTCCAATGTGCTTAACTTTTTCCCCCCACAAAAACAGAATTCCATCCACCCCATCTCCCTTTTTCCCCAGGGCATAGAGGTCAAGAATGGCATTTTCCCTACTTAATCAAAACCAGTGTGGTAATGCCACTCCCTGTCTTTACTCCCAGTCCAAACTGACCCGCATGGAGCTGGATCTTGTCAGAGTCCCGATTATGACGGAAGCAGCAGTGGATGGAAGAGATTGGTACGGAGGGAAGGCACTTTACCCGAAGCCCCAGGAAGAAAGATTCCACGAATGCCCGGAGACAGTCCAGGAGGGAACTCCCCACAGGTCCTTCACTTAGATCTAGGGATAGAAATAGTATAGTCAGCTTCTGCCTTGGATGTGCACAGTCTAAAGAAATCACCTATGCCCAGAGATGCAGGAGACACGATCAATTGCATTAATTTCACAACCATGGTCACCTCTATGATGCAAGGATTGAATTCCCCATCCACAAGGGACAGGTACAATTCAAATGACTGGTTTTCCAGGGGCTGACTCTTAGTGATGCTTGCCTCACTAGGAGTCAAGGAGTTCACTTCAGTCCAGAACTTTGGAGTCAGGGTCCTTTCCCCTCTAAGTGTGGTATTGCATCTGAACCCTTGAGCAGCTACAGCTGTCCTCCTTCTTCCTCTCAGGGTGTCCTCCCTCACTTCTGGATCGACACCTATATCCAATTTAATTCAGCAGCTTACCTGATGGACCAGTGTTCTCTCTCACATCTAGAATATGGCTAATGCTCAATGGTTAGTGCTTCTCTATAGGTTTAAGGAAAGTTCCATCATCCCTTGCTCTAGAACTCAAGGAAGCAACAGTTTTGGGAGTGGGATGGGAAAGGGGTAGAAAGCCATCCCATTTATTTTCAAAAGAACCTGAAACCACACCATTTTTTTCTCTCTTCCTCTCTCTTATCACTGGGATAAATAAACCTTTCAACCTACTTGTCTCCATTGCTGTTGTTGCCAGTTGAAATTATAAGCCAGATCCTGCTGTTCCCCCCAAACTGTTTCTATCTATCTGTGTGTCTTTCTCCAATACACACACACTCTCTCTTTCCCTCCCTCCCTCTATCTCATTCTCTCTTCTCTTTAAGTACTGCCTGAGGCAAAATACTACTAGAGAGCTCAGAGTACTCTGGGTTATAACTCCTAAAAGCTATAAATTACAGAAATCTTCCTGAAGTGGGACCAGAGGGACTCTAATATAGACCTAGACCCTTTATCATCCTGGCTTCTTCACAGATCTGGCTGTGAAGCCCGCAGCCCCAAACCAAGTTGAGTGACACCCCTCCTCCCAACCCAAGGTACCTATTGGCTGTAGGTAAATATGCTTCCGACACATGCTCTGTTTCCTCCTTAGGAGAGAGTGGTAGAAGGTCTCAAAGTCCTCTGGGGCATCAGGGTGGCTTAGGAGCCAGTCAAAGGCGGTCCTGATGACCAAGGTACAGAAGAGGGTCCTCTGTGGGTTGTATGCTTCAGAGAGGAAAAGCCTCTCAGTGGTGGAAAAAGCCTTAGCATAGAGCTCCTGTAGAACAGGGTCGGTGGAGATGAGGGCATCCTTTAGGGCCCGGGGACCAAAACTGAACTCTTCAGCATGCTTACACTGCAACATTGCTGCCAGGCAAACCCTCAAGCTAGGAGAGAGCCTTAGTAGGGGGAGGCCGATGATCTGGCATTAGCAGTCACCAGCCCTCAGGAACTCACTTCACCTGGTGTTATTCTTCTGAGGAAAGTCAGTGAGGACAGCAGGAGTTAGGAATGAGGTACAACCAAACTCCTGAGTCTCAAGGTTCGCCAAAAGACCTTTTCTTTCTGTGAAGAGGATTGTGACCCAGAAGTTCTTCAGCTGATCTAAGTGGCTTTAGAGAATGCCAACAGCTGGGTACAGATCGCCATTTAAGAGATGCTGAGGATCTCCTTCCAATGAGTGCCCAGGGTCCTGGTACTGGGTCAATAGAGGCAATGACAGGGTGGCAACAGTGCCTGTCAGCCCACAGGGTTATCCTGCAACAGGAGAAGAAAAAATCATGCAAAGATTGCCATCATTACTCCTATACAATTATACAATCTCAGGATTTCAAAATTAGAAAGCATCTCAATGGCTATTTCCTCCAACCCATGCCCTGAAATTAATTCCACCCACAATAAACTCAGCAAGTACTTATCCAGCCTCTGATCGAAGACCTCCGAGGAGATGGAAACCACTACCTCCCAATGGAGCCCATTCCACTTTTTTTAAAAATGTGTTTTGGGGTGGCTAGGTGGCGGGCACAGTGAGAAGAGCACGGGCCCCGGAGTCAGGAGGACCTGAGTTCGGATCTGGCCTTAGACACTTAACACACACACACACACACACACACACACACACACACAAAGCTAGCCGTGTGACCTTGGGCAAGTTACTTAACCCCAGTTGCCCTCCAAAAAGCAAAAAATAAAAAATAAATGTGTTTTATTTTTAATTTATGGAATACAACAAACATTTCCAATTGTACAATAAAAAAAGAGGGTTGCACACCCCACCTTTTAGGCAGCTCTAACTGCTAGGAAGTTTTTCCTGACACCAAGCCTAAACTGTCAGGTCATCAATAAGCATTTTTTAAGTACCTACTGTGTGCCAGGCACTGCTCTAAGTGCTGAAAGTACAAAAAAAGGCAAAAGACAACCCCTGGTCTCAAGGAGCTCACAATCTAATCTACAAACAAATTATGCAACATAAGCAGGAGATGCTCCATAGAGGGAGGGTGCTAGCTCCAGGGGTGGGGAACCTGTGGATTAGAGGCCACATGTGGCTCTCTAGGTCCTCAAGTGTAGCCCTTTGACTAAATCCAAATTTTACAGAGCAAATCCCCTTGATAAAAGGATTTGTTCTGTAAAACTTGGACTCAGTCAAAAAAAGTCACAACCAAGGACCTAGAAGGCTACATGTGGCCTCCAGGCTACAGGTTCCCCATCCCTATTAGAATTAAGGGAAAACAAGATTTCCTATAGAAGGTGAGATTTTGGCTAAGACTTGAAGGAAACCAGGAAGGCAGAAGACAGAGAGGAGTAGGGAGAGAATTCCAAGTGGCAGTCAGTGAAAATGTTGGGAGAGGGAGTGTTTTGTTTTGTTTGCAGCCTCTCTATAACTTCCATCCTTTCATTCTTTCTGACTATACCCTCTGGAGCATAATGGAATAAATCTAATTCTTCTTCCAATGGCAAGGCCTTCGGATACTTGAAGGTATTGTGCTATCACATCCATCCCTCCTGGGTCTTCTCTCCTCTGGGCTAAATATCCCCAGTCCCTTAAACCATCTCTTTTACAACATGGATTGAAAGTCCTTCACACATCCTGGTTACTCCCCTCTGGATATTCTCAAACTTATCCATGTCCTTAAACTAAGGCACCAGAAACTGATACAATACTCTCCAGACCACAGTGAATTACTAATTAATGAATTACTAATCTCCTTATTTTTTTTTAACTTTTTAGATTTGTATACTGCAAGCTTATATTTTTGTTTTCTTTTTTTAAATTTTAATTAATTAATTTATTTTTAGTTTTCAACATTCAGTACCTCAAGCTTTCAAGTTTTAAAATTTTCTCTGCCTCCGTTTCATTCCTCCTCCCTAAGACAGTGTGCAAATTTGATATAGGCTCTACATATTTTCACATTAGTCACATGGTAAGGAAGAATTAGAACCAGTGGAATGGAAAACAAGAAAGAGGAAACAGAACAAAACAAAAAAGAGAGCAAATAGTATGCTTCAATCTGCAAGAATTCTCCATTTTGAGCCTTTTGGAGTTGTCTTAGAAATTTGCATCGCTGAGAAGAGCTAAGCCTATAAAAGTTAGTCATCGTACAGTGTGGCTGTTACTGTGTACAATATTCTCCTGATTCTGCTCACCTCACTCAGCATCAGTTCATATAAATCTTTCCAGGATTTTCTGAAGTCCGCCTGCTCATCATTTCTTATAGCACAATAATATGCCATTACATTCATATACCACAACTTGTTCAGTCATTCCTCAATTGATGGACATCCCCTTGATTTCCAATTCTTTGCCACCACAAAAAAAAGCTGCTATAAATATTTTTGTACGTGTGGGTGCTTTATTTTTTGTGATCTCTTTGGGATACAGCTAGAAGTGGAATTGCTAGTTCAAAGGGTATACACATTTTTATAACCTTTTTGGCATAGTTCCAAATTGCTCTCCAGAATGGTTGGATCAGTTCATAACTCTACCAACAATGCATTAGTGTTCCAATTTTCCCACATCTTCTCCAGCATTTGTCATTTTCCTGTTTTGCCATCTTGGCCAATCTGACAGGTGAGATGTGGTACCTAAGAGTTGTTTTGATTTG
>NW_027185764.1:13337060-13355195 GCF_028583685.1 Petaurus breviceps papuanus
CCTCCATTTGGGTATTAAGTGCTGTGTTTAAACTTGATGTAACTCTGGGGTAGATTCAATTGTGATCCAGGGGTGGGGAACTTTTGACCTTTTTGTGTTCTATGGTTGAGCAAATGAATGTATTTTACTTATGTTTGGAAACTAATCTCCATTTGAGAAGAGGGGCTTTGTGGTGGACTTAATTAAGGTATAGCCTAGGGGTGGAGAAGTATTTAGAACAGAGACTTTGTAATTGATTGAATGATTGGAAGGTCCTGGGGTGGGGTAGTACTTGGAGATTATTTAATCATACTTAGTAAATACTGTATTTTGAATGATGTCATGTTTTGATCTTCTCTGTTCTGGGTTTGTTACTGAATAAAATAGAGAGCACCTATGCTGGTATTTTGAACCTGGGAAGTTGCCTTCTTTTGGCATTACATTACATAAGTGTGTAGAAGCAAGCAATGTTCCTTAGCATCTTTCCATTTTCTCTTATTACTTATATCATCTGGTTTTGACTTTTACTTCTTTTACCAATTCATCTTCACCCTTCCCCCCCCCCCCCCATCTCACCTAGGCTGGAAATGCAGCAACCATTCATGGGCCAATTGTACTATGATTGACATAGCAGCTTTGACCCACTGTTTCTGATTTGGGTTGAGTCACCCCTCCTTAGATGGCCTGGTGTCCCACCCCACCTCCTGGGGGCTTCCCATATTGGTGCTAGATTTAGTAGGGACATTTAACTGGCTAGATCTACTGAAACTCTGAACTCCAAAGCTCAAGAAGTCCAAAAGCCTCAGACTTCCCAGCATCCGACATTCCAGAGCCAGGAATTAAAGGCATGCATCACCACAGCACACTAGTCCCAGCATATCCATTCATCTTATCCAGCTTGATTTCGAGCCCTGGTTCTGATCTTATATTCTCCTTTGGACTTGGATTCCCTGGTATCCTCTCTTCTGGGATCTCTTATTGCTGAGAAACTGCCCACTGCCCTTCCATAGGCACACCAGATTCCATCCTGGCCACAGTGAGACCTTGACAGAAAGGAGGTGGCAGCCCCTGTGGAATAGGCTAGCAGATGTCACCCAAAACTGAACAGCTGGAGGCTTGTCCCTACCTATCTGCAACATAAGTTCCTGTCCAAGACCCTAAGGCATAGAATAGCCTGGGAATATAAGAAGACTCTATTTTAAATTGACATTTGGCTGGACATAATGGCCTGTATCTGTAATCCCTGCTGCGTGGAGAGGCCAATAGATTGCCTAAGGTTGGGAGTTCTGTGCCACATTAGTGCTAAAGCCAATTGAGTGTTTGCACAAAGTGTTGCACCAATATGGTAAACCCCCCACAGGAGCTGGGTGTGGGGGGAGGGGAGGAGGCACCAGGCTGCCTAAGGAGGGGTAAATTGGTCCAGGTCAGAAATGGAACATGTCAAAGCTTCCATGATGATCAGAAGTGTGATCAGGACCATGAAGGCCACTCTAATTCCTCTCTGGGTGAAATAGGGAAACATATCCTCAAAGGGGGGGGGGAAGACATTTGGAGTCAATATGGTCATCATAATGTTATGCAATATGATGAATAATCTCACTTGAATGTAAATTGTGTAGGCTCCTTTTCACCATAGACGGAACCATCTCCTGAATGCATGATGTAAATGTGGCGTTTGAGAGTGCTAATTTATGATTAGCAGTAAGATTGTTTGACAGAAGGTAGAATGGGAAGGGGGCAGACAAGTTGGTGCCCATATGGTTGGGACCAGGAAATATTAAAGAAACAGACTAGAAGTGATGCTAACAAAAAAAAAAAATAAGAAAAGATTAAAAGGAATTGGACACATCTTCCCAGACCAGGTTGGGTCAGCTCAAGGAGTAAAACCTGTAGGTACATACATATTTGCCCCATAGATTGTCTGCCCCCCCCATACATGTTTGTAATAGAGAGGAATTCAGGGAATGCCAGGTGACTCTTTTCATGGTCCTGGAAGCATGTTGGACTGGGAATTTCCCTGGCTTTGGACTTGGCTGTGTAAGCCTATTTTACCTCTTTATAAATGCTTGCCCTTAATACCTTATACATGTGCTGGGAGGACAGTTTTATCCCAATGCATTGGAACCTTTTCTCTGAAAGAGAAGATCCCATTGAGAGAGATACACACACACACATACACATATACATTTATATTTATATATGTGTATGTGTATATATTATACATGATATGATATATCTGATAATAGTATATAGTAATCATATATACATATATTTATGTATATTATGTATAAAATGTGATATAGTATATAATAATCATATGTATGGTGTTGTTTGGTTGTTTCAGTCATATCCGACTCTCCATGAGAAAACCCCCAGCAAAGATACTGGAGCAGTTTGCCATTTCCTTCTCCAGATCATTTGACAGATGAGGAATCTGAGGCAAAAAGGGTTAAGTGACTTGCCCAGGGTCACACAGCTAATAAGTGTCTGGGGCCAGATCTGAGCTCGGGTCTTCCTTACTCCAGGCCTAGTGTTCTATCCACTGCATATTTATTTCAACCATATAGTATTTCAAATATTATTATTATTACTTTACCAAGCCTCTTCTCATTCCATTTCAGACAAGCCTGACTCAAACACAGTCTATAGATACTTAAATTTTCCTTTTACACATTTGGAAACTGTGTTTGTGCAGTGGGAAGAACACTGGCTTTGGAGCCAGGAGATCTGATTTTGAATCCCAGTGGGCCACCTACTACCTGTGTGACCCTGCAGGAGGTCACTTAACTTCACGGACTCTCCCTTTTCTCCTCTGGGCTTGTCCTAAGGTCCCTTAGGGCCCCTCCAGCTCTACATCTCTCATGTTATGATCCTACATATATGTGACAATTCAATCTCTATTTTTTTTTTGGCTGGGGGGAAGGTAGGACAATTGGAGTTGACTTGCCCAAGGTCACACAGCTAGTTTTTGTGTGAAGTGTCTGAGGTCGGATTTGAACTCAGGTCCTCCCGACTCCAGGGCTGGTGCTCTATTCACTCAATCTTTATTTCTGGAGATGGGTAACACAAATGTTGCTCATGCATCCCTGCTATCAACAGGACCCTACGTTTAAATGCACCTCAGTTGTGCTGAATCGAGTACCGTCTCATCACAACTGACAAAATCATTATCCTAGTATTTTAGCCAACTACAAGTTATTCCCTCTACCATCAAAAGTAAACCTCAAAATTATTCTCTTTAGACCACAACATTCTCTCATGGAATCCACTAGTGTTCTCTAGGGCAGCCAGATTTGGGGATGATAGCAGCACCATAATTGATGGGTACATAAGAAACAAGAAATAATACAGGTTGGTTTGGATACTTAAAGAGTCTGCCTGTTTATCATGGACTTTCAAGAAAAAGAAAAAAGGCTGATGGTATGACACAACCACTGGTGATTTCTATTGTTCAGTCATTTCAGTTGTGTCTGACTATCCATGACCCCATTTGGGGTTTTCTTGGCAGATACTGGAGTGGTTTGCTACTTCCTTCTCCAGCTCATTTTATAGATGAAGAGACTGAACCAAACAGGGATAATTGACTTGCCCAGGATCACAAAGCTAGTAAGAGACTGAGGCCATATGTGAACTCAAATCTTCCTGACTCTAGGCCCGGGGCTCTATCCACTGTGCCACCTACCTAATTGCCCAGGTGATATTATAGGTAATTCAAGATCATGGGATGCCAAATGTCAAATCTCCAATCAGTAGACTGTAGGAGAAGATTTTGAGGCCTTACCTCAAAGATCTTTAAATTGCTAATTGCCTTTCTGAAGTTTTCCAGGATGTCCAGGGGAAAGCGAATGATGTGAACAGTCATTTCCTTTCCTCAGTTTTGTTCAGGGACTTCACTGCCAATGAAACTATAACTAGAACAGGGTACCTTGGGCCTTGCCTCAGGGTGCTGATGTGGGAGGGAGGCACCCAGTTCTTTCAAACAGACAACTGTTCTGACACTCTCCATGGTCTTCTGCTGCCTAACAATACAACTCGGATCCCTTGTTGCCCCCTCAGACCCTTCCCTAGTGTGATTGTACCTATGATCTATGAGCCAGCTGTGCCACTGCCAAATAGCTCAACCAACATGCGAACTGTTGGTTCTAACAGTCTAACTGTGCTGTTCCTTCCCTCCCAACTCTTTTTTGCTCTAGAGAAAAGAATTCCTAGTTACACACTCTGTTAACACACACTTTTCTACCCTCAGATTTCCATCATTAGCTAAAGACTCCTGCAAAGTAGTTTTTCTACTCCGAAAAGTCATGTTCCAAACTGTAACGTACACACATACTATGAACTCTAGACTAGTATTTTCAAAGCTGTCTGCATTTCTGGTCTTTTGTTCTCTGGAAAGTTGGTCATAACATTCACAATACAAGACGATGAGCACTGATGTGTGAACGGGACAGTCACAAAGTAAAATAAGCAACATTCACTGAACCAGTCATAGGAAGGGAAAAGTCAGTTCCACATGTCACTCAGCTCTAAAGATCCCACTCTGCTCACAAAGAGCAGAGAACAGGTTCCCCTCTGCATAATAAAATAAAGATGGAAAAGTTGGCCTGAAGAAAAAAATGTTCCAATGGCTTGGATGCATTTGAGCAGAGTGCTCAAATTAGAGACAATAGGTTCTACCATATATGATACCAACGAAGTGATTCAGTGGGATGAAGAATGCTCAATCAATTAGCCACCTGGGCTGAGAAGCCCAGAGCCCTCTGAAGGAAGCACTAATTTGTTTATTTTATTTTATTTGGCTGGGCAATTGGGGTTAAGTGACTTGCCCGAGGTCACACAGCTAGTATGTGTTTGCCGCCAAATTTGAACTCAAGTTCTCCTGACTCCAGGGCTGGTGCTCTATTCACTGCGCCACCTAGCCGTCCCCTAAGAAGCGCTAATTTGGAATGGACGTGTTAGGTGAGTTAGCTGATGGGGAGGTAGGATGGAACAACAGAAAGATTCTGGTGGCAATCAAAGGACAAAGCCCACCTTTGGCACTTAGCACTTCTGGGACCTTGGGCAAATCCCATATGCTCCCTGAGCTTTGGTTCCTCCTCTATAAAGTGAGGGATTTGGACTTAGATGGTCTCTAAAATCCTGTCAGCCCTGGTTCTATGACTGTCTGTGTAGGACTGAGTACTTAGGAGGCTGAAGCTGAAGGTGACAGCTTTGATCCACTGGACTCTTCCTAAAGAAATGTTGACAGAGAAAAAGTACCTGTTGGAAAGAGAAATACCTCCGAGCATGCCAAAGTGCCAGCCCACAGTGTTTTAAGAAAACAAGTTGTCCGGCTATAGTGGTCTGTGTGGACGAGCCTCCTGGGTCACCACAGCCTGCCTCAGTCCTTTCACGTCTAGGACTAATATATTCAATGCAGGCTTTGCTCTGCTCCCAAGCCTCAGGGAACCAGAGACTTGTCTAGATCTTTCCAAAGGGGCTATGATCACAACTGATCTTGGTCATTAAGGAAAATCCTCTTGCTATCACAGACTGCCTGAACCTCTTATCTTGCCAGGTCATTTCTCCAGGAAACCGTTTGTCAGATTGAAACAGATGCTGGATCTGTTGTGAATATAAAGACTTTCTCTTTGCCAGACACTGTTCTGGGCTTGGGTAGGTCCTCTGGGAGATATATTTGTGTTTGTCTGTGCTCACAGTCAGGGGTGGGACAATTTACCTGCTGTCTCTGCTCCACACCAGCCTATTTATCTTGGAAATGGCTGTGGGAGGATGGTGTTTGCATTAGAGAACTGAATAGAAAATGGGAATTTCCAATATGGAGCTTGTGTTCTAAAGAATCCAAGCCACTCTTGGCTGTTCCTGGCCACTATTTGCATATTGCTCCTTTGAAAACTGCTAGAAAATTCTTATCTATAATGCTGGTTTGTTTTTGACTGAATCACTTCATTGGCATCATATAAGGTAGAAAATGTTGTCTCTGGTTTGAGCCTATCTTTGCATCCAAGTCATTGGCAAACTTTTTTCTTCAGGCCAACTTTTCCATCATTTTATTATGCAGAGGGGATCCTGTTCTCTGATTGTCTCCTTTTCAAGAAAGATTTGGAACACCCATCCTTGGATGTTCTACGTGCCTAGCATGGGGTACACCAGGGGCAGGGACTGTCACTTCACTGCAATAAAGGAAGTGCATCATTGGGTAGGAAATCAAGGTCGAGTTGTTTTGAATCACCATAGCTTGGGTCACTTTGCTCTTCCCCATATGACTAGACAGATGCCCCAGCCTCCAGACAAAGAAATCACACTGTTTCTTTTTTAACAATTTATTCTGATTGAGCTTTGAAAATATCATTGCAGCTGCATAAAGCTATTCACAGAGGGATTTCCAAGCACTTATAGACAGTCACAGGATTTTGTGAAGATGCCACATACAGAAAGAGGTTTAAGTGTTTGGGGATGAAATACTCAGAAGAATAAGAAAGGAAATAGAAAGATTAAATGGACCTCTCCAAGGTCACATAGACAGATTGGCTGTGCTCTCAGTAAATGTTTGCAGAAAATTTCCACTATTATTTTTCTTAACTCTAACCACTGAACCTCACTCCTTTCAACATTATCATCCTAGCAGGAGAAGCAAGGGAGGGCATTTGTTCATCTTTTGCAGCATTTTAAAAGTTTATCTCCCTTTAGAAACTAAAATTTCCCTTGTTTTTCTGATTTTGAAATTTTCACTTGTGTATAGGGGAGAGGGGAAGGAGGAAGAAAATGGATATCAAAATCAACCTAATCTGCAATAAACAAACAATGTTGACTTGCATGAGATTTGTTTCTGCCTTTTCCAATCAGACACAGAATCTCCTGATTGGAAGGGACCTTGAAAAGATATTTATTTATATATTCCACCTCCTCTACCCTCAGACAAGACCACACTTAGCCACATCCCAGGCAAATGAAAATTATCCCATTTTCACATATCTTCAGAGAAAGAGATTTCCTAGGCACCCTTTGCCACTGGCTCCAATATTAACCCAAGAAGGTCTTTATTACTATTATTATTTTAAATTAGAGCTCTAATCTAAGTCTCTTTTGCTGCCTGTTCCCTCTCATCTTGAAGATTTATCTCACACAGACAGACACACACACACCAACTGATCCCCATTCCCTCTGTATCACATAAGTAAGTGTCCCTTTTCTTCCCTCTGAACTTGGCTATCTCAAAGCTGGGGAGGGTTTCAAAGTATCCTTAGCCTGCCCTAATTCCTCCTCTCCCTCCCCTGGCTGAGCCCCCTTGAATTTCCAAAACATCCACAACTTCAGGGTTTCCCTAAGCTTGACAATTCTGGTCCTCTGAAGTTGGGGGGGGGTGGGAACCAAACCACAGCACTGCACCAAAGAGCCCTCCATTCTAATCTAGCTTAAAAAAAAAAAAAAAAAACACAAACTCGCCTTACCTTCTGTCCAAAGTATTTCATTTCTGCCTGGGGACCTTTCAAAAAGTAACTGGTATTTCCGTGGATCTCTCCATTCCGGGGTGTGGCTCGCAAGTAGGCGTCTTTGGGGGTTTCTTTGGCCCCAATTCTGGAATCTGCCGCCCCACCCCTTCTTACAATTCACTGTGTATTAGCATCCAGGCTTTTTCAAAAGCACCAACTGCAGTATCTCTGTGAGAAGGTCTTAGTTGTGCCAGGGGCATCCCCCTCCTCCCTTGGGAAAGCCTCCCCTCTCCCCCCACAGCGTGGGATTGCTATGATTTTCCGGGCAGCTGCCGTGTTTTCCAAGCTACTCTACTAGCCAGCCAGCAGCCCCTGCCCCTTCTCCGAATCTCTTCTGTCTGCTGCTCTCCGACACACAAGCACACACAAGCACACACACACACACACACACCGGGAATTTGGGAGCCCTTTCCCGACAGTTGTTCAAAAGACATGGGTGCACTGCAGCAGAGCCCCGAGAGCCCAAACAAGCACGAGACTGGGGGAGGGGGAGAGGGCAGAACGAGGCAGCTCGTTGGGAGAGTAATCTGCCCTTAGACGTTTCCTTGGGGAAAAAACCAGGCTATCCTGCTCAGCTTGGGCCAGGGCGAGGAGCATCCGTGCTCCTCCCAGCCAAGAGAGCAAACCGCCTGCATCCCTAGTTTGAACAGTAGCACCTGCCTTTAACCGGCATGCCCCGCTGAACTCAAGTTGCCTCTCTCAGGGCTCTGGAGGGCATCACCTTGACCAACTAGTTGCCTTCTAACTTCAGACTGGGAAAAGGGAAAAAAACCCAACCAACCCATTCACACCTCCCAACCTACATTCAAATGTCTTCTAGCCCCCAGCCCCCAATTGTATTTGCGGATCACTTCTGTCTGCTCTCATCTTTGCCCTTACGATGGAGTTAATATAACTTAAACTAGTTCTCACGCATTTCCAGCGAGGGATCCCACGTCTGGAGTTAATCCATCCCTAAGGAATAGTGTTTTAATTTCTCCACTAAGCTCTTCTTCGGCAGCCTGCCTCCTTTCCGCTGGAGTCTCTGACATTTTGATTCTTCTCTCTCCCTCCCCACATCTATTGATCAGAAATCCAATCTGAGCCCCTTACTCCCTCCCTCAGCCAGTCTTCTGCCCATTTGATGCAACAGCACACAGAGGCGAGAAGTTGTCAGACTGTTCCCCCAGTCTTACCCCTCCTCCCCCCGCTTCCTGCCCTTGTCTAAGCTTACCTTGAAAGCAGCCCCGTCCTCTCGCACAGGCTGTTTGTTGGCAGGGGTTTGAAGAGAAACGTGTGTAGTTGGTATGTGAAAGGAAAATCTGGGAGGTTTCACCGTGACGTCAGCACAGCAAGAGAGAAGATTAGAAGAGACCAGGGCTGCGATAAAGGCAGGAGAGAAATAAACAGTGTGATCAGAGGGGAGAATGGGAGTGAGCTTGGAGGCGAGAGGGAAAAAATAACACGTGTCAGGGAGATGTGCAGTAATGGAAAAACATGTTTGCCAAAAAAAAAAAAAGGGGGATTGGGGTGGGGAAAGAAGAGGAGACACCTCTTTTGTCTCTATTACAACTGTTCCTTAGGACTTGAAGAGGATTCTTTCTCCTCATCCCCACTCCCAGTCTTCATGACCTTTGGAATGGATGATTGACGGGAGGGTAGTTGGGCCTCTACCAAACTGCTGCCAGGGTGCTGTAATCTACTCAGACTATTTGGGGACCCTTTACTTTCTCTTCCCCTCTTTCCCCTAGCCCACGGGGGAAGCACCCCTTCCCTCCTGCTTTAGCAATCCAGCACCTGGGAAGTCAAATATTAGGTATGAGTCTCTGTGAAATTGAGTTCCCCTCAAAGGAAGAGAACTAATGGGTTTTCTTCCCTCTCATTGGAAGTGAGAAGGTTGCTTCAGAGAGAGTATTTCATTCGTTTTTATGATTCTCCAGGAAAGATCTCTGGGATTTGATTGTCTCACTTTATTCCTGGAAGAATGGTCTAGTGTTTTCCCCCTCCTGGTGTGTGTGGAGTTACACCTAAGCTGCTCCCTGGTTGTATAAGTGAATGCTTCTAAAAGAACCGAGTCAAAGGAAATTGAGTATCATTTACAGGGCCTTTCAATTCCACCTACCTAATGAAATGAGGATCTCCCTGCTTTGGGACAGTCATCCAGAGAAACCTCTTCCTCTAAACATCACTTCATTTCAAAGCCCTAGGACTTTGAAGAAGTAGGAGTGAGTGAATGAGCCTTTGCAAGACCTCTCCCATTCAGGGTGTGGGAGAATGTTTAGGGTGGGGGAGAATGTTTAGGGTGGGGCTGACTCTATCCAGGACTCAGCAGAAGCTTTGAAGTTCTTGAGATAGACTTTATAGAAAATACAATCCCCTTTCTGGGTGGTGCTTCGAGAGGTTTGGTACATCCAGATTCAGCTACAAGATTAGGGACAAAAACAAACAAGTATAGGGTCCTGATTCTGATCCCTGATCCCTGTGGCAAAAGCAGGAGGAGATGATGGCTCTTTATTTTTGTACCAAAACCCATGAAAAACTTAGTGTCTGGCTTGCAGGAAGGACAGGTTGGCAACTGAATGGCAGATAACAAAAAACAAAGATTGCTGTAGCCTGGAGTGGTCTAGTAAAAAGGGACTTGAGAAAATGTCTGGTTTGTAATAGTGGGGAAGAATGAGTAGGGAGATAAAGTAAGCAGGATTGGGGGGGAAGGGAGGTGGGAACTGAGCAAGACTAGGAAGAAAACACTGGGTGCTTTTCAAGGATAGTGAGGACACCTGTTGTACTGGCTAGAGCAGTCACAAAGAAGATCAATGGGAGATATGATTAGAAATGCAGATAATTCCTAGGAACGAAAGAACATCAAAGCATCTAGCCCATCTCTTGAAACATTTTTTTAAAAGAATTAGTTTAATGCCCAGCCGCAAATGAAAGGGGCCCATACATTTGTGCTACCAAAAAGAAGAAATCCAGAACGCTTATGAACTTAAAACATTTTAAAATTTTAAGTTATGTGTTAAAAGTTAGCCAAGATGGTCATGAAAACAAAGTTATTGGAGGGGGTATAATTGGAAACAAAGTTATCTGGGGTGGTCTGACCTGTGTTGGTAGGGGAAACAATCACTATGTTGCTGGGAAGTCTGTAGCTTTCTATTGGATAGCACCAGTTGGGTTTACTGGAACCTTCAATATTCTTCTCTTTCTGTAGGAAAGTGAAATCCAGGGGCAATAATGTGACTTGCTCTAGTTCATTACAATAGGTAAAAGTAGGATCCAGGGGATTTCACCCTCTTAGGTGGGAGCAAGAATGCTAAAAGTCTTGAATGCAAAGGTAAGAAGATTTTACTTTATTGGTGTGTGTGTGTGTGTGTGTATGTGTGTATGCGTGTGTGTATGTGTGTAATGAGACAGACTTTGAAAGGTTTTAACCATGAATGGCATATCAAAGGGGATGAATCTAGAAGATTACTTTATGTCATACATGATTTGGGGGGGGGGGTAGAGACTGCAGGCATGGGCTGAAATTAGACATCTATTTCAGTAATGCCAATGAGTTTGACCTTGGGTAATGGCAGCAGGACTGGAAAAAAGAGAGGAGACCTTTTTTTGTTTTGCTTTTGTTTTAAAACATATTTTATTTATTTTGTAAAATATTTACCAATTACATATAAAGAAATCTTTAGCATTTTAAAAAATTTTGAGTTCCAAATTCTCTCCGTCTCAACTCACTCCTCTTTGAGAAGTCAAGCAGTTTGATATCGATTATACATGTGAAGTCACGCAAGACACATTTCCAAATTAGCCATGTTACAAAGAAAAATATGGAAATAATTTTTTTTAAAAGTTTGCTTCAGTTTGTGTTCAGAGTTTATCAGTTCTCTTTCTGGAGATGGATAGCAACTTTCCATCATGGGTTCTTTGGAATTGTCTTGGATGATTGTCTTGATCTAAGTAGCCGTGTCTTCCACAGTTCATCATCCTTACAATATTGCTGTTACTTTGCACAATGTTCTGGCTCTGCTCACTTCACTCTGAATGATTTCATATAAGTCTTCAATGGGAGGAGACATTTTGAAGGAAGAATCAACAAAGTTTGGTGACTAATTGGATAAATGTGGTAACAAAGAAGGAGGAAGAGTAGGAAATAACTCAAAGCCTCTACAGAACCACAGAATTTTAAAGAGAATCTCAATGGCAATTTAATTCAACTCATAACCAAAAGGGACCCCTAACATATTTAACAAGTTGTCATATAGCCTCTATTTTCCAATGAAAGGGATGCCCCTACTTCTTAGGAAGTGCATTCCACTTTTGAACAACTAATTTTTAGGAAGTTTTTCCTGATGGGAAAACTAAATAGTTTTTGTAACTAGATCCCTATCATTGCTCCAAGTTCTTCCTTCTAGAGTAAGATAGAATAAATGTCTTGTTTGTTTTCCCCATCTGCTCCTTCCCACCCACCCCCACCCCAAAGTTTCCTTTTCTCCAGGGTAAACATTCTCAGTTCCTTCAACTTTTGTTTTTATTGTATAACATGAATTGAAGATTCTTTCCCCTCCTCCTTGCTCTTTTCTGGATACTCTCCAGCTTCTCAACATCCTTCTTAAACTAAGTCATCAAGAAGTTAACATAGTACTTCAGATGTGGCATGATTAGGGCAGAAGACAGAAAGACTTTCACTTCATCATTCTTCAAAGCTATTCCTCCCTTCATTTGAGATCACATCAGCTGCTGACTCATAGTGAATTTGACAAATTATTGTCTATGTTTCTATTACCTTATACTAGTGAAGCTGATTTTTTGAACCCAAGTATAAGAATTTACATTTATTCCTATTGAATGGCATCTGCTTAGTTTGAGTCCAATCTTTTGGCATGTCAAAGTCTTTGGATTTTGATTCTATGATACAATGTATTAACTATCTCTCTCAGCTTTAGATCATCTACATATTCACTGGACATGCTATCTAATCCTTTATTCAAGTCATTGATAAAAATGTTAAACAGTACAGATTCCTGGAGTACTCCACTGGAGAGTTCTAAATTTACTGTGATCCATTAACAACTACTTTTTGAGTATGACCATTCAGCTGGTCAATGGACCAAATCCATCTTTTCTACATTTCTCTATCTTTTCTACAAGAATAATGAGATACTTTATCAAATGCTTTGCTAAAATCTAGGTAAACTAGATCTACTGACAGTCAACTAGTAATAACAGTAGCTATTAAACTAGAATTTAATAAGTCTCTACTATATGCCAGGTACTGTGCTAAGCTACGGGGGATACAAAGTAAGGCACAAAACAATCTCTACCCTCAAGAGGTTTACAAATCAAATGGGGGAGGTGATATGTAAAGAACTGTGAGAACAAAATATATACAGCACAAATTAATAAAATTAATACAAGATAAAATAAATATACATGGAAGGTACTAAGGTTAAAAAGGACTAGGAAATGAAAATCATAGGTTTAGTAGTTTAATAGCTCTGTCAAATAATGAAACAAGGTTAATCTGGCATTACTTGTTCTTGATGAAGCCATACTGGCTCTTTGTAATTACTGTTTCTTTTTCTGGATGTTCATTAACCATCTTTTCATAGGCAAGCATAAAGCATGTGCTGACATACCTGGCCCACAATCTGTGCCTGCTTAGACAGCTCTTAAATGATTCATTCTAGAATTTTCTCAGGCACTGAAGTCCGACTTATGGGCCTACAGTTGCAGTCTCTTCTGTCTTCCTCCTCCCCGCTCCCCATCAAATTGAGACATTTGTCTTGTCTCCAGTCCTGTGTTACTTTTTCAATTCTCCACAGTCATTCAACTATCATCAATGATGGCTCAAGAATCATATATCTGCCAGTTACTTCAATACCTCAGGATGTAGTTCATCCAGGCCAGGTGACTTGAATTCATCAAGGGCAGCTTATTATATCCTTACTCACTTTGGTTATCAACCAGTTGTCCTGGTCTATTTCTAGCTACTGCACCCAGATGGCTCCGGAGGAGATAGTGAGGCTGATGACTTTGCAGAGCCCTGCCTCACTTAAATCCAATTCACTTACACGTCATGGCATCACCTCCCTGATGTCATGGCCCTCTTCAAGAACAAAGGACAAACAAAAAAACAACCCCTTTTTGTTCTATGCTTTCCAGTCTAAAGGTCATTCTCCCTGGCAGAGACAGCAGCAGCAGAAGCAAAATGGAGCACCTCGTGTCTCTTTTTCAGTTATCATCATCTCCTCTCACCTAAGCACCAACATGAAAATAAGTTATAATATATGGATACTTATATATAACACGTGTGTACACATGTACCTACACATGTGCTGTGTGTGCATGTCTATGCATGTGTATATGTACATGTGTACATCTATCTATATCTTTCCACCCTTATTTTTTTTTTACATTTAGGTTGACTGGTGAGAACACTATGCAGTCACATCAATCTCTTCATTGACTTCTGTTTTTGAAACAACAGTGAAATAACTCCTGTTTTTCCCTGTCTTTGGAATAGTTACCCTGGAAACCATTGGAATTGGTCATCAAAATTTCATTCTTGAGAGTCTCCCATCCTTCATGATATGGCTTCTTCCCAGGCAGAATCTTAGTTTCCAGCCTGGATGACTGAGGAAATGGTGGGTGCCATTAAGAAAATAGAAAGTAGAATTATTCAATAAGCAAGTGGTAATGAAGGACAGTAGTTCAGCTGTGGCAAATCAGTATTTAAAATGTATGTTTGAATTTTAACCATGAAAAAGTGAAAGTTGAAGCTAAAGTAGATCAAATCTGTGTAAGCTGAAGTTAAAGAAGAAAAAAAAACATAAGCCAGAGCATGGAACGTTGAGAAGTACCTATAGTTAAGAGCAAGAAAAAAGGGAGGCAATAAGCAAGACAAAAAAGGAGTAAGAACAATGGGAGAATCAGGAGACCATATGTAACAACAGAAAACACTGTTGAGTTCAGGTGAATTGAAACACTCACCCTCTCTCCTCTAAGGGGTCCCTACCTCTGGACTAGTCTTGGGAGAAAAGAAAACTTAGGGGGAACATATTAACTGTCTTCAAATATCTGAAGGATTGTCATGTGAAAGAGATCCATAAAGAGCAGGGTCAGGCTCTTTTTCTTTAATTCTCTAGCTCTAACACCCTCAACCCCAAAACTCTGGGGAGAATCCCTTAAAGCACATGTTTGGCTCATGTCTAGGGTCATTCATAAAGAGGGAAAAGAAAGATACTCAAGATACAATGTAAATCAGGTATAGGACAGCTATTTATATACTCCACACAAAAGAAATGTTTAAACAACAAGATTCACAAGTACATATCAACAAAGATTTAAACATGGATCAGAAACCTATAATTACTATTACACTCTTTTAGAAGGTTGATATTAAAACATTACAACATGAGACAATTGGTGTGACTGCTGACTATACTTCATTTTCACCTTGACTCTGCACAATCTTCCTCAAGGTCCATGACTTCTAGCAAACCAGGCCAGACAAGTGGGCTAATTCTCTTTTCACTGGTCATTTTCTCCCTGCAGTAGCTGTAGAGAGCACCTCAGTCCTATAGTTAAGACCCTGACTTAAGACCTCAGAACTCCTGACTCTAAAACTCATAAAATAGCTGGAAACCTGCATCTCAAGATTGTGGTTTGTTCACTTAGACTCAGGCAAAGAAATACAAAGAAGAAAAGATGGCCAGGAGCCTGGACCCCAAGACCCAGAATCTTGAAGAACCTGGAAGAATACCTACTCTAAGGCAGATTTCAGAAAAACCTGGAAAAACTTATATGAACTGATGCAGAGTGAAATGAGCAGAACCAGGAGAAGATTGTACACAGATTAGCCACATTGTGCAATGACTGACCTTGAGAGACTTAGCTCTTCTCAGCAATGCAAGGATCTAAGACAACTCCAAAAGACTCATGATGGAAAATGCCATCCACATCCAGAGAAAGAACTATGGAGTCTAAATGCAGATGGAAGCATGCTATTTGCTCTCCTTTTCTTTTGCTGTTTTGTTTTGTCTCTTCTTTTCTGTGGTTCTTCCCTTTAGTTCTAATTCTTCTTTACATCATGACTAATGTGAAAATATGTTTAATATGAATATATATGTAGAGCCTGTATCAGATTGCACACTGTCTTGGGGAGGGGAGAACAGAGGGAGGCGGAGGAAATTTAAAATTCCACATCTTATGGAAGTGAATGTTGAAAACTAAAAGCAGATAAATTAATTATAAAAAAGAATACCTGCTTTATCAGCTATGTGTGAGCAGTCACCACCTTTAAAGGAGTAGGAGAAGGCCATCTTCCCTAACCCTAACTGAGAGTCCCAGAGATGGAGTTACATGCCTATCTCCTCCCAGTGACCCGTAGAAGGACAGAAGGTGTCTCTCCTTTTAAACTGATAGTTTTGCTGCAGTGCCATCCCCAACCCCCACCTCACCCCAGCACTGTCATGGAATCAGGGAACAAGGGTCTACCAGGGTTTGCCGCATCACCCCACAGAGCCAGATCCTTTATTGCTGAGCACACATTCCTGGAAGTAGTCAGGGCATAGGCTCAACATTCTATGGGAAGTGTTCCAGCCAGAAGAGGAAAGTGCCAGGGCCCAAGGCTATCCCCACAAACACCTTATGGGATGGCACTATTACATGCAGTTTTGCTAAAACCAAGCAGTCAGTTGGGCCAAAGACCTTAGAAAGGTCAAAGATCCTTTAAGTCAACAAATATTTATTGTCAACTTTATACCAAATGCTTTGTTAGGTGCTGGGTATGCATAAAAATAAAATGGTCCCTACATTCTACCATTCTATCACTGCAAACAACACATACATGTTGTATTTGTAAGCTAAACACAAGGTAATTAATGGAGGATGGGGGAGGAGGAAGCTAGAAGCTAGCTGCTAAAAGGATCAGGAAAGGGGGCATTTGAGGAGAGCTCCCCCCATCCCCCAAGGCAATCAGGTTTAAGTGTCTTACCCAGGGTCACAAAGCTAGCAAGTGTCAAGTGTCTGAGACTGAATTTGAACTCAGGTTCTCTTGACTTCAGGGTCAATGCTCTCTTTGAGATGAGGTTTGAAAGCAATAAAGCATTCTAAGAGGTGGAGGTGAAGAGAATCCAAGGCATGAAGATGGGAAATGTAGTAAAAACAGCAAGAAGGCCAGTTGGGTTGAACCATGAAGTGTGTGGAGGAAAGTCATATCTAACACACCTTGAAGAGCAGATTATAATAAATTTAAATACCAAAGAGAAGGTTTTATTTAATCCTAGCATATGAAATACATAGCTATGCCACCACCGGGATCTACACTCAGAATGCCCGTTTGTAATGGAAGCTACTCTATCTTTCCTACTTCTTGGTTCTAAAACCTCCCATTCTACTAAGGTTTGGCTCTGGGCGTGTTGGCTTCTTTCCCTGTCTCCTACTATAAAGGTTTTCTTGGTGTTGGAGAAAAAGCATATGGGGGGGAGGGCAAGGGGTGTGTAGTGGAAAGACTGTTGTCAGAGGGTGTGGGTCTGAGGCCTAGTTCTGCCACTTACTAGCTATGTGGCCAGGGTTCATGAGTGGCCCAGTCCTGAAGGATTTCACACAGGCATCATGCCTGGATGTTTTCTTAGTTCGCTTTGTGTTGAGACACTAGCAGCATTTCAGGTGAGATACTGCATCAGTGAGAAAAAAGACAACTTTGGACTCTCTTCCTTTAAATCCCCAGGTAGCATCATGTAACTTTTGAACTTCATGTGAGAGGAGGGGGAGGGTGATCACTTTCTTCACCAAGGTGACATGACACCTTCTCCTACTTGACAGCTGAAGAAGGGGCTCAGCTACATGAGCAGAGCCTAGGGTCCCTGAGTGATTTTTTAAAAAATTTCCTTCTCTAAGCACAGGGGAATGAACAGCAATCCAAAGAGAGACATGTTCAGCCCTAGAGGCAACCCTGTGAGATCGAGAGGTCCGAGTTCCTGGGTTCCAACTACACTATGGGAGGTATGCCCTATGGGGATACATAAAAGATACCACAGGGATCTTTTGAGAAGAAAATTACCACTGATGGGATGGAGGATGAACCTAAACTTTGATCTGATTTGCCAGAAAATATGGACTTAAAGGGAATTATTTGGACAACACAGAAAACTCGGGCAAAATGCAAAGCATCTGTTCTGTAGTCCTACAAAGTGCATTATGGTTTGATGTTTTAATTATCATCCTCTAAGGAGAGCATAACAGTAGTTATGTTATTGCTACAGCTTAAGCTTGTTGTGTTACTGTTGCTTTTGTTAATGCATCCATGTGGGTCTTATGTGTGCTAAATATGTCTTTTGTGTAGAGGAAATAAATAGCTGTCCTATACCTGATCTGCATTCTATGCCAAGTACCTTTCTATTCTTCCATTTTTGGGAAGACCTGATCAGACTTGAGCCAAAACCTAAGCTTTAAGAAACCTTTCCTGAAGCTCCTTGGTAGAGATATGGAGAAACTGAGAATAGGAGAAAAAGAACCTGAATCTTTTTTACTGTAGTCAGGCTCCCTCAGAACTGAATCCAGATCATGGATCCCTAGGTCCAGAGTTTGAAGCAGCTTGAGTACTCCAGCCCCCTGGGCTCTTTATAGGCTGCTAATGGAAGGAAGAAGGAAGGAAGGAAGGAAGGAAGGAAGGAAGGAAGGAAGGAAGGAA
>NW_027185764.1:13355205-13355593 GCF_028583685.1 Petaurus breviceps papuanus
GAAGGAAGGAAGGAAGGAAGGAAGGAAGGAAGGAAGGAAGGAAGGAAGGAAGGAAGGAAGGAAGGAAGGAAGGAAGGAAGGAAGGAATATAGCCAGGAAACCACAAGTTAACTGGGCAGCTTCTGGCCATCAAAATTTACCTTCATTTGCAGAGGAGAAGGAGAGAGAGAGTGATTGGCCAACAATAGGTGACAGGTCAAGCCCTACTTGGAGATCATGGGCCTTGATTGACTCAGAATGAATGTAAATAGCATTTGTTTCTGTTTTGGCCAGAAACCCTGAGGGTCTTTTATTCCCAGATTGATTTTTTTTTTTTAATTTTCTTCTTTCCTTCCTTCCTTCCTTCCTTCCTTCCTTCCTTCCTTCCTTCCTTCCTTCCTTCCTTCCT
>NW_027185764.1:13355993-13368691 GCF_028583685.1 Petaurus breviceps papuanus
TTGCCACAAACTTAAACGATTCTCTTATAAATTCGACTCAGTTCTCTATATAAATTGGAGATAATTATGGAGGGAAGGTGATAGAATTAAGTAGGACTAGGAAAGGCTTCCTGTAGAAGGTGGGATTTTACTTGGGATTTGAAGAGGAAGACACGCTAGCCAGGAAGCAGAGATGAGGAGGGAGGCATTCTAGGAATGGGGAACAGCCAGTGAACATATCTTAAGTCAGGAGATGAGTCTCTTGTGTGAGGGACAGTAAAGGAAGCCAGTGTCGCTGGATGGTAGAGTGTGTGATGGGAGGTAAGATATAAGAAGACTGGAAAGGAAGGAGGGACCAACCGATGAAAGGGCTTTAAAAACCAAACAGGATTTGAATATTTTCAGCAGGATAACAAGGAACTGTCACATTAAATTTGAACTTCAGTTTCCTCTTAAAATAAGGGTAGTAGTACCCTGTAGTGCCTATCTTTTTTTATACTGGTGAGGCTCAAATAAGATAATTCAATAATTCAATATACATCGACTAAGTGCTTATTATGTGTGTGGCACTGTGCTAAGTGCTGGGGATACAAATAAGAAAGACAGCCCCTTCCCTCAAGGAGTTTACAATCTACAAAAGGAAGCTGGAAAGGGCCAGGGGTCCCCATAGTATCCATCAAGGGGCCATCTTGTTCTTTGGAGTTCAAACCAGGTAGAGCATCAGATACAGAGTGGAGTGAGCTGAAATTCCAGTTTCTGCACTCTATAAAGGAAGGCATTGGGAGGAATTTGGCAGTCTACACTCCAGCCCTCCAATTACGGGGGAGAAGAGGCTGAGGGAGGTGGTATCCAAGCTTTGAGTTAGCAGCATGGTGATGAGATTAGAAAAGGTATGTCAAGTGCTTTCCAGAACTTAAACCAACTATATAAATGTGGACTATTATTATTATGAAAACTAGGATCCCAAATGCTAGTACATTTCTCCATAATTACCTTGTATTTATTTTCATATAGTTCTGTATACACACACACACACACACACATATATCCACATATACACATGTATTTCCCAATAGACCTTAGCTTAAAAAGGCCAAGGTCTCCCACTGGATCCGGGCACACCTCCAGTCATCCTGATCTATGTCTTGTCAGTGAACCAAGATGGCTCTGGAGGAGAGAGTGAGACTGGAGGCTTTGCATAGTCCTGCCTCACTTAAATCCAACTCACTTCCAAGTCGAGACATTACCTTCCTGATGTCCTTGGTCTTTTTTGAGAAAGAAGGACAAGCAGCAGTCTTTCCCAGCAGAATGATAAGCTCCTTGGACAGATCCATTTTTGTCTTTGCGCACTCAATACCTAGCACAGTGTTTAGTACTCAGTAGGCACTTAATAAAGGCTTATTGATTGGTTGACTGACTGATTTGAACTCAGTCTCCTAAATCCAGGTTCAATGTGCTTCCTCTAATATCCACCGACCTCTCTTGAATTGGAGGCAGTATGGTGTAGTAGATAGAACACTGGACTTGGAGATAGTAAGACATCAGTTCAAAACTACTCTTACTGCATGAACGTGGGTAAATGGGTAAACCTCTCTGAAAAAAAGACTGATACCTGTAGCCCACCAGGGGTTGTTGTGAGGATCACATGCAATTATAAATCTATATGTAGGAGGGGATATATGTGTATATATACATATGTGTGTAATATATTACATATACATATATGTCTGTGTTCGTGTCTATATACCTTTGTTGTTGTTAAACCATAAAATGCTCTATAAATGTCAGTTATTGTTAAGAGTGGTACAGTAAATGGAATTCTGGATCTGAAGTTAGGAAGACCTGGGTTCCAATCCTGAATTTCACCTTAAATGCTTGATAGATCCTGGGCAACACACTGAGTCACTCTCAGCCTCAGGTTCCTCATCTGTAAAATGGGTATAATAATAGCAGGAGCACTAAACTCATGGATTTGCTGTCCGGATGAAATGCTTCCTAAACCTTAAACACTGTAAAAATGTAAGTTATCATTTTTTAATTTCATATTTTATTTTCCCCCCAATTACATATAAAACTATTTTTACACTTGGGTTTTTTTAATTGAATTTCAGATTCTCTCTCTTTCTCCCTCTCTTTCCCCCTAACTGAGAAGGCAAGAAATTTGATACAGGTTATGCATGTGCAGTCATGCAAAACATATTTTGGTCTTAGTCATGTTGTGAAAGAAAACACAGACCAAAAAAAAAAAAACCCAATAAGAAAAATCAAGTAAAGAAAAGTATGCTTCAATCTGCATTTGAATTTCATCAGTTCTTTCTCAGGAGATGAACAGCATTTTTCATCATAAGTCCTTCAGAATCCTCTTGGGTCATTGTATTGTTCAGAATAGCTAAGACATACACAGTTGATCATCATACAATATTGCTGTTACTATATACAATGTTCTCCTGTTTCTTCTCACTTCACTTTGCATCAGTCCATGTAAAAAGCTTCCCTTTCCAGGTTTTTCTAAGTGCGTCCTTCTCATCATTTCTTATAGTATAATAGTATTCCATCGCAATCATATATAGCTTGTTCATCCAGTCCCTAACTGATGGGCATCCCCTCAATTTCCAATTCTTCGCCACCACAAAAAGAGCTGCTATAAATATTTTGATACATATACTTATTTTTTTTTATCTTTTTGGGATATAGACCTAGTAGTAGTATGGATTTGTCAAAGGGTATGCATGGTTTTATAGCCCTGGGCATAGTTCCAAATTGCTCTACAGAATGATTAAATCAGCACACAACTTCACCAACAATGTGACTTCTCAATTTTCCCCCATCTCGTCCAACATTTGTCATTCTCCTTTTCTGACATAATGGCCAATCTGATAGGTGTGGGTTGGTAGTTCAGAGCTGTTTTAATTTGCATTTCTCTAGTGAATAGTGATTTGGGGTATTTTTTTTTCATATAACTATAGATAGCTTTGATTACTTCATCTAAAAACTGCTTGTTTATATCTTTTGACCATTTATTAATTGAGAAGTGTCTCTTATTTCTATAATATTGACTCAGTTCTCTGTATATTTGAGAAATGAGGTCTTTAACAGAAAAACTTGTTAGAATTTTTCAGGTATGATTACTATGTATTTCCCTCCATTCTATTTCTCCTCTATTTCCTCTACTCCCTTTCTCTCTCCTTTCACCCTGTCCATTCTCAAAAATGTTTTGCTTCTGACTTTTACTTCCCCCAATCTACCCTCCCTTCTGTCAGTCCACCCCCTCCTCTTATCCCCTTCCCTTCCAACTTTCCTATATGGTCAGACAGATTTCTATACCCAATTGAGTATGTATGTTATTCCCTTTTTGAGTCAATTCCAAAAAGAGTAAGGTTCGTGTGCTCCCCCGCCCCCACAACCTCCCCTGTATTCTCCTCCACTGTAAAAGCTCTTTTGTGCCTCTTATTTGTCAGATAATTGATCCTATTTTACCTCTCCCTTTCCCCTTCTTCCAGTGCATTTTTTCTCCTTATTACTATGCCTGTGCATTCTTCTTGCTCCCCTTGCCTTGCCATAAACTCCCTTTTTTTCAGTCCAGGTCTTGGGGAGTCACTGGTGGCTTGGCAATGAGGGCAGTTCATTCAGCTTGCTTTTGGGAGATTTTCTGACCCTCATTCTCCAATCCCCTTCTCACATAGGTTGTTGATTGATTTTATGGTCCTCAGAAGAGAGTCTGGGGTCATTTCATTGGACTAAGAGTGAGAAGACCTGGAGTTGGGGTCTCAGCTTTGTCAGTATCTTACTGAGCAACCTTGGACACCTCATTAACTCATTCTCTACCTCTGTTTCTGCTTTAGAAAGGGAAACTCTTGGATTAAATGGTCTTGAAGGTGCCTTCCAGCATTATGGTCTTCCCAATGAACCTCAAAGAGATGGCATGACATCATGGAAAGAACACTCCTGGGTTCAAACCTTGATTCTATAACTCTGTGGCCTTGGGTAGCCCACTTAATTTCTCTGTGCCTCCACTTCCTCTTCTGTAAGTCTGTGAAATGAAAGTATAAGTTCACTGAAGTCTCATCCAGCTCTAACTCTTATGACCTTCAGTTTATTCCATTGGAATGGGCTCTGTGGCCCTCATGGCCTCACAGGCACAGTGGAGAGTCCCAGGTAAGATCATTTGAAAGGTGCCATTGCAGCTTCACAAATCTGTTAATAGGCTGGCTTCTCAGTTCCCTTCGTCTTGTGGTATTCATTGTGATGTGATTTACAGTTCTTGTTCCCAGTCCTCACAAACTGGGCTTAGAGAAAGTCACAGGACTGTGTTAATCTAACCTAATAAAATGTCATGTTGTCTAAACTTTGTTTGGGTCTTCCCTCCCAGACAATGATTCGTAGTATGCACCCACAGAATGACTCTTACAGATCTCTTTTCTCCTCAATCCTTGTTCTGTGTTCTTTCAGTGGGTGACCTCACCTCCTACTTTACTGAGTGAGGCAAAAGACAAATTCCAGGGGGGTTACACCATCTGGCATGAGCCCCTTCATGCTTCAGATAACCCCTACACCCATCTTTCTTTCTCCTTTTCAAGTGTAACCAATCCCTCTGTTTGCATCCTTGGGGAGACCTTGTTTCCCTAATGATCTATTCTTTCTTCAGCATCTTCCATCTCCTCTATCTCTGCTGACTGTCTTCCCCATCTTGACTCTTGTTATGGTCTTTGCCATCTTGAAAAGGGTTTCAAGATGCTTTGCAGTCTAATTACTATCCTCTTTCATCTTCTATTCACCAAGACTGCACTGGATAGTGGACAGTCAGGAAGAACTAGGCTCAAATTCCATGGACAAATCACATCATTCCTGCCAGCCTCAGTTTCTTCCTCTGTAGAATGAGGATCATGATAGCTCCTTCACAGGTTTCTTATGAAGAGCACATGAGATCATATATGTAAAGGACTTCTATACCATAGAACCTGTTATTCATCACCGCCAAACCTTTCAAACAAATGCTGCTTATGAACTGACATACTCACTTGCCTCTACTCCCTCACCACATTCCTTATAACCTCCTGCAAAGTGCCCTCCTCAACCAGCCTATTGACATTGTACTCATTTGGGGTACTGGTGACCAGTAGCCCTTTGTTTTTAAATGTTCCTTCACCTCTCTGCAGCATGTGACCCTGCTGACCATCTGCTTCTTAAAACTGCCCTCCCTCAGTGATTATCCTACCTTACTGACTCTCCCTCCTCTGTCTCCTCTGATAACTCCTCTTCTTTGTCCCTCCATCCCTCTAATTATGTGTGTCCTCTTCAAGGCTCAGTGCTCTGCCCTGATGTCCTTTCTCTAATTTGTCACCACTTCCCCCTTTGTGTCCCCCATTTCTCACAGAGATCCGGGATGCTTTAGCTCCAAATTCTCACTTTTATGTGGATGAAGTACAAATCTACATTTCAAGCCTTGACCTTTCACAGTTCAACTCCAGGTCTAGTTACTTCCTGATTATTTCTACTTTTCTAAATGGTATCACTACTTCATTAGTTCCCTGGGCTGGAAACCTTCAAGGGATCTTTTCATGCCTTCTTCTTCTTTCTTGTTTTCCTCATCCAATCAATTCCCCAGTTCTGTTCATTCTTCCTTCACAATGTCTCTGGTCCTTATAGATTAAATCACCACTGTACAAGTTCAAACTCACTGTATGGACAAGTGCAATAAACTTCAAACTATCACCGTGTCTCTGGTCTCTTGTCCCACCAGCTCATCACATGTATCTTCCCAAACCAACACTGATCACACAGTCGAAAACCTTCAGTGTCTGGACCATTGCCCATTGAATAAAGTCAAATCTCCTTGGTTTAACATTCAGGGCCCTAATCTAAGAAGGCAACGTGTATTAAGAGCTGCTAGGTTGTCGTTCCTTCTCTTTATTGCTTACATATATGTGTGACTTCAAGCAGGTCACATTACCCCCAACCACCAGGCCTCAGTTTCCTCATCTGTAAAATAAGATTATGTTAGAGGATCTATTAAGTTCCCTCCCAGAATGAACAGCTGGCTATTCCTAGAAATGATCCATTTCTCCACCTATATCTCTACTGACCTACATGAATGCCTTCTGTAATCAAACTGCCATCTACACCATCTCTAAAATACACCTTGTGCTATCATACATCCTTGTCTTTGCTCACACTGCTTCCCACATCCAAGGAAGAATATTAATGAGGCACCTGTGTTTTTAGGCTAAAATCTGCCAGGAATAATTTTATTATATTATAATTATTTTATTATTTAATTATTGGTTATTAATAATAATAACAATTACAATAGCTAGCATCCATAGAGTACCTACTTTGTGCCAGGCGTTCCGCTAAGTCCTTTACAAATATTGTCTCTTTGGATGCTCATGGCAACCCTGGGAGGTAAGTGCTATTATTACTCCCTCATTTTACAGTTGAGGAAAATGAGGCAAACACAGGTTGTTACTTGTCAGAAGTCACTCAAGTGTTTGAGCTTGGATTTGAATTCAGGTCTTCCTAACTCAAGGCCTAGATCTTTAAGCACTGAGTCACCTTGGAGAAGGCTGCATGGTATAATGGGCAGTCAGGAATACCCAGTTTCAAATCCAGCTCATATACTTGCCAGTTCTGTGACCATGGGCATGTCACTTATAAAGTCAAAGTGGCACATAATTCTCTCCCCCAAAATGATTTCAGATAGCACAGTAATCCTGAAGGACAAAATTACATGTGTTTGGGGTAACATTTTAGAATAGTTGAGTAACCAAGTCACTGTCCCAAGAGACCAGTCTTGAGATTCTTTACAGACCAGTAAGTGTGGAAGGTACTTCTCTTTCAGAGGTATAGAGGGTTCTAATCCCCTCAGGGAATAAAGAAGAGATTGCCTTTGGATGGGCCACTCTATAAAGCTTTACTAGTTTCCCAAATAGGATGCTCCTTTTCTTCCTGCCCCCTTTGTTTCCATTTATTCAAATTGTATACATTTGTCAAATCACAAGTTAAGCATTTCTTAACTTATTTATTATGGGTTAGGCACTGTACGAAGTGATATTTTTTTTTAAAGGGTAAGGGGGTGGCTAGGTGGTGCAGTGAATAGAGCACTAGCCCTGCAGTCAGGAGGACCTGAGTTCAAATCCAACCTCAGACACAACACTTACTAGCCATGTGACCTTGGGCAAGTCACTTAACCCCAATTGCCCTGCTTTCCCCCTCCAAAAAGCCAAAAAAAAAAAAAGGCAAAAAACACCTTATCGTGTAACAGGGAAGACAACGTGCAAACAACTATAAACAAGGAAGATAGAGACAGTAGAAGCTGGAGATAATTTCAGGAGGAAAGCACTAGTATTAAAGGGAAGTAGCAAAGACTTCTTATAAAAAGTAGGATTTTAATTTCCTTCATTCTCTATTACTGGAGCTATCTAGAGAGTAAAATGATCTCTCTCTTCCAAACTTAGCATTTATCTTTGACACTAAGCTGGCAACTAATCATATGACATCTCTTGTATTGTTGGTTTCTACTGTTTAATTTGTCATAGGTTTCTATTTTGCTATCCCAGCGAGATTTATAATCTCCTTGAGGGCAAAGATTATTTTTATACTTTTATCATTTGACAGTACATCCACCACTTCTCTGCAAACAAACGATCACTGTTTCTTTTTTGTTGTTGTTTTTGTTGCTGTTTTGGAGGGGAGAGGCGAGGCAATCAGGGTTAAGTGACTTGCCCAAGGTCACACAGCTAGTGTCAAGTGTCTGAGGCCAGATTTAAGCTCAGGTCCTCCTGACTCCAGGACCAGTGCTCTATTCACTGCACCACCTAACTATCCCAATCATGGTTTCTTTATAGGAATCTCTATAATATCTCTTTGGGGCATGTGTTATGGAATTTCATCACTACAAAAAATTCATATTGTTCCCTACAATAGTTAGAGCTAGGAGGAGCTTAGAGAGTTCTTCATGGGCCTTGACCTAAAAAAGACTTCACTCTTCAATGAACATTCACTTCTTTAGGGATTACTTAGACCACAAGATAAGAGATAATGCTGAGTGCCCCAAAGAAAAGAGAGATCCAAAGAGTCTAGAGGTGCCCCAAACTAGATTCCCATTGATTGACTTCTCAGATAAGTCACATTCATTCATTCTTAAGGTTCTAATATATTGAGTTTAAATCTGGCATCAGACACTTACTAGCTGTATGACCCTGGACAAGTCACTTAACCCTGTTTGCCTGACTTTCCTCTTCTGTAAAATGAGCTGGAGAAGGAAATGGAAAACTACTCCAGGATCTTTGCCAAGAAAACTCCAAATGGGGTCACAAAGAGTCAGACATGGCTAAAAAACAATTGATATTGTAACTAAATTCTAGATAGGGAAACCAGTAGGGAAGTAGCTCCTCATTTTGTCTTTAATCTCCTCTTATCATGGAAGAACTGGAGAAGCTGATGGGAATGCAGTTGCAGAGTTGTTTGGAACCAGCCTAATCGAGTTACAGGCCATAAAGTCGGAGCTGGGGCTTTATCGAGAGGTGAGAATGAGCTCTTTATAAGACCAAGCATTTACTCGACTCTGTAGAGGTCACTTGAAAAGTTACTGTGTGCTCTATAATTGAATTGCTTGGAAGGCTCCCAGGTTGCATTTACTTCTGACAGATTGGAGCTTTAGAAACTATTCACCTGTAGTGATGGCCTGAAATTGAAAGGAGGGAGAGGCACCAAAGAGACGGTGAGAGATGGCAGGGGCAGGCAGCAGTATCCTCAGGAGGCAGACACCAGCTTCCTAGTGTCACAGGACAGAAAGGCACAAAGCACTTTAGAGGGTGTCTTGCCCAAGTCCTTCATTTTATGGATGAGGAATATGAGAGAGGTTAAGTGACTTCCCTAGTGTCACACAGCTAATAAGTAACAGAGCTGGGCTTTGAAACCTTGTTTTCTGTCGCGTTTCAGTCATGTCTGACTCTTTGTGACCCCATTTGGGGTTTTCTTGGCAAAGATAATGGAGTGGTTTGCCATTTCCTTCTTCAGCTCATTTTACAGATGAGGAAAATGAGGCAAACAGGGTGAAGTGACTTGCCCAGGGTCACACAGCCAGTAAGTATCTGAGTTCAGATTTGAACTCAGGTCTCCCTGACTCCAGGCCTGGTGTCCTATCCACTGAGCTACCTAGCTGCCAATCTTCTATTGCCAGACCAAAATGAATTTTCTACTCTGCTATATTGCCTCACCTTTCTTTTTTATGCCCAAGCTCACATTAAAACCTAAATGTAATAGAATCTCAGAGCTAGAAGGGTAGTGTTTCAGAGGCTACTTAGGCCAGCCTCTCTCCTAATGTAAACTCCCGAACAGGTGAACATCAGCCTCTTCTTGGAAGCAGCACATATAGCAGAAAGAATGATGGTTTTAGGTGGAGCCAAGATGGTGGAGTAGAAGCAGAAAATTCTATGACCTCCCCTGACAACCACCTCAAATACGCATAAAATAGGACTCTAAACAAATTTTAGAGCTATAGAACCCACAAAGTGACAGAGAGAAACAAATCTCCTGCTGAAGGCAGCCTGAAAGGCCGACAGGAAGGGTTCATCACAGCACACTGGGAACCGAGTGCAGTCCCGCGTGAAGTGAGGTGCACGGTTTTGGCCCCAGTCAGGCAACGGTGGCCGGAGCAGACTTCAAGAGAGTGAATCACCAGCAGCTGTGGCAATTTCTGGACTTTTTAACCCATCAACACCAAAAAGAAAGTAAAAGATCAGTCAAGAACTCTGTTGGAAATGTAGGGTGCAGTCTGGCCCCTACCCCTGGGGTGAAAGGTGGCAGAGGCATGGCAGCTGCACCTGCAGATTCTGCTGTGTGGCTGCCTCAGGTTCTCCTGGCCTACATATCATAGGGGGACCAAGAGACCATTAAGAGGCTAATCACTCGTGCTTTGACCTGCTTGGATCTGAGTCACTCTCTTGGGCAGTGATCCTGGGGTGAGAAACACCAGTTTGCCAGTGTGGTGTCTGTAGAGAGGGAGCGCTCCTCAGACCTCTGACAACATTTGCAAAACCTTTGCAAAACTCTGACAACATTTTGCAAATTGCAAAACATTTGCAATTTGGGACAAAGCTCTCCTCTTTGAAGCAGAGTTCTACCATGGCAAAGAGCTCAAAAGTCAAGTAATTGACTGGCAATATGAACAAGCAGAGGAAGCACAAACAGACATAGAATTCTTTTGTGGGGACAAAAAGGATCAAAGCACGGAATAGGAGGAAGACAATGAAGTCAGAGCTCCTGTACCAAAAGCTTCCAAGAAAAATATGAATTGGTTACAGACCATGGAAGAGCTCAAGAAGGACTTTGAAAATCAAGTAAGAGAAGTGGAGGAAAAACTGGGAAGAGAAATGAGAACGATGAAAGAAAATCATGAAAAGAGTCAACAACCTGACTGAAAAAAATACCTCAAAAAATAGACTAATTCAACTGGCAAAGGAGGCCCAAAAAGCCAATGAGGAGAAGAATGCCTTAAAAAGTTGAATTTGCCAGATGGAAAAACAATTTCAAAAGCTCACTGAAGAGAATAATCGCTTCAGAATTAGATTGAAGAGAATGGAAGCTAATGACTTCATTTGAAATCAAGATACTATAAAACAGATCCAAACAAATGAATAAATAGAAGGCAATGTGAAATATCTCATTGGAAAAACCACTGACCTGGAAAATAGATCCAGGAGAGATAATTTAAAAATTATTGGGCTACCTGAAAGCCATGATCAAAAAAAGAACCTAGAAATCATCCTTCAAGAAATTCTCAAGGAAAATTGCCCTGATATTTTAGAGCCAGAGGGCAAAATAGGAATTGAAAGAATTCACTGATCACCTCTTGAAAAAGATACCAAAAAGAAAACTCATAGGAATATTATAGCCAAATTCCAGAGTTCCCAGGTCAAGGAGAAAATATTACAAGCAGCCAGGAAGAAACAATATGAGTATTGTGGAAATATAATCAGGATAGCACAAGATCTAGCAGCTTCTATATTAAGGGATCAAAGGGCTTGGAATATGATATTCCAGAGTGCAAAGGAGCTGGGATTAAAACCAAAAATCACCTACCCAGCAAAACTGAGTATCATGTTTCAGGGGAAAATATGGTCAGTCAATGAAATAGAGGACTTTCAAGCATTCCTGATGAAAAAACCAGAGTTGAATAGAAAATTTGACT
This sequence comes from Petaurus breviceps papuanus, assembly GCF_028583685.1. Classification (NCBI taxonomy): domain Eukaryota; kingdom Metazoa; phylum Chordata; class Mammalia; order Diprotodontia; family Petauridae; genus Petaurus; species Petaurus breviceps. The sequence goes on from NW_027185764.1 coordinate 13,367,164, forward strand.
TTCAAATACAAGAAGCAAGAGAAGCATGAGAAGGTAAATGGGGAAAATAAATCATAAGGAACTTATTAAAATTAAACTATTTACATTCTTACATGGTAAAATGATCATTGTAACTCATGAGACTTCTCAGTGTAAGGATAGTTGAAGGTAATATATATATATATGTATATGTATGTATGTTTACATAATACATATGTTTATATAGGAGGGTAAATATGCATATTGATACATATGCATGTTTATATATGTGTACATGTATATATAAACAGAGGGAATAGGATCAATTGATTAGGAAGGGATGATATCTGAAAAATAAAATTAAGAGATGAGAGCAGAATATAATGAGAGGAGATAGGGAGAGATAGAATAGGGTAAATTACCTCATTATAAAAAAGGCAAGAGAAAACTGTTATAATGGAGGAGAAGAACAGGAAGGCAAAAGGGAATGGGTCAATCTTATTCTCATTGAATTTGGCTTAAGGAGGGAATAACATACACTCCAAATTGGGTATCTTACCCTACAGGAAAGTAGGAGGGGGGGAGGAGATAAGAGGGGGAATGATAGAAGGGAGGACAGATTGGGGGGAGGGTAGCTAGAAGCAAACACTTTTGAAAAGGGACAGGGTCAAAGTAGAAAACAGAATAAGTGGGGGGGTGGTATAGGATGGAGGGAAATATAGTCGGTCTTTCACAATATATGTACTATGGAAATATTTTGCATAACTACACATGTATAACCTATATTGAATTGCTTATATCCCCAGTAATGATGGGTGATGAGGGAAGAAGGGAAAGAATCTGGAAATCAAAGTTTTAAAATCAAATGTTAAAAATATATACAAACATATATATATATATATATATATATATATATATATATATATATATATAATATTTTCGGTTTTACATGCAACTGATATATAGGCACTGGGGTATGGAAATCCATTTTGCCCCTACTAGAAAGTCAGAGGGGGGATGGGGGATGATATAAGAGATAAGAATGGGGGGGTATTCAGTAAGACTGCTATTTTGAGGTGGGGATAGGGGAAAGATGGGGAGAAAATTTGTAACTCAAAATCTTGTGGAAATGAATGTTGAAAATTAAAAATAAACAAATTAAACAAGCAAACAAAAGATGGTTTCCCCTATAAGGATTTGAAAAGGAGAGGTTAAAATTCCTAAAAAGAAAAAAAAAGAATGCTGGAGTCAGTGTACATGAGTTCAAATCCTACCATTTATGATCTATGTGACCTTGGGCAAGCCCCTTAACCTGCCTGGTCCTCAGTTTAATCATCTGTTACATGAAGAGGTTGTGCTAGATAGCTTCTGAGGTCCATTCTAATCAGAGATCTATGATCTTTATGTTCTCCAGTGACAAGGTGATTCCCTACTACTTAAGGCACCCTCTTTCATTGTTTGGACAAATGTTATTTAAAAAAAGAAAGTTATCGGGGTAGCTAGGTGGCACAGTGAATAGAGTAACAGCTCTGGAGTCAGGAGGACCTGAGTTCAAATCCAACCTCAGACA